>NC_083401.1:11293710-11593710 GCF_020745735.1 Hemiscyllium ocellatum
GTGACATTCCCAGGGACTACGTTCCCAGTGACATTCCCAGGGACTACGTTCCCAGTGACATTCACAGGGGCTACTCTTCCCAATGACATTCACAGGGTCTCCTGTTCTCAGTGACATTCACGATGATCGAGACCTCGGTGCCGTTCACAGGTTCTACTGTTCCCAGTGACATTCATTGGCGCTCCTGATCCCAGTGACATTTACAGGGGCTACTGTGCCCAGTGACATTCACAGGTTGTACTGTTCCCAGTGACATTCATGCGGATACTGTTCCCAGTGACATTCACAAGTTCAGTGTTCCCAGTGACATTTACAGTGTCTACTGTTCCCAATGACATTGTCAGGGTTACTATTCCCAGCGACATTTGCAGTGTGTGCTGTTCCCTTTGATGTGTACAGGTGCTCCTGATCCCTGTGACATTCACAGGGGCTACTGTTCCCAGTGACATTCACACGTTCTACTGTTCCCAGTGACATTCACAGGGGCTACTGTTCCCAATGACATTCACATGTTCTACTGTTCCCAGTGACATTCACAGGGTCTACTGTTCTCAGTGACATTCACAGGCGCCACTGTTCCAAGTAACATTCACATGTTATACTGTTCAGAGTGACATTCACAGGGTCTACTTTTCCCAGTGATAATCACTAGTTCTACTCTTCCCAGTGACATTCATGGGGATACTGCTCCCAGTGACATTCAAAGTATCTGCTGTTCCCAGTGACGTGCACAGGATCTACTGTTCACTGTTACATTCACAAGTTCTACTGTTCTCCGTGATATACCCAGGGGCTACTGTTCCCAGCGATATTCACAAGGGCTCCAGATCCCAGTGACATTCACAGGGCTCCTGTTCCCAGTGACATTCAGAGGGGCTCCTGTTCCCAGCGACATTCACAGGGGATCCGGATTCCACTGACATTCACAGGGTCTCCTGTTCCCAGTGACATTCACAGTTTGTACTGTTCCCAGTGACATTCACGAGATACTCTTCCCAGTGACATTCACAGGTTCTTCTGTCCCCAGTGACATTCACGATGATATAGATCCCGGTGCCGTTCACAGGTTCTACTGTTCCCAGTGAAATTCATTGGCGGTCCTGATCCCAGTGACATTTACAGGGGCTCCTGTTCCCAATGATATTGTCAGGGTTACTGTTCCCAGTGACATTCACAGGTTCTACTGTTCCCAGTGACATTCATGGGGATACTGTTCCCAGTGACATTCACAAGTTCAATATTCCCAGTGACATTTACAGTGTCTACTGTTCCAATGATATTGTCAGGGTTACTGTTCCCAGCGACATTCGCAGTGTCTGCTGTTCCCATTGATGTGTCCAGGTGCTCCTGATCCAAGTTACATTCACAGGGGCTACTGTGCCCAGTGACATTCACAGGGGCTACTGTTCCCAATGACATGCACAGGGGCTGCTGTTCCCAGTGACATTCACAGGGTCTACTGTTCCCAGTGACATTCACAGGGTCTACTGTTCCCAGTGACATTCACAGGCGCCACTGTTCCAGTAACATTCACATGTTATACTGTTCAGACTGACATTCACAGGTTCTACTGTTCCCAGTGATATTCATTGGTGCTCCTGATCCCAGTGACATTTACAGGGGCTACTGTTCCCAATGGTATTGTCAGGGTTACTGTTCCCAGTGATATTCACAGTGTCTGCTGTTCCCATTGATGTGTCCAGGTGCTCCTGATCCCAGTTACATTCACAGGGGCTACTGTTCCCAGTGACATTCATGGGGATACTGTTCCCAGTGACATTCACAGGTTCAATGTTCCCAGTGACATTTACAGGGGCTACTGTTCCCAGTGACATTCACAGTATCTACTGTTCCAGTGGCATTCAGAGTTTCTACTGATTCCAGTGACATTCAACAGGTCTACTGTTCTCAGGGACATTCACAGGATCTCCTGTGCTCAGGGACATTCACAGGGTTACTGTTCCCAGTGACATGGACAGGGGCGACTGTTCCCAGCGATATTCACAAGGGCTGCGGATCCCAGTGACATTCACAGGGTCTACTGTTCCCAGTGACATGCACAGGTTCTACTTTTCCCAGTGACATTCACAGACTCTACTTTTCCCAGTGACATTCACAGGGGCTACTGTTCCCAATGATATGGACAGTGGCTACTGTTCCCAGTGACATTCACAGGGGCTACTGTACCCAGTGACATTCACAGGTTATACTGTTCCCAGTGACATTCACAGGTTATACTGTTCCCAGTGATATTCATGGGGATATTGTTCCCAGTGACATTCACAAGTTCAATGTTCCCAGTGACATTCACAGGTTCTACTGTTCCCAATGACATTCACAGGGTCTACAGTTCCCAGTGACATTCACAAGTTCAATGTTCCCAGTGGCATTTACAGGGGCTACTGATCCCAATGACATCCACAGTATCTACTGTTCCAGTGACATTCACTGTTTCTACTGATTCCAGT
The DNA here is from genome assembly GCF_020745735.1 of Hemiscyllium ocellatum. Classification (NCBI taxonomy): domain Eukaryota; kingdom Metazoa; phylum Chordata; class Chondrichthyes; order Orectolobiformes; family Hemiscylliidae; genus Hemiscyllium; species Hemiscyllium ocellatum. The sequence goes on from NC_083401.1 coordinate 11,296,179, forward strand.
GACATTCAACAGGTCTACTGTTCTCAGGGACATTCACAGGGTCTCCTGTTCTCACGGTCATTCACGGGGTTATTGTTCCTTGTGACATGGACAGTGGCGACAGTTCCCAACGATATTCACAAGGGCTACGGATCACAGTAACATTCACAGTGTCTCCTGCTCCCAATGACATTGTCAGGGTTACTGTTCCCAGCGACATTCGCAGTGTCTGCTTTTCCCAGTGATGTGTCCAGGTGCTCCGGATCCCAGTGACGTTCACAGGGGCTACTGTGCCCAGTGACATTCACAGGGGCTACTGTTCCCAGTGACATTCACAGGGGCTACTGTGCCCAGTGACATTCACAGGGGCTACTGTTCCCAGTGACAGGCACAGGGGCTACTGTTCCCAGTGAAACTCATAGGGGCTACTGTTCCCAATGACATGCACAGGGCTGCTGTTCCCAGTGGCATTCACAGGCTCTCCTGTTCCCAGTGATATTCACAGGGGCGACTGTTCCCAGTGACATTCACAGGGTCTCCTGCTCCCAGTGACATTCACAGCGGCTACTGTTCCCAGTGACATGCACAGGGTCTACTGTTCTCATTTACATTCACTGGCTCTACTGTTCCCAGTGACGTTCACAGGCTCTACTGTTCCCAGTGACATTTGCAGTAGATACTGTTGCCAGTTACAATCACAGGATCTACTGTTCGCAGTGACATTCACAGGGTCTACTGTTCCAAGTGACATTCACAGGGTCTACTGTTCCAAGTGACATTCACAGGGGCTACTGTGCCCAGTGACATTCACAGGGGCTACTGTTCCCAGTGACATTCACAGGGGCTGCTGTTCCCAGTGACATTCACAGGGTCTCCTGTTCTCAGTGATATTCATGGGGATATTGTTCCCAGTGACATTCACAAGTTCAATGTTCCCAGTGGCATTTACAGGGGCTACTGATCCCAATGACATTCACAGTATCTACTGTTCCAGTGACATTCACTGTTTCTACTGATTCCAGTGACATTCAACAGGTCTACTGTTCTCAGGGTCATTCACAGGGTCTCCTGTTCTCACGGTCATTCACGGGGTTATTGTTCCTTGTGACATGGACAGGGGCGACAGTTCCCAACGATATTCACAAGGGCTCCGGATCACAGTAACATTCACAGTGTCTCCTGCTCCCAATGACATTGTCAGGGTTACTGTTCCCAGCGACATTCGCAGTGTCTGCTGTTCCCAGTGATGTGTCCAGGCGCTCCTGATCCCAGTTACATTCACAGGGGCTACTGTGCCCAGTGACATTCACATGGGCTACTGTTCCCAGTGACAGGCACAGGGGCTATTGTTCCCAGTGACATTCACAGGGGCTGCTGTTCCCAGTGACATTCACAGGGGCTACTGTGCCCAGTGACATTCACAGGGGCTACTGTTCCCAGTGACATTCACAGGGGCTACTGTTCCCAGTGACAGGCACAGGGGCTACTGTTCCCAGTGACATTCACAGGGGCTACTGTGCCCAGTGACATTCACAGGGGCTACTGTTCCCACTGAAAGGCACAGTGGCTACTCTTCCCAGTGACATTCACAGGGGCTGCTGTTCCCAGTGACGTTGACAGGGGCTACTGTGCCCAGTGACATTCACAGGGGCTACTGTTCCCAGTGACAGGCACAGGGGCTACTGTTCCCAGTGACTTTCACAGGGGCTGCTGTTCCCAGTGACATTCACAGGGGCTACTGTGCCCAGTGATATTCATAGGGGCTACTGTTCCCAATGACATGCACAGGGTCTACTGTTCTCATTTACATTCACGGGCTCTACTGTTCCCAGTGATATTTGCAGTAGATACTGTTGCCAGTTACATTCACAGGATCTGCTGTTCGCAGTGACATTCAGTGGCTACTGTTCCAAGTGACATTCACAGGGTCTACTGTTCCCAGTGACATTCACAGGCGCCACTGTTCCAAGTAACATTCACATGTTATACTGATCAGACTGACATTCACAGGGTCTACTTTTCCCAGTGATAATCACTAGTTCTACTCTTCCCAGTGACATTCATGGGGATACTGCTCCCAGTGACATTCAAAGTATCTGCTGTTCCCAGTGACATGCACAGGGTCTACTGTTCCCTGTTACATTCACAAGTTCTACTGTTCTCCGTGATATACACAGGGTCTACTGTTCCCAGCGATATTCACAAGGGCTCCAGATTCCAGTGACATTCCCAGGGTCTACTGTTCCCAATGACATTCCCAGGGGCTCCTGTTCTCTGTGACATTCACAGGTTGTACTGTTCCCAGTGACATTCACGGGGATACAGATCCCGGTGCCGTTCACAGGTTCTACTGTTCCCAGTGACATTCATTGGCGCTCCTGATCCCAGTGACATTTACAGGGGCTACTGTTCCCAATGATATTGTCAGGGTTACTGTTCCCAGTGACATTCGCAGTGTCCGCTGTTCCCATTGATGTGTCCAGATGCGCCTGATCCCAGTTACATTCACAGGGGCTACTGTTCCTAGTGACATTCATGGGGATATTGTTCCCAGTGATATTCACAGTTTCAATGTTCCCAGTGACATTTACAGGGGCTACTGTTCCCAATGACATTCACAGTATCTACTGTTCCAGTGACATTCACAGTTTCTACTGATTCCAGTGACATTCAACAGGTCTACTGTTCTCAGGGACATTCACAGGGTTACTGTTACCAGTGACATGGACAGGGGCGACTGTTCCCAGCGATATTCACAAGGGCTGCGATTCCAGTGACACTCACAGGGTCCACTGTTCCCAGTGACATGCACAGGTTCTACTTTTCCCAGTGACATTCACAGGCTCTACTTTTCCCAGTGTCATTCATAGGGGCTACTGTTGCCAATGATATGGACAGTGGCTACTGTTCCCAGTGACATTCCCAGGGGCTACTGTCCCCAGTGACATTCACAGGTTCTACTGTTCCCAGTGATATTCATGGGGATATTGTTACCAGTGACATTCACAAGTTCAATGTTCCCAGTGGCATTTACAGGGGCTACTGATCCCAATGACATTCACAGTATCTACTGTTCCAGTGACATTCACAGTTTCTACTGATTCCAGTGACATTCAACAGGTCTACTGTTCTCAGGGACATTCACAAGGTTACTGTTACCAGTGACATGGACAGGGGCGACTGTTCCCAGCGATATTCACAAGGGCTGCGGATCCCAGTGACATTCACAGGGTCTACTGTTCCCAGTGACATGCACAGGTTGTACTGTTCCCAGTGACATTCACAGGTTATACTGTTCCCAGTGACATTCACAGGTTATACTGTTCTCAGTGATATTCATGGGGATATTGTTCCCAGTGACATTCACATGTTCAATGTTCCCAGTGGCATTTACAGGGGCTACTGATCCCAATGACATTCACAGTATCTACTGTTCCAGTGACATTCACTGTTTCTACTGATTCCAGTGACATTCAACAGGTCTACTGTTCTCAGGGACATTCACAGGATCTCCTGTTCTCACGGACATTCACGGGGTTATTGTTCCTTGTGACATGGACAGGGGCGACAGTTCCCAACGATATTCACAAGGGCTCCGGATCACAGTAACATTCACAGTGTCTCCTGCTCCCAATGACATTGTCAGGGTTACTGTTCCCAGCGACATTCGCAGTGTCTGCTGTTCCCAGTGATGTGTCCAGGTGCTCCGGATCCCAGTGACGTTCACAGGGGCTACTGTGCCCAGTGACTTTCACATGGGCTACTGTTCCCAGTGACAGGCACAGGGGCTATTGTTCCCAGTGACATTCACAGGGGCTGCTGTTCCCAGTGACATTCACAGGGGCTACTGTGCCCAGTGACATTCACAGGGGCTACTGTTCCCAGTGACAGGCACAGGGGCTACTGTTCCCAGTGACATTCACAGGGGCTCCTGTGCCCAGTGACATTCACAGAGGCTCCTGTTCCCAGTGACAGGCACAGGGCGTACTGTTCCCAGTGACATTCACTGAGGCTATTGTTCCCAATGACATTGTCAGGGTTACTGTTCCCAGCGACATTCGCAATGTCTGCTGTTCCCAATGATGTGTCCAGTTGCTCCTGATCCAATGACATGCACAGGGGCTACTGTTCCCAATTACATTCACAGGGTCTCCAGATCCCAGTGATATTCACAGGCTCTACTGTTCCTAGTGACGTTCACTGGGGCTACTGTTCCCAGTGACATTCATAGGGTCTCCTGTTCTCAGGGACATTCACAGGTTCTACTGTTCCCAGTGACATTCACAGTGTCTCCTGTTCCCAATGACATTGTCAGGGTTACTGTTCCCAGTGACATTCGCAGTGTCTGCTGTTCCCAGTGACATTCACAGGGGCTACTGTGCCCAGTGACATTCACAGGATCTACTGTTCCCAGTGACATTCAGAGGGGTTACTGTTCCCAGTGACATTCACAGGGTCTACTGTTCCCAGTGACATTCACAGGGTCTACTGTTCCCAGTGACTTCCCCAGGGCACAGAGGAGGGTCTCCAGTTTGATTCCAGGGATGAAATGTGTGGTGTACGAGGAACGGTTGAATAAGTTGACCTTATATTCACCGTAGTTCAGGAGAATGAAGGGGGGCTGTGATATACACTAACAAAAGGGATTGATAAAGTGGATGGTGAACAGATGTACTCTTTTGTGGGACCTACTCAAACACAAGCTCATAGACATGGAGTGAGAGGAGGTAGGTTCAACACTGAGATGTGTAGACACTACTCCTCTCAGAGGGTTGGGAATCTATGGAGCTTACTGCCCAGAGTGCAGTATGGGTAGAATCTATCAACAGATTCTGGACAGAAATCGCTATATTTCTGATACAAAAGCAGAGTAAAGAGCTATGGAGATCAGGCAGGAGAGTGGAGTTTAGACCAGGATATGGTTAGCCATGATCATGTTAAGTGTCAGAGCGGGCTTGAAGAGCTGAATTGCCTGCTCCCACTCCCAATCCCAATTCTCCTATGCTGAATGCTGTCAAGAAATGACTTTCCCTGGAGGAGTCCGAAAGTGGGAATGAGTGCCACAGGATATTGTTGGGACAATAGCTTAGATGTTTTTAAGGGGAAGCTAGATAACTAGATGTAAGAAAAGGGAATTGAGGGATTTGTTGCTTGGATTAAATGAAGGCCAGAGGGCGAGGAGGATGGTGTGGAGCACAAACTGTGGCATAGGTCAGCAGATCTGAATTACCAGTTTCACTTCATTATAGTTTATGCATTTCTGTAAAACATGTACACAGCATCCTCCAGTGGAAACAAGTAGTTTCATCACTTTTGCACAACTTTCCTTTATTGGTCAGAGTTTGAGTCTAGGAGTTGGGAGGTCATCTAACGGCTGTACAGGACATTGGTTAGGGCCATTTTTGGAATATTGCGTGCAATTCTGGTGTGAATGTTGTGAAACTTGAAAGGGTTCAGAAAAGATTTACAAGGATGTTGCCAGGGTTGGAGGGTTTGAGCTACAGGGAGAGGCTGAACAGGCTGGGGCTGTTTTCCCTGGAGCGACAGAGGCTGAGGGGTGACCATATAGTGGTTTTTAAAATCATGAGGGGCATGGATAGGATATATAGACAAGGTCTTTTCTCTGGGGTGGGGGATTCCAGAACTGGAGGGCAGAAGTTTAGGGTGAGAGCGAAAAGATTTAAAAGGGATCTAAGAGGCAGCTTTTTCACACAGGAGATGGTACGGTATGGACTAAGCTGCCAGAGGAAGTGGTGGAGGCTGGTACAATTACAACATTTAAAAGGTATTTGAATAGGTATATACATAGGAAGGGTTTGGAGGGAATTGGACTAAGTGCTGGCAAATGGGACTAGATTAGGTTAGGATATCTGGCTGATGTGGATAAATTGGACTGAAGGATCTGTTTCCGTACTGTACATCTCGATGACTCGATGACTCCGTGACTCGGTAACTCGATGAATCAATGAGTCGATGGCTCGATGACTCCATGACTCCATGACTCGATGAATCGATGACTCGATGACTCCATGACCCGACGACTCGATGACTCCATGACTCCATGACTCGATGAATCGATGACTCGATGACTCCATGACACGATGACTCAATGGCTCCATGAACTCTCCTCTAATTTTCCCTGCTCGAAGGATCAAAAATCTCAGCATCCTCATTCACTCCAAGAGCTTTGTCACTGGTACGAATCTATCTTTCCTTCCAATCCTTGAACTCCTGTCGGAAATGTGTGGTGTCGAGGCCAAAGTAAAGTCATAGGATCATAGAGTCATCGAGTCCTACAGCAGGGAGACATGCCCTTTGGCCCAAACTGGTCCATGCTAACCCCATTCCCTGCACTTGACCCATATCCTTTTAATCCTTTCCTATCCATGTATTTGTCCAAACGCCTTTTAAATGTTAATGTACCTACACCAACCACTTCCTTTGGCAGCTCATTCCATATACACACCACCCTCTGTGTACAAAGGTTGACCCTCAGATTACCTTTTCTTCTTTACCCTACAAACCAATATAAATACCGGAGGAAACATCAAAGCAGCGCTTCACACGAGGCTCCAACGGCACTGATGATGTTCCCTAGCCAGGGAATGAAACGTTTGCAGCAAAAACTTCCAGCTCGGCGAGCAGAACCACAACAACGGATACCCGAGCTACAAATCTTCAATCAGATTTTAAATGTTATACACCTCTATAGCCCTTAGTACCCCCCCCCCCCCCCTCCTCAGTCTCCTACCCTCTGAAGAAAAAAGTCCTAGCTTGTCCAACCTCTCCCTATAACTCAGACCCTTGAGTCCTGGTAACATCCTTGTAATTTTTTCTGCAGTCTTTCCAGTTTAATAACATCCTTCCTATAACAAGGTGACCAAAGCTGAACACAATACTCCAAGTGCGGCCTCACCAACGTCCTGTATAACTGCATCATAACTTCCCAGTTTCTATACTCAATGCCCTGACTGATGAAGACCAGTGTGCCAAAAGCCTTCTTCACTGCCCTGTCTACCTGGGACTCCACTTTCACAGAACCATGCACCTGAACTTCAAGGTCCCTCTGTTCCACTACACTCCTTAAGGTCCTACCATTCACCATGAAACTCCTACCTTGATTTGACTTTCCACAATGCAAGACCTCACACTTATCCAAATTAAACTCCATTTGCCATTTCTGAGCCCACTTCCCCAGCTGATCAAGGTCCTGCTGCAATTCCTGAGAACCTTCCTCACTGTCCATGATACTGCCTATTTTAGTGTCATCTGCAAACTTACTCATCAGGGCTTGTACATTCTCATCCAAACCATTGATGTAGATGTCAAACAGCAATGGGCCCAGCACCGACCCCTGAGGTACTCCATTAGGCACAGGCCTCCAGTCCGACAAGCATCATTCCACTATGACCCTCTGCTTCCTACCATCGAGCTAATTGTGTATCCAATTTGCCAGCTCCCCCGGATTCAATGCAATCTAACCTTCCAGAACAGCCTACCATGTGGAACCTTATCAAAGGTTTCACTGAAATCCATACAGACTACGTCTACCACCCTGCCCTCATTAACCTTCCTGGTCACTTCATCAAAGAAATCTAACAAATTTGTGAGGCATGATCTCCCACTCACAAAGCCATGCTGACATTCCTAATCAAACCCTGTCTTTCCAGATATCTTAACCCTCAGAAGCATCTCAAGTAACTTACCTACCACAGATGCTAAGCTTACTGGTCTATACTTCCCAGGTTTTTATTTGCAGCTCTTCTTGAATAAAGACACAACATTCGCTACCCTCCAATTTTTCCAGGACCCTACCCATGGCTAACGATGATGCAAAAATATCAGCCAGGGCCCCCTCACTTTCTTCTGGAGCCTCTTACAGTGTTCTTGGATATATCTGGTCAGGACCAGGAGATGTATCCGCCTTCATGCATTCGAATACATCCAATATCTCCTCTACTGTTATATGGACTGTCCTCAAGATATCACCATTAACGTCCCCAAGCTCCAAAGTCTTCTTGTCTTTCTTCACGGTAAACACAGAAGAAATATTCATTAAGGACTCACCCATTTCCTTCTATTGAACACCTACATGCCCACTTTAGTCTTTGAGGGGTCCTATTCTCTCTCTAGTTATTCACTTTCCTTTAACACACTTACAGTTTCGCTTTGGCCTCACCCCAATCTTCTCAGGCAATGCTATCACATGCCCCCTTTTCCGCCTCCTGATTTCCTTCTTTAGTAATCTCCTGTGTCCCCTGTAGACCTCCAGGGATTCCCTTGATCCCAGCTGCCTGTACCTGAGCCACCCCTCCTCCTTTTTTCTGGTCAAAGCCTCAATATCTCTTGCCATCCAGCATTCCCTACTCCTGCCAACCTTGCCCATCACCCTCACAGGAACAGATAAACCTTGAACTCTCGCTTTCTCACTTTTAAAGGCCTCCCACTTGCCGGAGGTCCCTTTGTCTACAAACAAACTACTCCAATCACCCCTGCAAGCTCCTGTCTAATCCCATCAAAATGCACCTTGCCCCAGTCTAAAACCTGAACCTGTGGACCAGCTTTGTCCCTCTTCATAACTATTTTAAAATTAATACAGCTATAGTCACTGGTTCCAGAGTGCTCCCCCACTGGCACCTGTCCTATTTTCCAAAAGTAGGTCAAGCTTTGCCCCTTCCCAAGTGGGACCCTTCATATTACTGTTTGAGGAAACTTTCCTGAATGCACTTAACAAATTCCACCCCATCCGTCCATTCTCCAGTGCAGATAACTGCTTCCCGGCTGTAACGTATGTGCCAAAGTGATGCCTCCCCATCTTAGTTGCCCTCTGCTGGAGGGAAAGGCATTGCCTGAAAGTTTTCCAATGATTTAGTGCGACATCCAATTCTGGAAAGGGTGAAAATAGATAAGTCCCCTGGGCCTGATGGCATTTATCCTAGGATTCTCTGGGAAGCAAGGGAGGAGATTGCAGAGCCATTGGCCTTGATTTTTATGTCCACGTTGTCTACAAGAATAGTGCCAGAAGACTGGAGGAAAGCAAATGTGGTTTCCTTGTTCAAGAAGGGGAGTAGGGATAACCCTAGTAACTATAGGCCAGTGAGTCTCATTTCTGTTGTGGGCAAAGTCTTAGAGAGAATTGTAAGGGATAGGATTTATGAACATCTGGATAGGAATAATGTGATTTCGGATAGTCGGCATAGTTTTGTGAAGGGCAGGTCGTGCCTCACAAACCTTATTGAATTCTTTGAGAAGGTGACTAAGGTGGTGGATGAGGGTAAAGTGGTAGATGTGGTGTATATGGATTTTAGTAAGGCGTTTGGTAAGGTTTCCCATGGTAAGCTACTGCAAAAAATACGGAGGTATGGCATTGAGGGTGCATTAGAGAATTGGATTAGGAATTGGCTGGCTGGAAGAAGACAGAGGGTGGTAGTTGATGGTAAAGGTTCATCTTGGATTGCAGTTACCAGCGGTGTTCCGCAAGGATCTATTTTGGGACCATTGCTGTTTGTCATTTTGATAAATGACCTGGAGGAGGGGCTAGAAGGTTGGGTGAGCAAGTTTGCGGATGATACGAAAGTCAGTGGAGTTGTTGACAGTGAGGATGTGGCAGGTTACAGCAGAATATAGATAAGCTGCAGAGCTGGGCAGAAAGGTGGCAAATGGAGTTCAATGTCGCTAAGTGTGAAGTGATTCACTTTGGTAAGAGTAACAAGAAGATGGAGTACTGGGCTAATGGTTGGATACTTGGTAGTGTGGATGAGCAGAGGGATCTTGGTGTCCATGTACACAGATCTCTGAAAGTTGCCACCCAGGTAAATAGTGCTGTGAAGAAGGCATATGGCGTACTGGCTTTTATTGGTAGAGGAATTGAGTTCCGGAGTTCTGAGGTCATGTTGCAGTTGTATAAGACTCTGGTGCGGCTGCATCTGGAGTATTGTGTGCAATTTTGGTTGCCATACTATAGGAAGGATGTGGAGGCACTGGAACGGGTGCAGAGGAGGTTTACCAGGATGTTGCCTGGTATGGTAGGAAGATTGTATGAGGAAAGGCTGAGGCACTTGGGGCTGTTTTCATTGGAGAAAAGAAGGTTTAGGGGTGACTTGATAGAGGTGTACAAGATGATTAGGGGTTTAGATAGGGTTGACCATGAGAACCCTTTTCCACGTATAGATTCAGCTATTACGAGGGGACATAGCTTTAAATTAAGGGGTGGTAGGTATAGGACAGATATTAGGGGTAGATTCTTTACTCAGCGAGTCGTGAGTTCATGGAATGCCCTGCCATAGCAGTGGTGGACTCTCCCTCTTTATGGGCATTTAAACGGGCATTCGATAGGCATATGGAGGATATTGGGCTGGTGTAGGTTAGGTGGGCTTGGATCGGCGCAACATCGAGGGCCGAAGGGCCTGTACTGCGCTGTATTTTTCTATGTTTCTATCCCTGCTTTCATACTCATCCCTGCTTGAACAAAGCCGAACTGGTTCAAGAAGGCAGCTCACCACCACATTCTTAGGGAACTCGGCAATGAATGTTGATTGGCCAGTATAATCCCTACTGTGTGGAAACAGGCCATTCAGCCCATCAAATCCACACTGACTCTCTGAAGAGTATTCCACACAGGCTCATTTCCCTACACTGTAACCCCGCATTTCCCATGGCCAACCCACCGAATCTGCACATCTTTGGACTGTGGAAGGAAGCCCAGACAGATACGAAGAGAACGTGCAAGCTCCACACAGAAAGACGCCTGAGGCTGGAATCGAACCCATGTCCCTGGCACTGTGAGGCAGCAGTGAATCGATTTGCTCTGTTGCCTCTCCAGCTGCTCTGCCACCTTCCTTTGAAAATTGCACCAGTTATATTCTTTACCACTTTTGTTTTTCTGCGCCTATAACAGCATTTACTGTTTCCTGTTGTACTTATCTCCCACGCTTAGCCTTTCTGCTGCCTCTCTGTATTTTCACACCACAATTTATTACCAGGTTTTCTACCTTATTGTTTAGCGTTCATCTTAACAACTCCTATACTCATCAACAACTTCCATCAGCTCCTGTTCACCCACCAACCATGAGCTTACAGAACCACACTGACCGAAAATAACCCCAGAACTTGCTGCAAATCAGAAACCCTAACAGAATTTACTGGAAACGCTCAGCAGGTCTGGCAGCATCTGTGGAGAGAAATCAAAGTTAACGTTTCAGGTCGAATGACTCTCCCTCACAGCTTTCTCTCCGCAGATGCTGCCAGTCCTGCTGAGTTTTTCCAGCAATTTGTTTGAGTTTTTGCACTACGCTGATGTCCGGTCTGGGCATTTTAGAGATCGCTTTCTTGTGGCGGCATTGTGGTATTGTCACTGGGCTGGTAACCAGCACCACTTTAATCTTGATTCTGATCTCTCAGTGAGTCTCTCGCTCACTGCAACCCTCAGGTCCTACCTGCTAATCTTCCTTCCCACATATCTGCTCCACCCTCCTCTCCGACCTATCACCTTCAGCTGCACCCCCATCCACCTATTACACTCTTACCTACCTTCTCCCCAGCCCCACCCCCCTCACATTTATCTCTCCACCTCATTCCTGATGAAGGGCCTTTGCCCCCGATGTCGATTTTCCTGCTCCTCGGATGCCGCCTGACCTGCTGTGCTTTTCCAGCGCCACTCTAATCTTGGCTCTGATCTCCAGCATCTACAGTCCTCACTTTCGCTTAGTAATTTAGTAAGCCAGGCTAATTCTTTGGAACACAGGTTGAATTCCACCAGGTATCTGATTCTGTAAATAATTCTGAACTATGAAACCCAGGCAGCACAGTGGCTCAGTGGCTCAGTGAGTAGCAGTATTGTCTCATAGCCCCTAGGAACCCAGGTTCGATTCCAGCCTTGAACAACTGTCTGTGTGGAGTTTGCGCATTCTTCCTGTATCTGGTGGGTTTCCTCCCACGTTTTCAAGATGGTAAATTGGCCATGCTAAATTGCCCATAGTGTTAGGTACATTAGTCAGGGGGAAATGGATCTGGGTAAGTTACTCTTCGGAGGGTCAGTGTGGGCTTGTTGGGTTGAAGGGCCTGTTTCCACGGTGTAGGGAATCTAATATCGTCTCAGAGCACAGCAACATCCTGTTTATAAATGCCCTTTGGGGAGAGTTCAATATTGGTGTGGGTGGAATGGGGTTCAGGTTTTTTTTTAAGAGAGTTCCTACAGTGGAAACAGTCCCCCTCGACCCAATTGTCCACACCGACCTACTGAAGAGTATCCAACCCAAATCCATTCCCCGTTACTCTATGTTTTACCCATGACTAATGCATCTAACCTACACATTCCTGAGCTGAAAATGTGTTGCTGGAAAAGCGCAGCAGGTCAGGCAGCATCCAAGGAACAGGAGATTCGACGTTTCGGGCATAAGCCCTTAAACGTCGAATTTCCTGTTCCTTGGATGCTGCCTGACCTGCTGCGCTTTTCCAGCAACACATTTTCAGCTCTGATCTCCAGCATCTGCAGACCTCACTTTCTCGTCCTACACATTCCTGAACACCGTGGGCAACTTAGCGTGGCCAATTCACCAAACCTGCACATCTTTGGATTGTTTTCGGGGCACTGTCACCAGTAAGGGGGTAGAAGTGAGCTATTCCACTGGGACAGGCTTCACTGGAACTGTGGTGGGACCGTGGTCCTTGTGAGTCAAAGAACGAGGAATGTGGACAGCTAATGAGTCGGGGGCTTGAGGGTTTCGAAGAAGGGTAATGTGGTCTTATAAAGCATGGAGATGGAGGGTTAGAGATATAAAAATAGTCTGGGAAGACTGGAACTCTTTTCACTGGAAGGTAGGAGGTTGAGGGGTGACCTTCTAAAGGTGTATAAAATCATGAGGATCATAGATAAGGTGAATGACAAAGATCTTTTCCCCAGGGCGGAGGATTTCAAAAGTAAGGGGCATATTTTCAAGGTGACAGGGAAAAGATTTAACAATAGCTTGAGAGGCAACTGTTTTACACAGAGGGTGGTTTGTCTGGGGAATGAACAATCAGAAAAAGTAGTGAATGTGGGTCCAGTTACAACATTTTAAAGACAGTTGGATAAGTACATAGATATAGTGGGCGACACGGTAGCACAGTGGTTAGCACCGCTATCTCACAGCGCCTGAGACCAGGGTTCAATTCCCGACTCAGCCGACTGACTGTGTGGAGTTTGCATGTTCTCCCCGTGTCTGTGTGGGTTTCCTCCGGGTGCTCCGGTTTCCTCCCACAGTCACAAAGATGTGCGGGTCAGGTGAATTGGCCATGCTAAATTGCCCGTAGTGTTAGGTAAGGGGTAAATGTAGGGGTATGGGTGGGTTGCGCTTCGGTGGGTCGGTGTGGACTTGTTGGGCCGAAGGGCCTGTTTCCACACTGTAAGTAATCTAATCTAATATGAAAGGTTTGTCAGGAAGGGGCAACGTATACAAGCAGCGAAAAATGGCAGGAAATAGGGTCAAAGGAGAAAAGTAATGGCGGAAAGGCAAACTTAAATTTGAATACGCATGGTATTCATGACAAAATAAAGTCATAAGTGGTGCAAAGACACGTTAACAGGTATGATCTTCCAACCATTACAGAGACATGGTTGACATGGAGATCAAAGCTGGGAACTAAATATTCAGGGGTAGGTGAGTTTTTGAAATGACAGGTAGGAAGGAAATGGTGTGGTGCTAGAAAAGCGCAGCAGGTCAGGCAGCATCCAAGGAGCAGGAGAATCAACATTTTGGGCATCAGCCCTTCATCGCCGTTCTTTCACTGTCTCTGGGTCAAAATCCTGGAATTCCCTCCCTCAGGGCGTTGTGGGTCAACCCACAGCACATGGGCTGCAGCGGTTCAAGAAGGCAGCTCACCCCCACCTTCTCAAGGGGCAACTAGGGACAGGCAATAAATGCTGGGCCCAGCCAGTGACACCCACACTCACAAAATGAATTTTTAAAAAATTGGTTGGCATGGGTGAGTTGGACTGAAGGGTCTGTTTCCATGCCGTATGTCTCTATGACTTGTAAATATGGTGACTCAGCCTGTGCACAGTACTCCAGATGCGTACTCACATGATGCCCAGTATAACTGAAGCATACCCTCCCTACTCTTTTATTCAGTTCTCCTTACAATAAAACATTCCTGTCCCACTCTGTGCATCATTATCTCAATAGTCAGTGACCCTGCACTGTGGAGGCAGAGCATTATTTGGGATTCCTGATCATGGCTGCACGGAACAGGATTTATCCCCCTCATCACACTGTCCTCTACTACAAGGGGACTCCTATTTGCTTCCCCCATTAGAAAGCCTCCCTTTACCAAGGTGAAGTACCTCCTTCCTGCTCTCCCACTCTCGCCTGTACATTCAAGCAGGAACCCAATTACTATTACCATCTCCTCAGTTGCACTCCCCTGGGTCCCATGTGTGTCTTGGGTTTTGTCAATGTTTCAGCAAAATTGAAGCCAGTGTCTTTGGACTTGACTACCGATTGTGTTTCCACCTTTCAGTGTCCCTCGCAACTGTGATCTATCCTAACAGATTAACATCCAGCACAAGATTCTGGATCAGTGGTGCTGGAAGAACCTATCTCATTTAGATTTCACATCGTTCTGACCTCATTGTTCTTTTCACTGGCACAGGTTTAATCACTGTTCCTAGGTGGAGTGAGGTTTGAAGATTGCAGATGTCAGGTGGGGTGGTGGGGGAGGGAGGTGGTAGCAGGGATTGGTGAAGGGAGCAGCTCTTGTCAAATGGTAGTCTTCATGTGGGTGGCGCACACGCACACGCGCACATACACACTCACATATATACACACACTCATATATATACACACACAGACATTCTCACATACACACACACATACACATACACACACAGACACCCTCACATATACACACACACAGACACTCTCACATACGCACACACACATACACACATATACAAACACACACAGACACCCTCACATATACACACACACAGACACCCTCACATACACACACACAGACACTCTTACATACACACACACACACTAACACCCTCACATACACACACACACAGACACCCTCACATATACACATACATAGACACTCTCACAGACACACACACACACACAGACATAGACACCCTCACATATACACACATACACAGACACACACAGACACCCTCACATATATACACACACAGACACACTCACATACACACACACACATATATACGCACACACACATACACAGACACACACAGACACCCTCACATATACACACACACAGACACTCTCACATACACACACACACACACACATTCACAGACACACACAGACACTCTCACATACACACACATATACACACACACAGACACTCTCACACAGACACACACATACACAGACACACACAGACACCCTCACATATACACACACACAGACACTCTCACATACACACACACACACACACATTCACAGACACACACAGACACTCTCACATACACACACATATACACACACACAGACACTCTCACACAGACACACACATACACAGACACACACAGACACCCTCACATATACACACACACAGACACTCTGACATACACACACACATACACACACACACACAGACACTCTCTCTTACACACACACATACACTGACACACACAGACACCCTCACATACACATACAGACACTCTCACATACACACACACATACACAGACACCCTCACATAGACACTCTCACATACACACACACACTCACACACACACACACACTCACACACACACATAGACACTCTCACATATACACACACACTCTCACATTCACACTCACACAGACACTCTCACATACACACACTCTCATATATACACACACATACACACTTTCACATACACACACTCACACAGACATTGTCACATACACACACTCACATGGGCACTCTCACATACTCACACACACACACTCACATACGCACACACACAGAGACACTCACATACACACACACATACAAACACAGGCAGACACTCTCACATATAAACACATTCTCATATATACACACACACTCACACACACGTACACTCTCACATATACACATACACCCTCACATACACACACACATACAGACACTCTCACATACACATACTCTCATATATACACACACACACACACACACACGCTCTCACATACACACACACTCACCCAGACACTGTCATATACACACACTCATATACACACACTCACACATGCATACACTCACACACACTCTCACATATACACACAGAGATACTCTCACATACACACACACACACACACACACACACACACACGTTTTCTCTCTCACTTACACACTCTCACATATGCTCTCTCTCGCTCTCTCTCTCTCCCCCACCCCCTCTCTCTCACACACACATTGAGCATGGTGATGATTTACAGTGCATTTGCACTTGTCATGACAGTTTCTGCAAAAACCACAGAGAGCATCAAATTTCATTCACAAGATTTGCATGAACTCAAATTAAAACTATTGTGTAAAAGGTTTGCCCTCAGGTCTGCTCACTCCCCCACATTATTCTGTGTTGACATGGCCCACTGGAAACCTTCCTTGTGGATAGTTTCATTTCTTCTGACATGTTGCTACACACCTTGGGAGCAGGAGTAGGCCATTCAGCCCCTCCAGCAATGAGGAGAATCCCAACAGACTTCAGGAGAACATGGGGAGCATTAAGGTGGGCTACCAGTGGTGGGTATTATTTAATTCTGAGAAGTACAAAGTGCACCCATTCAGCAGGAACATCCTGCTCTAACCTCTTCAGAGGGGACCGCAAAAGCAGAGGGATCATCAGGAAATTTATATGCCAAAATCCAGTTTAATAAATGGCTTGCTGATGGAGAACTACACTTCAAAAGGAATGAAATTGCAGGAACAGTAATGATACTGGGTCCTCAACTGGAACATTGCATCCACTCCGTACATTTTGTCCTTATTTATTTGATTTGATTTATTATTGTCACATGTCCCTAGGTACAGTGAAACGTTTTGTTTTGTGTGTAGTACAGGCAGGTCATACCAGACAGAGTGCATTAAGGTAACAGAACAGAGCGAGCAATACAATGTTACAGCTACAAAGAAGGTACACAGAGAGTGAGATCAACATTACATTTAAAATTTGCAAGGTCCATTTAGAAGTCTAGTGACAGGGGGAAAGCTGTTCTTGAATCTGTTGGTGCGTGTGCTTAAACTTTTGTATCTTCTGCCTGATGTAAGAGGTTGGAAGAGATTATAACCGGTGTGGGGTGGGAGGTGTCTTTGATGATGTTGGTTGCCTTCCCAAGGCAGTGGGAAGTGTAGATGGAGTCAATGGATGGAAGGTTGGCTTGTGTGATAGACTGGGCTGTGTTCACAACTCTCTGTAGCTTCTTACAGTTCTGGGCAGAGCAGTGACTAGACCAAGCTGTGATGCATCCAGATAGAGTTTGCACATTCTCCCCGTGTCTGCGTGGGTTTCCTCCGGGTGCTCCGGTTTTCTCCCACAGTCCAAAGATGTGCAGGTCAGGTGAATTGGCCGTGCTAAATTGCCCTTAGTGTTAGGTAATGGGGTAAATGTAGGGGAATGGGTGTATTGCGCTTCGGCGGGTCGGTGTGGACTTGTTGGGCCGAAGGGCCTGTTTCCACACTGTAAGTAATCTAATCTAGAATACTTCACAAGACATTCCTCATTGATCTCTGCATTAATTTCTTTTTCCAGAGCTTACTATCATTTTTAACCTGACTAATGACCCACAAAGTCTGGTCTTTCTGTGACTTAAAGAACAGTCAATGTTTCTTCCTTTGGAACAATCTAGAACTAGGGGTGATTGCTTAGAAGAGGTCAGGGGGTGGTCCATTTAAAACAGAGTTGGGGGTAAGACATTTTCTCACAAAGGGTTATGAGTCTTGGTGTTCATTTTCCTGAAAAGGGGATGGAAGTTGGCTCTTTGAATAATTTGGTGTCAGAGGTAGATAGATTCTTATTAAGTGAATGTGTGAAAGGTTACTGGGGAGAGGCAGAAACATGGATTTGAGGTTACAGTTGGATCAGCTGTGATCTGGGATAGCAGGCTTGAAGGGATGAATGACCAACTCTTGCTCCTTGTTTTTATGCTTGTAACTCTTTATGATCCTCAGAAATGGCCGAGTAAACCAGTCATAGTGCTACTTCGAAGTCAAGCAAGAGTCAGTCGGACTGGTCAGATTTTTAGTCAGGAAGGGGAAGCGAGGGTTATTGGGAAAAGGGCTCGAAAACAGAGCTGAGGATTAGCAGATTGGCCACAAACTCACCGAATGACTCGATGGGCTGAATGGGCTACTTCTGCTCCTGCATCCTGTGGTGTTATGGATTACCCAGCATTGAGCTAAGTATGGGATCCAACAAAAGTCTATTGATCCTGCAAAAGGATGAAACCTATTGCTGTTCCTTCACTATCACTGGGGGAACCTCCCCTTGCTAACAGCTCTGTGAGAGTAACAGACAAAAATGTTTCACCACCAACCTCTCAAGGTTATAAATACTGGCCACGTGACATTCTCTTTTATTCATTCATGGGATGAGGGCATCGCTGGCTAGGTCAGCATTTATTGTCCATCCCTCATTATTAAGAACAAACCACATTGCTCTGGGTCTGTGGTCACTTGTAGGCCAGAGCAGTTAAGGATGGCTGCTTTATTCCGTGATGGACATGAGTATTTCCCAACAATGGATTCCTGGTCATCATTAGACTCTTAATTCCGGATATTTATTGAATTCAAATTCCACTGTCTGCTGTGGGAGGATTTTAACTCAGGTCCCCAGAACATTATTTGGGTCTGGATTAGATTAGATTACTTATAGTGTGGAAACAGGCCCTTCGGCCCAACAAGTCCACACCGACCCGCCGAAGCGCAACCCACCCATTCCCCTGCATTTACCCCTTCACCTAACACTACGGGCAATTTAGCATGGCCAACTCACCCTAATCTGCACATCTTTGGACTGTGGGAGGAAACTGGAGTACCCGGAGGAAACCCACGCAGACACGGGGAGAACATGCAAGCTCCACACAGTCAGTCGCCTGAGTCGGGAATTGAACCCGGGTCTCTGGCGCTGTGAGGCAGCAGTGCTAACCACTGTGCAACCATGCCACCCAGAGATAACATTCCAGAGATAGCACCACTAGACTGTCACCTCCCCTTGAATGGACAGGAAATATCGGCCAGGACAGGTCCTTTTCTGTTCAGCAAAATAGCACCATTGTTAATCTTCGGGACCCACCTGACAAAACAAGATGGAGATTCCAGTTTAATGCCTCAACAGCCCCTCCAACTATGCAGCATTCTCTCAGCACTGCACAGGGAGCAGCTGTCCAGATTCTGTCCTAGCCGTTTGCAAATGGGTTTGAACTCTCAGCCATGTCAGAGTAACAAGAGGGCTTCCCCACAGCTCAGAAGGTGGGCATTGAGAATAGAAGTTGGGAAGGAAAAAGTGAGGACTGCAGATGTTGGAGATCAGAGTCGAGAGTGTGGTGCTGGAAAAGTACAGCAGGTCAGGCAGCATCCGAGGAGCAGGAGGGTCAATGTTTCGGGCATAATCCCTTCATCAGGAATGAGGTGACCTCGTTCCTGATGAAGGGCGTATGCCCGAAATGTCAATTTTCCTGCTCCTCAGATGCTGCCTGGCCTGCTGTGCTTTTCCAGCACCACACTCTCGATTATAGAAGTTGGGAAGTGATGTTGCAGTTGTACAGGATGTTAGTAAGGCTGCACTTGGAGTATTGTGTTCCATCTGGTCTCCTTGTCATAGGAAGGATGTTATTAAATTGGGGTCAAGATTAGAGTGGTGCTGGAAAAGCACTGCAGGTCAGGCAGCATCCGAGGAGCAGGAAAATTGACGTTTCGGGCAAATGCCCTTCATCAGGAACATTATTAAACTGGAAAGAAAGCAGAAAAAATTTACAAGGATGTTGCCAGGATTCAACGTTCTGGGAGAGGTTTGACGAACTAGGACTCTTTTGTTTAGAGCATAGGAGACTGAGGGGGGATCTTATAGAAGTGTATAAGATCATGAAAGGCATTGATAGGGTGAATGCACTCAGGGGTTAGAGGGGAAAGAATAAAAGGGAACCTGAGGGGCAACTTTTTTACACAGAGGGTGGTACGCATATGGAATGAGCTGCCAGGGGAAGTGGTTGAGGTGGGTACATTAACAACATTTAAAAGGCATTTGGACAAATACATGGATAAGAAAGGATATGGGCCAAGTGCAGGGAAATGGGGTCAGCGTGGACGGACATTTTGTCAGCATGGACCAGATTGGGCCAAAGGGCCTGTCGCTCTGCTGTAGGACTCTATGACTGTGAGTCCGGGACTAGTTCCGTCTGGGCATCCAGTGCACAGCTATAACCTGTAACTCGGTATGTGCGAGCTATGTGAGTGCTGAAGTGAAACAAAAAGGCCAAGAAAAGAAAACGGGAGTCACACTGTGGTTAATCACATGATTGGCACTACTAACAAAGCTGTGACTTCAGACGCGCTCCTGGCTTCATACGTTTTTTTTTCTCTCTGTACCTCAATCGAGGCTGACATCACTTGGTTTTGGTGCTAATGCTGCTCTTTCCAGTATCAGAGTTTCAGCAGATGAATGCACGCTTCTGTGTCTCCTTTTCTGATAAAGAGTGTGCTGATGATGGACAGAGAGCAACAGAGTCTGAGCAGGCCGGTTCTTGGGATGGCAGGACTGACATATGAAGAGACAATGGCTTGGTTAGGACTATTTTCACTGCGGTTTGGAAAAATGAGGAGGGGTCTCATTTGTACCTTTAACATTCTAAAAGGATCATTTCATAGAATTCCTACAGTGTGGAAACAGACCATTCGAAGAGTAACCTACTCAGGACCCATTCACCTACCCTATTATTCCTACCATACACATTCCTGGTCACTATGGGCAATTTTAACCACAGCCAATTTGTCTAACCCTCACATCTTTGGATTGTGCAAGGAAACCAGAGCACCCAGGCACAGGAAAAATGTGCAAATTCCACACATACAGTCCCCCAAGGCTGGAGTCGAACCCAGCTCCCTGGCATTGTGAGGCAGTGTGGCTAATCACTGAGCCACCATGCTGCCTTTAGACAAGGTAAATGCAGTAAGGATATTCCCAATGACCAAGGAGTCTTGAACTAGGGGCCACAGTATTTAGGATACAGGATAGGCAATTTAAGATTGAGATGATGAGAAGTTTCTTCACTCAGAGAGTGGAGAGCCTGTGAATTCTCAGCCACTGAGGCCAAAGCATTGACTGTTTTCAAGGAGGACTTAGATATAGTTGTTAGGGCTAAAGGGATCAAAGGGTTTGAGGGCACAATAGGAATAGGGGACTGAATTGGATGTTGAGAGTGTGTTACTGGCAAAGCACAGCAGGTCAGGCAGCTACCCAGAAGCAGGACTCCTGATGAAGGGTTCCGGCTGCAATGTCGATTTTCCTGTTCTTTCGATGCTGCCTGACCTGCTGTGCTTTTCCAACAACACACTCTCGACTCTGATCTCCAGCATCTGCAGTACTCACTGACTGAGTTGGATGATCAGCCACGATCATTTTGAACAGCAGAGAAAGCTTGAAGGGCTGAATGGCCTACACCTGGTCCTATTTCAAGTGTTTTTAAATCATTAACATTCACTTGAATAAGGATTGGCAGGAGATTCAACAATTTCAGGGGAGCTGGAGAGTAAAAGGCAGGGAGGGATGGGGAGGCAGAGTGACAGAGAAGGTGGAAGGAGTCAGTGAGAGTTTAGTGTCATAGAGTCATACAGCATGGAAACAGACCCTTCGGTCCAACCAGTCCAAACCGACCAAGAGTTCCAAACTAAGTTAATCCCATTTGCCTGCATTTGGCCTCTATCTCTTTAAACCTTTCTTATTCATGTCTCTGTCCAAATATCTTTTTTAAACATTACAATTGTACCCACCTCTACCACTTCCTTTATGCACCACCCTATGTGAAAATGTTGCCCCTCAGGCCCCTTTTAAATCTTTCCCCTTAAACCTGTGCCCTCTACTTTTGAACTCACCCACCCTCGGAAAAGACCTTTGTTATTCACCTTATCCTCACAATTTTATCAACCTGTATAAAGTTACCACTCAATCTCCTGTCCTTCAGGGAATAAAGGTCCCAACCTCTCCTATAACTCAAACCCTTCATTCCTGTGAACATCAGGGTAAATCTTTTCTGAGCCCTCTCCATTTTAATGATATTCTTCCTATAGCAAGGTAACCAGAACTGTACACAGTACTCCAAACGTGGCTTCACCAGTATCCTGGACAAACTCCTCATGTCATCCCAGTTGCCAGACTTAATGGTCTGAGCTATGAAGGTAAGCATGCCAAACACCTGCTTTACCACCCTGTCTACCTGTGACACCACTTTCAAGGAACTAGGTACCTGAACCCCTCTCTGTTTTACAACACTGCACAGGGCTCTACCATGAATTGTACAAGTCCTGCCCTTGTGAGTTTTACCAAAGTGCAACTCCTCACATTTATCCAAATTAAACTCCACTTGCCACTCCTTGATCATTGGCCCAACTGATGAAGATCCCTTTATATTCTTAGAAAATCTTCTTTGCTGTCAACTAGAAGACCACTTTTACTCAGTACCAGCTATGTTTCCTCTATTCTCATCCAAATCATTTAAATAAATGGCAAACAACAGTGGACCCAGCACTGATCTCTGCGGCACACCGCTAGTCACAGGCCTCCAATCCCAAAAAACAACCCTCCACCACCACCCTACCTCCTACCGTCAAGCCAATTTTGTAGCCAATTGGCTAGCTCTCCCTGAATCCCATATGATCTAACTTTACTAATCAGTCTACCATGTGGAGTCTTGTCAAACAGTTCAATGGTATGAGACACAAAGTTTCAAAGGTTGGTTGGGGTAGACTGGTGGTATGTGGAATGAGCTGCCAGAGGACTTAGATGGGAAAGGGATGACTTGCAAGTGGAAACAGTTCAAAAGTGAGAGAAAGAGAGTTTAGAAGCAGTATGTTCCTGTTGGAGTGAAGGATAAAGTTGGTAGGAAAAGAAAACAATGATTGAAAAGAGATGTTGAGGCTCTGCTCAAGAATCAGAAGGAGGGATATGTTAGTGAAAGGTAAAAAGTGAGGTCTGCAGATGCTGGAGATCACAGTTGAAAATGTGTTGCTGGTTAAAGCACAGCAGGTTAGGCAGCATCCAAGGAACAGGAAATTCGACGTTTCGGGCATAAGCCCTTCATCACTTTTTACCTGAAGATTTTAACAACCTCACTTTTTACCTGAAGATTTTAACCTACTGCGAATCCTCTTGCACGGATGCCTTCCTTGAAGAAGCTCCCTTCCTCCCTCACATATGTTAGCTATAGACAACTGGGATCAAGTGAATATCTTTCAGAGTACTAGGGAGTGGGCGCATTCTTAAAAGGGAAATCAGGAGGGAAAAAGATGATATGAGATAGTCTTAGCAGGTTAGATTAAGGTTAATCCAAAGAGATTCTATAAACAACCAGGGACAGAATAGGGCCATTAAAAATCAATGAGGTCATTCATGTGTAGAACCACAGGAGATGGGAGAGATACTAAATGAATATTTTGTGCCAATATTTATTGTGGACAAAGGCAAGGAAGATAGGGAACTCGGGGAAATAAATATTGATGTTTAGTGGAGAGGTAGGCATCCTGGGAGAGAAGGAAAAGGGTTTGGGAGAGAGTAGGGGAGTGTGGTATTGGAGGTATTGTGGCAGAGGGCATGGGGAGGGAGAAGGGGAGCAAGTTGAGGAAGTGAGGAGGAGAAAACAGGCATATAGGGCAGGGAAAGTGAGGGTGGGAGGTAGTGGGAGGGAGGGAATGTAGGAGAGGTGAGGGTGGGTGGAAGCTGGGGAGAAAAAGGGAGAGTGGAAGGAATTGGGAATGGAAGGGAGCAGGGGTGTGAATGGGGGTTGAGGAAGGGACAGATAGGAGGGCGCTAAGGGAGGAAATGGACAGCAGACAGGTGATGTCTTGATGGCCAGGGACTTGGTTTGTGTACTGCCCACAACTCAATTGGGTTTTCTGAGAGTGGGAGAGTAAGCAAGAAGGAGAGGATTGCTGGGATACTCCTTAGTCCAATTAGAACACAGTGTCAAAGGGAGCCCCAGGATTTGTGTGAGGCATTGAGGAACAACTGCAAATGTGTTGCTGGTCAAAGCACAGCAGGCCAGGCAGCATCTCAGGAATAGAGAATTCGACGTTTCGAGCATAAGCCCTTCATCAGGAATAAGAGAGAGAGCCAAGCAGGCTAAGATAAAAGGTAGGGAGGAGGGACTAGGGGGAGGGGCGATGGAGGTGGGATAGGTGGAAGGAGGTCAAGGTGAGGGTGATAGGCCGGAATGGGGTGGGGGCGGAGAGGTCAGGAAGAGGATTGCAGGTTAGGAGGGCGGTGCTGAGTTGTGGGAACCGACTGAGACAAGGTGGGGGGAGGGGAAATGAGGAAACTGGAGAAATCTGAGTTCATCCCTTGTGGTTGGAGGGTTCCCAGGCGGAAGATGAGGCGCTCCTCCTCCAGCCGTCGTGTTGTTGTGTTCTGCTGGTGGAGGAGTCCAAGGACCTGCATGTCCTCGGTGGAGTGGGAGGGAGAGTTAAAGTGTTGAGCCACGGGGTGATTGGGTTGGTTGGTTCAGGCGGCCCGGAGGTGTTCTCTGAAGCGTTCCGCAAGTAAGCGGCCTGTCTCACCAATATAGAGGAGGCCACATCGGGTGCAGCGGATGCAATAGATGATGTGTGTGGAGGTACAGGTGAACTTGTGGCGGATATGGAAGGATCCCTTGGGGCCTTGGAGGGAAGTGAGTGTGGAGGTGTGGGAACAACTCCTGGCAAGACGTAAGTCTGAAAAATAAATGTAAAACTTAATACCTGGACAGACCTTATCTGTCCTGCCAGTCACACAAGTATTACAGTGCAGAAGGAAGCCATTCAGCCCATCGGTCCTGAACTGGTTCTAGAAAGGAGCATCATATCATGGTGCCAATCTTCAGCTTTGTTCTCCAAATGTTAGATGTGTCTGGGCATTTGCTCCATGTGACTTGGGATGGAATTCTGTTTTGATGATTCTCCTGGGAGTACCTCGGCATGGTTCACTGTGTTGGCTCCTTAAAGTCGTCACTTTGTTCACGGGCTGGTTATAATGCAGAAGGAGGCCAACTGGCCCATCTTCTCTGCACCAGCCTTCTAAGCAAGCAGCTCACTAGTCTGACTGTCCTGCCCACTCCCGGAAACCTGCACATTCTTCCTTTGCAGATAACAGTTTCATTCTGTTCCACATGCTTTGACTGAACCTGCCTCTTGCACACACTCATCCTTTCCAAATCCAAACCATTTGTTGTTTGTAAAAGGGTTTCCTCGTGTCACTTTTCATACCATTTTTTCTTAAATCTGTGCCTCTCATTTTTGAACCTTTCATCCCAGCAGTGCCCCGGGAGACACACGTAACAGAATTAAAGACAATATGAGCTGACATGTTGAAAAGCTGACTGGTTTATCAATCCCCCTTTTTGGAATACAGGCTATGTTGCAGGCAGGAGGTCAATTATTATTCAGGATCAGCAGGAATGTGGAGTTGTGTCCACAATCAGGTCAGCCAGGACTGTTTCAAATGATGGAACAGACTTCTTCCACTCCATATGTTTGTGGGTATGTACATTTGTATGAATGAATGAATAGAGAGAGGTGTCCCAATATCTCAACATCCAGATTGTTGTCAAATCTTGCCTAGTTATGTCCTGGTAAAGCTCATGGGGATGTGAAAGGTGTTGTCTAAATGTAAGTTGTTATTCAGGGCATTGGTCTACACAATGTTAGCACCTTATATACCATGTGTTCACAGTATCCTATGGTTCTCTAGATGGGGGCAAGTCAACGTCACTCCCTGGCAGCTGAATGGGCTGGGCTGCTTTTTTGAAGGGTACTAAGGTGTTAAGGGCACACTGTAGGATCGGAGTTAGGGGTGGGTCAGTCAACCTGGTTGGAGTTTGAAACCACAAGGCTAGATTCCTAACTAACTCAGCACCATATGTAATTCAACAGCCCAATCTGATGTTCGTGAGTGCGAGTGCTAGTCTTAAGTTGCTTTGAGAACACAGAAATGTTGCAGATGTTAGCTGTGACTCAGTGCTCTTAGGTTGTGTTTTCCAATTCCACTCCAATGATTTGAGCATATAATCTGAGTGGGTCCTCCAGTGCAGTATTGAGGGAGTGCTGCACTGCCACAAGTGATTAAACTCATATCTCCATTGGGGATTTCCAGGATGTAATTAACCAGGTGCCACACAAAGGGAAGCACATAGTGTCAGAGATAACGCACCAGTGTGGATAGAATATTGGTTGGCTAGTAGAAAACAGAGAGTTTATAAAAATGCGTCCTTGTCTGATTGGCAGGATGTGAAGGGTAGATTCCTGTAGTGATCTGTGCTGGGATCTCAACCTTTTACATGACACATCAGTGACTCAAATAAGGAAAATGAAAGCATGGTAGGTAAATTCATAGATGACAGGTACATTGGGAAAGGCCGTTATAACTTTGCAGACTGATACAGACTGAGTGAGTGAACAATGGTCTGGCAGATGGAATGCAGTGTGGGAAAATGTGAACTTGGCCACTTTGCCAGAAAGAATAACAATTTACATAAACAATTACATAAACAGCATAATGGTGAGGAATTCAGAGGTGTTCTAATGCACGAGTAACAAAAAGAGTCACCATGCAGGCACAGCAAGTCCCGAATGGGATTATATGTTTCGCTATGAGAGGAATTGAACAAAAATGTAAAGATGTGCTGCTTCAGTTACACAAAATATTAGTGAGACCACATCTCGGATACTGTGTACAGTTTAGGTCTCCTTATTTAAGGATGGATGGAAATGTAATGGAAGAGGTCCAGAGGAGGCTTAGTCGATTAATAGCTGGAGTGAGCAGATCATAGATTCTCTACAGCGTGGAAGCAGGCCATTTGACCCATCGAATCCACACCACCCCTCCAAAGAGCATCCCACCCACTCCCAACACCCCCTACCTTGTAACCCTGCATTTCCCATGGCTAATCCCCCTAGCCTGCATATCCCTGGACACTATGAGCAATTTAGTGTGGCCAATCTATCTACACTGCACAGTCTTAGACTCTGGGAGGAAACTGCAGCACCCAGAGGAACCCATGCAGACACAGGGAGAATGTACAAACTCCACACAATCACCCAAGGGTGGATTTGAACCTGGGACACTGATGTGAGCGTTGTCGTATGGGGAAAAGTTGGACAAACTGGGCTTGTTGCCACTGGAATTTAGAAAAGTCAGGGGGGATTTGATTGAAGTCTATAAGATCCTGAATGGTCTTGACAAGTAGGTTGTGGAAAAGATATTTTCTTGTGTGGGTCAGCCCAGAACTAGGGGGCACTGTTTTAACCTCAGGTGCTGCCTAGTCAGGGCAGAGATGAGGAGAATATTTTTTCTCTCAGAGGGTTGATCAACTTTGAAATTCTCTGCCTGAGAAAGCAATAGAGACAGAGGTCATTGAAAACCTTCAGACACAAGTGGGTGAATTCTCATTCGACCAAGAATCAAAGGTTGTCAGGGATAAATGAGAGTGTAGAATTAAAAATACAAACACATCAGTCATAATCTCATCAAATGGGAGAGCAGGCTTGGGGGAACAAATTGCCAAGTGATTTTGGGATGTGGGAATTGCTAGCTGTTTCCACATTTATCGCTCATCCCTAGTTGCCCCTTGAGAAGGCGGGGGTGAGCTGCCTTCTTGAACCGCTGCAGTCCATGTGCTGTGGGTTGACCCACAATGCCCTGAGGGAGGGAATTCCAGGATTTTGACCCAGTGACAGTGAAGGAACGGCGATATATTTCCAAGTCATAATTCATATTCGTAATTTGTATGTTCGTACGTTTCACAGGCTGACAATATCCCAAAGCTCTTTACAATTACTGAAGTGTTATTGCAGTGTAGGGAACTCAGCAGTCAATCTACAAGTTCCCTCGAGTTCCCTTGAAGATCAATGTGATAATAACCAGATCATCTGTTTTGGATGATGTTGGTTCAGGAACAGGATACTCTTCAAGAGCTTCATAGCTTCTCTTTGTACCCCTGGGCAGCATGGTGGCATAGTGGTTAGCACTGCTGCCTCACAGAGTCAGGGACCCAGGTTCAGTTCCGGCCTCAACTGCGTACACTTTGCACGTTCTTCCCCAGTCTGCATAGGTTTCCTCCGGGTGCTGCAGTTTCCTTCCACAGTCCAAAGATGTGCAGGTTAGGTTGAATGGCGATAGGAAATTACCCATAATGTCCAGGGATGAGCTGGCTAGGTGGATTAGCCATTGCAAATACAGGGATAGGATGGGTAGGAATGCACTTCAGAGAGTTGGTGTGGACTCAATGAGTTTCCACACTATAGGGATTCTACAATGTATTTTGATGTGCACTTGTGATTCCAATGCTATAGCCAAGTACTGGAAAAGGGGAAGTGGTTTTACACTGTCATAACAGTGATGGGCTGAAGGGCCTTTCTTCTGTGCTGTAGATCTCTCTGACTATGTTTTAATTCTCATCCAAAAACAATGACATCACCATCAGCACACCCTCAGTACCACACTGGGAATATCAGGGAAGGTTAAATTCTCAAGTGAGGCTTGAAGCTAAAGCAAGCTGACGATGAGCTGAGAGTCCTGATAATCGTACCATTGCCACAATTAGCCCATTGTTGCTCTGTCATAGATGGACATTGGTCTCTTCTCACCTTGTGATTCTACATTGTCTCTTTTTTTTTAATCCATCCAAAGACCAGTCGTCGAAACAGAAAATCATGGAGTGGTGACAGCACCCCAGGAGGCGGTCGTTTGGCCCATTCCACCTGTGCTGGCCCTCTGGAAGAGCAGCCCTCCTACATTCCCCCCTAAAGACCTGCAAATGTTTCCATTTCAGATAATTCTCAAATTTTCTTTTGAAAACATGGATTGAATGTATCTACGGTGCACTCTCAGGCACAGCATTCCAGAATATGATCAGGCACTGCGTGAAAATCATTTTTCCCATATTAACGTTTTTGCCAATTACTCTAAATCAGGGTCCTCAGGTATCATAGAGTCATACAGTCATACAGCTCTCTTCCGTCCAACCCGTCCACACCAACCATAATTCCAAACTAAACTAGTCCCACCTGCCTGCACTTGGCCCATATCCTACCAAACATTCCTTGTTCGTGTGGTTATCCAAATGTCATTAAAGTGTTGTAATTGTACCATTTCCTCTGGAAGTTCAGTCCACACACAAACCACTCTCTGTGTAAAAAAAAACCTTGCCCCTCATGTCTTTTTTAAAATCTTTCTCATCTCACTTACAAAATACAACCCCCAGTCTTAAAATACTCCACCCAATTCTTGAACCGTCCATTGACAGTTTCCCCATCTCCCAGATTCCCCTGGATTTTGAGCCCCTGGAAGGAATTTGCTTTCTTTGCCAGTGAAATATGTCGACATATTGGAAGTTCCTCAGCTCAGGATCCACTCTCGCATCTCCTTTCCGCACCATCTCCAGTGTCTTTCAGTGTCTTTCAGTGGTTTGTTGTCTAACTTCTCCCTGTCCCGCAGGATTTGACTGAGGATGAAAAACCCAACTGGTTCAAAGCTGAGGAAGGGGTGCTTATTGACCCCAGCACTGAGGTGGGGAGACAACAGCAGACAGAAATGGTTGGCACACACCAGGAATTCTCGGCTGACTCCTCCTGGAGTCCGAAGGGATCAGATTCACAGAGCGCCAAGCAGGACAGTGATGTGGAAGTGGACGTTAATTGTGAGAAGGTTGAAGATTTCATCAGTCCGTCACATACGGAGGAAACAGCGCCCACAAAATAAGTGACCACCCAGTGGAAAGCACAATGGACTCTAAATGCACTTTGCGTCTCCCCTACATTCCTTAGCCACTGTGAATCAGGTCAGAATTCGAGAAAAAGTTACTGTTAAATCTTGGATCAGTTGCTTGCCATGATGGTGAGGTAATTCAAGAGAGTTTCTTGGATCTCAAGAAGTAAATGACACCACAGCAATAATCACCTGCAGCTTTCGATCTGACCTTGTCAATGGGTCAGAGATGAAGGGGAAGTGGTAAGGATACTAATCTCAACAGCAGAAATAATGTCTCCCCTTCCTGAAAATTAAGCAATGAATTTGGTCAGCCTCACCTTGTGTATCAGAGACCAACAGTCCCATTGTACATCCTACACCTAACTTAGACTCAGACATAACTCAATGCTTTCGGACTGCATTTCTCCTGACTTTGTACTTGATGGGGACAGTGTAGAGGGAGCTTTACTCTGTATCTAACCCCGTGCTGTCCCTGTCCTGGGAGTGTTTGATGGGGACAGTGTAGAGGGAGCTTTACTCTGTATCTAATCCCGTGCTGTCCCTGTGCTGGGAGTGTTTGATGGGGACAGTGGAATGAGAGCTTTACTCCATAGCTAACCCCATGCTGCCTCTGTCCTGGGAGTGCTTGATGGGGACAGTGTAGAGAGAGCTTTACTCTGATTCTAACCCCGTGCTGTCCCTGTCCTGGGAGGATTTGATGGGGACAGTGGGGAGGGAGCTTTACCCTGTATCTAACCCCGTGCTGTCCCTGTCCTGGGAAGGTTTCATGGGGACAGTGTAGAGGAAGCTTTCCTCTGATTCTAACCCCGTGCTGTCCCTGTCTTGGGAGGGTTTGATGGGGACAAACAATTGCATAAACTGTTGTAATAAAGTCTGCTTGATGCCTCCACATGGAGTGAAAGTGGCTACGAAAACTCTCAGGTTGCTGCCGATAACACAGCTCGCTTGCCAATGTCCTTCAGGTAAAAATGAACTTGCTGATCTTACTTGGCTTGACTGAGGTATAACCTGAGTCCCACATTGGTGTGGTTAACTTTTCGCTGCCCTCAGAATTGGCCTTGCTATTTTTGTTCAGATACATCAAACCGCTGTAAAGATTAACTCGAGCATGTTGATTGCAATAGTTAAAGGAGCCTGCCCATATTTACCTCAGGGTACCTGGAAGATTATAGAATCCCTCCAGTGTGGAATCAGGCCATTCAGCCCGTCGACTCCACACCAACCATCATCTTGGTCATACCCTACCCTAGCCCTTCAGCCCTGCATTTCCCATGGCTGACACACCTAGCCTGCACACTATGTGACAATTTAGCATCGCCAGTCCACCTAAACGGGAGGAGGCTGGAGCACCCGCAGGAAACCCACGCTGACACAGGGAGAATATGCAAACTCCACACAGACAGTCACCCGAGGGTGGAATTGAACCCAGGCCCCTGGCGCTGTGAGGCAGCCGTGCTAACTGCTGAGCCACTGTGCCTCCCCAGTGATGAACAGAAAAAAATGTCACTGATGCTCAAATGTTGCAAATAAATAAAAATAAAAATGCTTGTAAATAAACATAAACCACATATGACCATTTAACTCAGATAGCCCTTCTCCATTACCCACCTTTTGTTCTATTCATTCATGGGAGGAGGGTCTTGGTGACCAGTCCAGCATTATTGCCCATCCCAATGTAGACGAGACCAGGTAGGGATGGTAGCTTCATTCCCTCAAAGTCATTAATGAACCAGATGGGTTTTCTCAACAATCAGCAATGGGTTCTTGATCCTCGTTGAACTCTTAATTATAGATTTTTATTGAATTCATATTCCATCATCATCCATGGTGGTGGAAATGAACCACGGACTATGGATGAACAGTCTGGTGTTAATACAAGGCCATTGCCTCCCCCCCTCATGCACATTTGTGTCTCATAGCAACATGCCTTGACTACCGACTGCCAGTCACTGTCCAATCCCCTAGCCCGATCCTCTACCCTGTGTTTTGCTCACACTGCACGTTCTCAGTCTGTTGGTGTGTGCACCATTTGCATGGAAGAGGATATCCAAGAGACAACTTACCCTCAGACCCTGAGGTTTAGGACAGCAAATGTCTTTCATATTGACTCACTCTGCGCCAACCCCAAACCTGCCCACACTTCCGGGAAACCCCCTGATCATTAAAATATTGTAAATACTCTGACATTCAGTTATCCTTTTCTACGTTCAGTGGATCTCACACCCGTCAGTATTTCAGATTTCCACAAGGATGGAGATTATTCCCCGAAGCTTTTGTCGATGACATTGAAACAAATCAGGGAGAATTCCCAAGTGGTTTCTGATCACTTGGAAACTATCAAAGATCCAACATGCTGTATTTTCAAATGATATTTGTATTTTCTAACTTGTTTTGTATATCTTGAAGAAATAAATGTATGATCTACAGATACCTTTGCTATTATTTCCAGTTTCCTTCATCTTTTTCGCTGTCTCCCCTAATGCAAGTGACTATTGTCACACTGAGCAGCTCATTCAACCAGGAATACCATCACAGTCAAACCCAACTTTTAATATAATGGTCACACCTCCAAACACACATATCCACATCACACTCACACACATAATTCCAGGTGCAAACACACATTCAGTCAGTCACACACACACTCACACATGCACTCACAGATACATGCACATACACACACACACATACACACACACTCACAGATATACACACACACATACACTCACAGACACTCACTCACACACACACGCACTCTCACAGATGCATACACATACGCATGCACTCACAGACACACACACACACACATGAACTCACACATACGCACTCATTCACAGACACACGCACGCATGCACAGAAACACACACATGCACACACGCACTTGCAAACACATGCACACAGACGGACACATTTACACAAACACACACAATGCACACACACTCGCACAGACACACACACACAGGTATACACACATGCAGTTACACACACACACTTCACTCTTACTGCTCGTGAAACATGGGTTCAAGATAATTGCTTTCACTTACTTATATTGATCTGTAAACCTTTTCTATTTAGCAAATATCAAATTCCAAAGAGAAATACCAATGCCAGAACCAGGGTCTACAATGCAAGCTAATCACCAAAAATATCACCAGGGAATTCAAGAGAGACCCCTTCATCAAGGGAATGGTGAGAATGTGAAACCGACTGGCACAAACAGCTGAGGTGAATAACACGGATATATTTCAGAGGAAGCAAAATAAACACAGTGGAGGAATGGATGGAAGGAAATATTGATAGGTTGAGATGAAGCAGGATGGGAGGATACTTACATAGAGTTTAAATATCAGCAGCAGCCTGTTGGATGAATGGCTTGTTTCCATGATCAAAATACTTAGTAACCACATATACAGGAGCATGTAAATGTGAGTATGTGTGGGACAAAGTTCTTTATTTCTTTTCTTTCATGGGATGTGGGAATCATGATTTAAGGCCATGATTTATTGTCCATCCACAACTACCCTTGAACTGAGTAGCTTGTTACCCTTGAGAATGCAGTTAAGAGTCAGCCAACAGGTTTTTACACCAATCAATGATCATTCTGGTCTCCCTGCTATGAATAAATAGACAAGGTCTTTTCCTAGGGTGGGCGAGTCCAAAACTAAGGGGCGCAGGTTTAAGGTGAGAGGGGAAAGATTTAAAAGGGACCTCACACAGTCTGTGACTGAATGTTTTTGGAATGAGCTGCCAGAGGAAGTGGTAAAGGCTGGTACAGTTACAACATTTACAAGGTATCTGGTTGGGTAAGTGAATAGGAAGGGTTTAGAGGGATATGGGCCGGGTGCTGGCAAATGAGACTAGATTAATGTAGGATATCTCGTCAGCCTGGGCGTGTTGGACTGAAGGGTCTGTTTCCATGCTGTACATTTCTATGATGTGTACTGCCAAAAATACAACACTACCTCCACTAGTCCCACTAACCTGAACCCTTGAATATTTTTACACTTTAAGTGCTCATCCAAGTACCAAGGTTATGAGGTTTCCTGCCTCAGATCCCCTCCCAGGAGGTGCATTCCAGACCCCCATCACCCTCTGGTGAAAAAAACCTTTCCTCAAATCCCCTCTAAACCTCCTGCCTTTCACTTTAAAATTATGCCAATTCATACTGACTTTTCAACTGAGGGGAATAGCTGCTTTCTATTCACTCTGTTCACGTGCCTCACAATCTTACACACCTCTGTCAGTCCACCCTCCACCTTCGCTGCTCCACAGATAAAAAGCCCAAACCTATCCAGAAACAAAAACAGAAATTGCTGGAAAAACCCAGCAGGTCTGGCAACATCTGTGAAGAGAAATCAGAGTTCATGTTTCGAGTCCCGTGACCCTTCCTCAGAATTTAGCCAGCCTCACTTCATCACTAAACCGTCCCATCTCAGACCGCCTCCTCTTACACCCCCCTCCAGTGCAATCACATCCTTCCTACAGTGCGGTGATCAGAACTGCACACAGCATTCCAACTGTGACCAAAATCCTGGACAGCTCCCCGCTCTCCCAAAGTGCGTCACCTCATATTTATCAAGGTTAAGTTCCATCTGCCACTGATCTGCCTTTCTGATCAATCCTCCTGTACCTTAACACCTTCCTCCTCACTGTCAACCGGCTAATCTTTGCGCCATCTGTAAACTTGCTTATCATCTCCCCTCATATCCTCATCTCCATCATTTCTGAAGATCACAGACAGTAAGGGAGCCAGCAATGACCCCTGTGGTAAACCACTCAAGACCAGGTTCCAGGCACACAAACAGCCTTCCGTCACCACTCTCTGTTTTCTGGCACTAAGCCTATTTTGGATCCACCTTGCCACATCACCCTGGATCCCATGTGCTTTTACTTTCAAAGACTTTGCTGAAATCCATATAAACTCCATCGACTGCCCTACCAACATCCAAATACTTGGTCACCTCCTCAAAAAACTTCCACCAGATTTGTTAGGCATTTCTCTGCCAAAGCCATGCTGACTATTCCTGATCAAACCTTTAAATGGAGATTAATGCTCTCCTTCACTATTTTCTCTAATATCTTCCCTCCCACTGATTTGACACTCACTAGTCTGTAGTTCCCTCATCTATCTCTCTCATCATTTAGGTAAAGTGGAACCACATGAGCTGTCCTCCAGTCCTCTAGCACCTCCCTGTGGCCAGGGAGGAATTAGACAGTTGGGTCAGAGCCACTATAATTTCCTCCCTCTTAGCCCTAGTATACAACTCATCCAGGCCTGGGCATTTTGTCCATTTATAAATCTGACAAAACCTCCAACACCTCCTTGCATCTCATATCATAAACTTTGCAGTCCAATCCCTCGAATTCTGTACTTGCAGAATTCTCCCAAGTAAAGACAGGTCTTAAATATTTATTTATCACTCTAACAATGTCCTCTGCTTTCACATACAGGTCGCCCCCTTAGTCCCTAATGGACCCTACTCTTTCCCTGATTATTCCCTTCCTCGTGATATACTTAGAGAATATCTTGAGATTCTCTCTAACCTAGTCTGCCAGCATTTTCTCATGCCCCTTCTTTGCACTCACCCTCTGCAGTCCTCCACAGCCTCTGTTATTTTGCTGTATTTCTCATCGTTATGTGTTTCTCTTTCCCTTTTTATCCAGTTGTGCAGGCACAGAGTACAGAATACGATCAGGAGCTCTGCAGGCCATCCCACCGTTTCATACCTTCCCCACTTCTTTCTGTACACCTCTCCCAGCCCAGTTGTTCACTCCTTCCTTTTTCAGGCAGCCTAGTACCAGCTGGGATTTAGCTGACACATAATCTTACCTGTAAAATCTCACAATTGTCAATTGAAGTCCTCAAGATTAAAGGCCACAATCTGACACACACTTCCATTCAGTACTGAAAGAACGCTGTACTGTCAGTGGGTCAATGTGAGGGAGTGCTGCACTATTGAAAGGTCAGTACTGAGGGAGTGCTGCAATGTCAGCAGGTCAGCACTGAGGGAGTGCGGCACTGTCAGAGGGTCATTACTGAGGGGGTGTGCACTGTTAGAGGGTCAGTACTGAGGGAGTGCTGCACTGTCAGAGGGTCAGTACTGAGGGAGTGCTGCACTGTCAGAGGGTCAGTACTGAGGGAGTGCTGCACTGTCAGAGGGTCAGTACTGAGGGAGTGCTGCACTGTTAGAGGGTCAGTACTGAGGGAGTGCTGCACTGTCAGAGGGTCAGTACTGAGGGAGTGCTGCACTGTCAGAGGCTCAGTACTGAGGGAGTGCTGCACTGTTAGAGGGTCAGTACTGAGGGAGTGCCGCACTGTCAGAGGGTCAGTACTGAGGGACTGCCACACTGTCGGAGAGTCAGTACTGAGAGAGTGCCACACTGTCAGAGGCTCAGTACTGAGGGAGTGCCGCACTGTCAGAGGGTCAATACTGAGGGAATGCCACACTGTTAGAGGGTCAGTACTGAGGGAGTGCCACACTGTCAGAGGGTCAGTACTGAGGGAGTGCCGCACTGTCAGAGGGTCAATACTGAGGGAATGCCACACTGTTAGAGGGTCAGTACTGAGGGACTGTGCACTATTGGAGGGTCAATACTGAGGGAGTGTTGCATTGACAGAGGGTCAGTACTGAGGAAGTGCCACACTGTCAGAGGGTCAGTACTGAGGAAGTGCCGCACTGTCAGAGGGTCAATACTGCCACACTGTTAGAGGGTCAGTACTGAGGGACTGTGCACTATTGGAGGGTCAATACTGAGGGAGTGTCGCACTGACAGAGGGTCAGTACTGAGGAAGTGCCGCACTGTCAGAGGGTCAATACTGACGGAATGCCACACTGTTAGAGGGTCAATATGGAGGGACTGTACACTATTGTAGGAAAGTCTCAGAGAGGCAAGTCCTCCTAGAATCCCGACAATGAGGAACCAGGTCAGTCAGCCCATGGAGTTCACACCAGCCCTTTGAAGAGCAGTGTCCCTTCGGTATTAGTGACAGAGAGGTTGTGAGCCCTGCCTGATGGCCAAAGCTGGGTTAGCTGGCGTGAGCGTCCGAAGCCGCTTGGCCACAGGTAGTGACGGAGGGGAGAGTGTGTGTGTGTATGTGTGTGTGTGTATGTTTGTGGGCAGGTCTGGGATCTGATGTCAGAGGAAGTCAGTGCGGGAGAATGGACGCAGGGCGGAGAGACGCGGCTGACCTGGGCAGGAGCCTGTGCATCGTCACCGGAGCGTCCCGGGGGCTGGGCTGGGCGCTGTCCGTGGTGCTAGCCCCCCGGCTGATGCCGGGCTCCCACCTGGTGCTGGTGGCCAGGTCCGGGGAGCGCCTGCGGCAGCTGGAGGCTCGGCTGCTGGAGGAGAGGGCTGGCCAAGTCCGCCTGAGCCGAGTTGAAGCAGACCTGAGCCGGGAAGAGGGTGTGCAGCGTGTCCTGGAGACGGTGACCAGCGCAGAGGGAGCCGCTCCGGACAGACTCCTGCTCATTAACAACGCGGGTGAGGACCCATTACACCCCACTCCCCTCTCTCTCTCTCTCTCTCTCCCTCCCCCAGCCCGGAACTCTGCCCAAACACAACATCAATGGCATTGAACTCTCTTCCTGAATGTGAGACCACTGGGTGGCGACAACATATTGCTCCAACTCACTCAGTTGTTCAGTTCAACCAACAGTGGCCCCAAAGTGCTGCTGTGGCACAGTGGTAGTGTCCCCTACCTCACAGCCAGGAGGACTGGGTCCAGATTTCAGAGGCATTCCTCCACAGGTTGCTTGGATTAGAGGAGGCGGGGAGGGTTAGCACTCCTGCCTCACAGCACCAGGGAGCCGGGTTCGATTCCACCCTTGGGCGACTGTGTGTAATGTTTGCACATTCTCTTCATGGGTGCTCTGGTTTCCTCCATCAGTTCCAAACCTGCGCATGCTGGGTGCACCAGCCATAGGGAACATGGAATGACAAGGGTCTGTGTGGGATGCTGTTCAGAGGTTGCTGGCTTCCACACTGTCAGAACTCTCAGAATGATATCTGTTAATGACCCAAAGAATCTGCTACATCCTCCTATCAGAGAAGGCACTTATGGGTATCACCAGCAGTGCGATAAATTTATATATTACTGTGAGACAGGTTTATACGAGTCATAGAGATGTACGTCACGGAAACAGACCCTTTGGTCTAACTCGTCCATGCTGACCAGATATCCCAACCTAATGTAGTCCCACCTGTCACCACCTGGCCTAGATCCCTCTAAACCCTTCCTGTTCATATACCCATGCAGATGCCTTTAAATATTGCAATTGTATCAGTCTCCACCACTTCCTCTGACAGCTCATTCCATACTCACACCACCCTCTGTGTGAAAACATTGTCTTTAAGGTCCCTTTTATATCTTTCCCTTCTCACCCTAAACCTATGCACTCTTGTTCTGGACTCCCTCACCCCAGGGAAAAGACTGTCTATCCTATTCATGCCCCTCATGATTTTATAAACCTCTATAAGGTCACCCCTCAGCCTCCAAAACTCCAGGGAAAATGGCCCCAGCCAATTCAACCTCTCCCTAAAGCTCAAATCCTTCAACCCTGGCAACATCTTTGTAAATCTTTGTTCAGCAACACTCCCCAGGACCTTACCATTAAATGTAAAAGTCCTGCTAAGATTTGCTTTCCCAAAATGCAGCACCTCGCATTTATCTGAATTAAACTCCATCTGCCACTTCTCAGCCCATTGGCCCATCTGGTTCAGATCCTGTTGTAATCTGAGGTAACCCTCTTTGCTGTACAATACACCTCCAATTTTGGTGTCATCTGCAAACTTACTAGCTATACCTTCTATATTAACATCCAAAACATTTATATAAATGATGAAAAGTAGTGGACCCAGCACTGGTCCTTGTGGCACTTCACTGGTCATAGGCCTCCATTCTGAAAAACAACCCTTCACCACCACTCTCTGTCTTCTACCTTTGAGTCAGTTCTGTATCCAAATGGCTAGTTCTCCCTGTATTCCATGAGATCTAACCTTGCTAATCAGTCTCCCATGGGGAACCTTGTTGAACGCCTTACTGAAGTCCATACAGATCATGTCCACTGCTCTGCCCTCATTAATCCTCTTTGTTACTTTTTCAAAAAACTCAATCAAATATGTGAGACATGATTTCCCACACACAAAGCACCACCCTCTGTGTGAAAACATTGTCTTTAAGGTCCCTTTTATATCTTTCCCTTCTCACCCTAAACCTATGCACTCTTGTTCTGGGCTCCCTCACCCCAGAGTGAGTCCTTGCCTTTCCAAATACATGTACATCCTGTCCCTCTGGATTCCCTCCAACAACTTGCCCACCACCGACATCAGGCTCACTGGTCTATAGTTCCCTGACTTGTCCTTACCACCCTTCTTAAACAGTGGCACCACATGAGCCAACCTCCAGTCCTAATCCAAGGTGGAGGATGGGAAAAATTTCTGCCTGTAACAGACTGCTCCTTTTTTTGAGGTATTTTAGGTGTTGGAGGTGATTTCCTTGAATTCCAGGAGCATGATATGCTGTTGCAATTGTTTTGAATTCATTGGTCTCTCACATTTATGTATTACTACCTGACAAGTACAGTGAACAGTGACTTGTTTTTCAAAAAATAAAAATCATTTACAGGATGAGAGTATTGCTAACTAAGCCAGCATTTATTGCCCATCCCTAATTACCCAGAGGGCAGATAAGAGTCAACCACATTGCTGTGGGTCTGGAGTTACATGTGGACCAGACCAAGTAAGGATGGCAGATTTCCATCTCAGTGAACAAAAGAGTTTTTCCTGACCATCAACATGGTCATCAATCAAAACTTCTGTTTTTTAGTAGCCTGGAATGTTATCACGCACAGCTGAGTGACCTCCCACCACTAAAATCACCATGACTTTGTCTATTTTTGCAAACTACTAACCACCACCAGTAATCAGCCAACATCATTAAGTTTCTTAATCCCAGATTTTTATTAGATTCAAATTCGAACTGCAGCCAAAGTGGGATTTGAGCCCAGGATCACAAAACATTATCTGGTCTCTCAAGTAATAGTCTAGCAATTATGCCATGGGGCCGTTTGCTAAATGTCAATATCTCGCTTAAAATATGGTCTGCAGCTGGCAGTTAATTTGTATTTACTGAGTTAAGAATTAAAATAAGATTAGCAAGTAAAATAAGCTTCTTCTAGCCTTAAGCTAAACATGCTGTGTGAGAGAGTTGCTGATTAATTGGCTAAACAGGTTGAGCCTAGTATTTGCACTGGCGCAACAGAGCATTTCAATGCAAGAGCATCTGTGCAGCTTGCTAGCAGAGTACAGATTTCTAGCATAGTGAGAACATGAACAATAAGCTGGAGTAAGCCTTTCAGCTCCTCGAGTCAAGAGTGTGGTGCTGGAAAAGCACAGCAGGTCAGGCAGCATCCGAGGAGCAGAAGAATCCTGATCAAGGGCTGATGCCTGAAACATTGATTCTTCTGCTCATCAGATGCTGCCCGACCCACTGTGCTTTTCCAGCACCACAGTATCGACTCTAATCTCCATCATCTGTAGTTCTCACTTTCATTCCGCCCCTGGAGCCTGCTCCATCATTCAATATGATCGTGGTTGATCTCACCTCGGCCTCAACTCCACTTTCCTGTCTGCTTTCCATAACCCTTCAACCCATTACTATAAAAATCTCCTCAAACTTATTCAGTGTCGACCACATGCTGGGGTTGTGAATTCCACAGATTCATGACCCTTTGAGAAAGGGGCAGCACGGTGGCTCAGTGGTTAGCACTGCTGCCTCACAGCGCCAGGGACCCGGGTTCAACTCCACTCTCAGGTGACTGTCTGCTTGGAGTTTGCACATTCTCCCTGTGTCTGTGTGGGTTTCCTCTGGATGCTCCATTTCCTCCCACAGTCCAAAGACATTAGGTAGATTGGCTATGCTATATTGTGAATAGTGTGCAGGCTAGGTGTATTAGCTGTGGGAAATGCAGGATACAGAGATAGAGTAGGGGAATGCTTTTCAGAGGGTCAGTGTGGACAGGTTGGGCTGAATGGCCTGTTTCCATACTGTAGGTATCCTACAAAAAAAAAGTCACTCCTCCTCATTGGTTTTAAACCTGCCACCCCTTATCCTAAACCTCATTCTGGATTGCCCCACAGAGGGAAAGACTCTCTCTCTCTCTATTCTGTCAATCCCCTTTCACATCTTACATCCTTCAATTAGATCTCTTCTCCTTTTTCCACACTCCACAGAGTTTAATATAGAACAGTACAGCACAGAACAGGCCCTTCAGCCCACGATGTTGTGCTGACCATTGATCCCCATGTAAAGTAAATGTGTTGCTGGTCAAAGCACAGCAGGTTAGGCAGCATCTCAGGAATAGAGAATTCGACGTTTCGAGCATAAGCCCTTCATCAGGATCCGCCACAAGTTCACCTGTACCTCCACACACATCATCTATTGCATCCGCTGCACCCGATGTGGCCTCCTCTATATTGGTGAGACAGGCCGCTTACTTGCGGAACGCTTCAGAGAACACCTCTGGGCCGCCCGAACCAACCAACCCAATCACCCCGTGGCTCAACACTTTAACTCCCCCTCCCACTCCACCGAGGACATGCAGGTCCTTGGACTCCTCCACCGGCAGAACACAACTACACGACGGCTGGAGGAGGAGCGCCTCATCTTCCGCCTGGGAACCCTCCAACCACAAGGTATGAATTCAGATTTCTCCAGCTTCCTCATTTCCCCTCCCCCCACCTTGTCTCAGTCGGTTCCCTCAACTCAGCACCGCCCTCCTAACCTGCAATCCTCTTCCTGACCTCTCCGCCCCCACCCCACTCCGGCCTATCACCCTCACCTTGACCTCCTTCCACCTATCCCACCTCCATCGCCCCTCCCCTAGTCCCTCCTCCCTACCTTTTATCTCAGCCGGCTTGGCTCTCTCTCTCTTATTCCTGATGAAGGGCTTATGCTCGAAACGTCGAATTCTCTATTCCTGAGATGCTGCCTAACCAGCACCTCTATACTTTCCACCAAGCAGCTTAAAATTATGACCCCTCATGATAACAATTTCTGCCCTGGGAAAAAATCTCTGTCTATCGACTCTATCTATGCCTCTCATTATCTTGTATACCTCAATTAGATCCCCTCTCCTCCCCCTTTTCTCCAATGAAAAAAGTCCGAGCTCAGTCAACCTCTCTTCCTAAGATAAGCCCTCCAGTCCAGGCAGCATCCTGGTAAACCTCCTCTGAACCCTCTCCAAAGCATCCACATCTTTCCTATAATAGGGCGACCAGAACTGGACGCAGTATTCCAAGTGTGGTCTAACCAAAGTTTTATAGAGCAGCAACAAGATCTCATGGCTCTTAAACTCAATACCCCTGTTAATGAAAACCAAAACACCATATGCTTTCTTAACAACCCTGTCCAACCCTGCCCTCACAAAGCCGTGCTGACTGCATTTAATCAAGTCATGCTCTTCCAGATGATCATAAATCCTATCCCTCAGAATCCTTTCTCACACCTTGCAAACAATAGACATGAGACTGACTGGTCTGTAATTGCCGGGGATTTCCCTATTTCCTTTCTTGAAGAGAGGAATTACATTTGCCTCTCTCCAGTCCTCAGGTACGACTCCAGTGGAGAGCGAGGATGCAAAGGTCTTCACAAGTGGCGAAGCAATTACATTTCTCGTTTCCCAAAGCAGCCGAGGACAAATCTGGTCCGGGCCTGGCGACTTGTCAATCTTAATGTTTGACAATTTTTTCAGCACATCAGCTTCCTCTATCTCTATCCATTCCAGCATGCACACCTACTCTTCAAAGGTTTCATTCACTACAAAGTTTGTTTCTTTCGTAAAGACAGAAGCAAAAAACTCATTTAGGGCTTCCCCTACCTCCTCAGACTCTATAGACAAGTTCCCAATGCTATCCCTGATCGGCCCTACTCTTTCTTTGATCATTCTCTTATTCCTCACATAAGTGTAAAATGCCTTTGTGTTCTCCCTAATCAGTTCTGCCAAGCCTTTTTCATGCCTCCTCCTAGCTCTCCTTAGACCATTTTTGAGCTCCTTCCTCACCTGCCTGTAATTCTCTAGAGCTGAGCAAGACCCTAGCTTCCTCCACCTTACTGCCTCCTTTCTTTTGACAAGAAGCTCCTCCGCTCTCGTCATCCAAGGTTCCTTTATCTTACCCCTTCTTGTCTGTCTCAGAGGGACACATTTATGCATCACTTGCAACAACTGTTCCTTAAACAGCTTCCACATGTCTACAGTGCCTTTACCATGGAACAATTGCTCCCAGTCCATGCTTCCCAACTCACGTCTGATAGCATCATAGTTTCCTTTTCCCCAATTAAATATCTTCCCATTTTGCCTAATCCTCTCCTTCTCCATAGCTATGTAGAATGTGAGGCAGTTGTGATCACTATCGCCAAAATGCTCTCCCACCGCAAGATCTGACACCTGCCCCGGCTCATTGCTGAGCACCAAATCCAAAATGGCCTCTCCCCTCGTCGGCCTGTCAATGTACTGAGTTAGGAAACCCTCCTGAACACACCTTACAAAAGCAGCTCCTTCCAAACCATCTGCTCGAAGGAGGTTCCAATCAATATTGGGAAAGTTAAAGTCACCCATTATATCATCCTTACTACGTCCACACTTTTCCAAAATCTGCTGACCTATGCTTTCTTCCATCTCCCTGGTGCTATTGGGGGGGCCTGTAGTAAAGCCCTAATGAGGTGACTGCTCCCTTGCTGTTCCTAATTTCCACCCACACTGACTCGGTAGGCAGACCCTCCTCGACAATGGAAGCTTCTGTAGCTGTGATACCCTCTCTGATTAGTAGTGCTACATCCCCTCCTCTTTTCCCCCCCTATTCTTTTTAAATGCCCTGGAACATCCAGCAACCATTCCTGCCCCTGAGAAACCCAT
This sequence comes from Hemiscyllium ocellatum, assembly GCF_020745735.1. Classification (NCBI taxonomy): domain Eukaryota; kingdom Metazoa; phylum Chordata; class Chondrichthyes; order Orectolobiformes; family Hemiscylliidae; genus Hemiscyllium; species Hemiscyllium ocellatum. The sequence goes on from NC_083401.1 coordinate 11,339,986, forward strand.
GTCTCTGTTATGGCCACAACATCATGGCACCAGGTACTGATCCATGCTCTGAGCTCATCACTGATACTCTTTGCATTAATTAGATTAGATTAGATTACTTGCAGTGTGGAAACAGGCCCTTCGGCCCAACAAGACCACACCGACCCGCAATCCACCCATTCCCCTACATTTACCCCTTTACCTAACACTACGGGCAATTTAGCATGGCCAATTCACCTAACCTGCACATCTTTGGACTGTGGGAGGAAACCGGAGCACTCGGAGGAAACCCACACAAACATGGGGAGAATGTGCAAACTCCACACAATCAGTTGCCTGAGTCGGGAATTGAACCTGGGTCTCTGGCGCTGTGAGGCAGCAGTGCTAACCACTGTGCCACCGTGCCACCCACAAAGTTTAAACCAACCTGATCAGTCTCTTTTGATAAGACAAATCCTTTCATCTCTGGTATTAATGTAGTGAACCTTTCTTAAACTGCCTCAAATGAAATTCCATCCTTCCTCAAGTAAGGGTAAGTGGTGCTCCAGGTGCAGTCTCACCAATGCACTGTTGCAATCTTGCAACAACACTTCCCTGCTTTCATATTTGATTCCTTTAGCAACAAATGCCAAAATCCTATTAGCCTTCCTTAATGCAAGCTGCTGGACCCAAGGCTATGACTGACCTCCCACTGCTGCCTGGGAAATTGGTGAAGCGTGAGTTAATTGCTTGGTTGTTGGGCGAGGGGGCAGTGCCTTTGTGTCCCCCTAATGGTCACCATCTTGTACTTGGCTCCTATTTCACTGGTTGGTTAGTAACTGGTAACGATTTTACTTTTAATAATGATTTGGAGATGCCGGTGTTGGACTGGGGTAGACAAAGTTACAAATCACACAACACCAGCTTATAATCCAACAGGTTTATATAGAAGCACTAGCTTTCAGAGCGCCGCTCTTTCATCAGGTGGTCATCACTTCAGCGTCAGCGTGTACAAGGGGGCATAACTACAAATTGAGTGATGATAGATTTAAGGCAGCTGTCAGAGGCAGGTTCTTTATGCAGAGAGTGGTAAGGGTATGGAATGCCCTACCTGCTAATGTAGTCAACTCAGCCACATTAGGGAGATTTAAACAATCCTTAGATAAGCACATGGATGGTGATGGGATAGTGTAGGGGGACGAGCTGAGAGTAGTTCACAGGTCGGTGCAACATCAAGGGCCGAAGGGCCTGTTCTGCGCTGTATTGTTCTATGTTCTACATTCTATGAAAGAGTCAGGAATCTAACTTTAGGGACAGCAGAAACCTATGAGAAGGGAAACAGACAATGCAAGACTAAAATGTGCACAGGATATGAAACAAGGTAAATGAGCTTATAGCACAGATTGAAATCGGCAGCTACAATGCTGTGGATATCACAGAGAAATGGCTGCAAGGAGATCAGCGTTGGGAACTAAAAACCCAAGGATACACATTCTATCAAAAAGACAGGCAGATGGACAGAGGGCAGGGCTGACCTTGTTAGTAAGGAATGAAATTCAATCAATAGCAAGAAGTGTTATCGAATCTGTGGTGGTAGAATTGAGGAACTGCAAAGAGAATAAGTAATTGATGAGAGTTGTACACAGACCTCCTAGCAGTAGTCAGGATATGGAGAAGAAAATAAATCAAGAGATAGAAAGGGCATGTAAGAAGGGCAATATTACATCAATCATGGGAGATTTCAGTGTGCAGGTGGACTGGGGAAGTCAAGAAAAGGAATATGTGGAATGTCCACAAATATTTCTTTTTGGAGCCAACATGTGGTGGGACCCATTAAGGAACAAGGCAAAAGTGAGGACTGCAGATGCTGGAAATCAGAGTCTACATTAGAGTGGTGCTGGAAAAGCACAGCAGGTCAGGCAGCATCTGAGGAGCAGGAAATGAAGGTTTCGGGCAAAAGCCCTTCATCAGGAATGGAAGCAGGAAGCCTCCAAGGTAAAGAGATAAATGGAGAGGGGGGGGGGATGGGGCTGCTGGGGAGAAGGTAGCAAAGTGTACAATAGATGGATGGGGGTGGGGATGGAGGTGATAGGTCAGAGAGGATGGTGGAGTGGATAGGTGGAAAGGGAGATTGGCAGGTAGGACAGGTCATGAGGACAGTGCTGAGCTGGAAGCAAGGGCAGGTCGTGTCTCACAAATCTTATTGAGTTTTTTGAGAAGGTGACCAAGCATGTAGATGAGGGTTGGGCAGTTGACGTGGTGTACATGGACTTCAGTAAAGCCTTCAATAAGGTTCCACATGGTAGGCTGTTGGAGAAAGTACAGAGGCATGGGATTGAGGGTGATTTCGCAGTTTGGATTAGAAACTGGCTTTCTGAAAGGGGGCAGTGAGTGGTGGTTGATGGAAAATATTCAGCCTGGAGTCTGGTTACTAGTGGTGTGCCACAAGGATCTGTTTTGGGACCACTGCTGTTTATCATTTGTATAAATGACTTAGACACAGGCATAGGTGGATGCATTAGTAAATTTGCAGATGACACTAAAGTTGGTGGAGTAGTGGACAGTTTGGAAGAATGTTACAGGTTGTGGGGGGACTTGAATAAACTGCAGAATTGGGCTGAGAGGTGGCAAATGGAGTTCAATGCAGCTAAATGTGAGGTGATGCACTTTGGGAAGAATACCAGGAAGGCAGAGTACTGGGTCAATGGAAAGATTCTTGGTGGTGTGGATGTGCAGAGGGATCTTGGTGTCCATGTACATAGATCCCTGAAAGTTGCCACCCAGCTGGATAGTGCTGTTAAGAAGGCATATGTTGTGTTAGATTTCATTGGTCATGGGATTGAGTTCCGGAGCCGCAATATCATGCTGCAACTATACAAAACACTGGTGCGGCCGCATTTGGAATATTGTGTACAGCTCTGATCCCCATATTTTGGGAAGGATGTGGAAGCATTGGAAAAGGTGCAGAGGAGATTTACCAGGATGTTGCCTGGTCTGGAGGGAAGGTCTTATGAGGAAAGGCTGAGGGACTTGGATCTGTTCTCACTGGAAAGAAGAAGGCTAAGAGGGGGGATTGATAGAGACATACAAGATGACCAGAGGATTAGATAGGGTAGACAGTGAAAGTCTTTTTCCTAGGATGATAATGTCAGCTTGTATGAGGGGGCATAACTACAAATTGAGGGGTGGTAGATTTAAGACAGATGTCAGAGGCAGGTTCTTTATGCTGAGAGTGGTAAGGGGGTGCTAATGTAGTCAACTCAGCCACATTAGAGAGATTTAAACAATCCTTGGATAAGCACATGGATGATTTTGGGATAGTGTAGGGGGATGAGCTGAGATGAGTATACAGGTCGGTGCAACATCGAGGGCCAAAGGGCCTGTTCTGTGTTGTATTGTTCTATATTCTAACTAGTGTGAGGTGGTGGAGGGGAAATGAGGAAACTGGTGAAGTCCACATTGATGCCCTGGGGTTGAAGTGTTCTGAGGCAGAAGATGAGGCGTTCTTCCTCCAGGCGTCTGGTGGTGAGGGAGCGGCGGTGAAGGAGGCCCAGGACCTCCATGTCCTCGGCAGAGTGGGAGGGGGAGTTGAAATGTTGGGCCACGGTGTGGTGAGGTTGATTGGTGCGGGTGTCCCGGAGATGTTCCCTAAAGCGTTCTGCGAGGAGGCGCCCAGTCTCCCCAATGTAGAGGAGACCGCGTCGGGAGAATGGATACAATAAATGATATTAGTGGACGTGCAGGTAAAACTTTGATGGATATGGAAGGCTCCTTTGGGGCCTTGGATAGAGGCGAGGGAGGAGGTGTGGGCGCAGGTTTTGCAATTCCTGCGGTGGCAGGGGAAGGTGCCAGGATGGGAGGATGGGTTGTTGGGGGGCGTGGACCTGACCAGGTAGTCACGGAGGGAACGGTCTTTGCGGAAGGCGGAAAGGGATGGGGAGGGAAATATACCCCTGGTGGTGGGGTCTGTTTGGAGGTGATGGAAATGTCAGCAGATGATGCGGTTTATGGGAAGGCTGATAGCTTTTCCAGCACCATACTAATCTAGACCCCTGAAGGAACAAGCAGTTCTGGATTTAATGATGTGTAAAGAGGCAGACTTGATCAGGGAATTCATAGTGAAGGAATCCCTAGGAGTGACCATAATGTGATAGACTTCACCGCGCAGTTAGAAGCTGGAATCAGATGAAATGGTGTTACAACAGAATCAAGAGTGTGGTGCTGGAAAAGCACAGCAGGTTAGGCAGCATCTGAGGAGCAGGAGAATCGCATTCCTGATGGAGGGCTTCAATTCTCGTCGATTCTCCTGCTCTTCGGATGCTGCCTGACCTACTGCGCTTTTCCAGCACCGCACTCTCAACTCTGATCTCCAGCATCTGCAGTCCTCATTTTCTCCTGGTGTTGCAATAGAGTAAAGGTAACGACAAAGACGTGAGGGAGGAGCTGGCCAGCGTAGATTGGGAGAGGAGCCCAGCAGGGAAGGTGGTGGGGCAGCGATGACAGGGGTTTCTGGGACTAATTCAAGGAGACACAGCAGAAAGTCATCCCGAGGAAGAAGAAACGTATCAGGGAGGATGAGACAACCATGGCTGACAAGGGAAGGCAGGGACAGCATAAAAACAAAAGCACAAAGTTGTGAAGTGTAATAGGAATCCACAGGATTGGGAAATGTTTAAAAACCAACAGAGGATAATTTAAAGAAAAAGAATGGGGTGAGGAGATGAAATATGAAAATAAGGTAACTCATAATGTAAAAGAAGATTGCAAGAGTTAAACATCTAAATGATATGAGAGAGGCAACAATGGGCAAGGGACCACTGGAATATAAGTCTGAAGAAATAGTAATGGGAACAAAGAAATGATGGAGGAACTGAACAGGTACTTTGCAACAGTTTTCACAGTGGACAACGCCAGCAGCCTACCAGAACGTCAAGAGAGTGAGGGGGCAGAGGTGAGAGTAGTGGCCATCAGTAAGGAGGAGGTGCTGGGGAAGCTGAAAGGTCTGATGTAGATAGCTGGGGAGATTGTGGAGACATTGGTGGTGATCTTTCAGGAATCACTGGAGTCAGGGAGGGGCCCAGAGGACTGGAAGATGGCCAGTGTAACACCCCGGCTTAAGAAGGGAGGGAGCCAGAAGACAGGAACTACAGGCCGGTTCGTTTTACTTGGTCTTTTGTAAGTCCATTACTCAGGATGAGATTATAGAGTACTTGGAAGTACTTGGTAAAATGGGGAAAATTGAGGGGAGGTCATGCCTGACAAATCTGTTAGAATTCTTTGAGGAGGTAACAAGCAAGTTAGACAAAGGAGAAGCAGTAGATGTGATCTATTTGGATTTCCAGAAGGCCCTTGGCAAAGTGCTGCATGGGAGGCTGCTAAACAAGATGAGAGCCCATGGTGTTAGGGGCAAGCTACTGCCATGGATAGAGGATTGGCTGACTGGCGGAAGGTAGAGAGTAGGGATAAAGGGGTCTTTTTCAGGGTGGCAGCTGGTAGTTAGTGGAGTTCCACTGTGGTCAGTGTTGGGACCACAGCTATTCACATTGTACATTAATGATCTGGACAAAGAAACAAGGGCATTGCTGCTAAGTTTGGAGGTGATGCTAAGATAGGAGGGGGGGGCAGGTAGTGTTGAGGAAGTGGGAAGGTGACAGAAGGACTTGGATAGGCGAGGAGTGTGGGCAAAGAAGTGGCAGATGGAACACAATGTGGGAAAGTGTGAGGTCGTACACTTTGGTGAGAAGAATAAGGGTGAAGACTCCTTTCTGAAAGGAGAAAAGCTTTGAAAATCTGAAGCACGAAGGAATTTGGGAGTCCGAGTTCAAGATTTCCTTAAGGTTAACATGCAGGTTCAGTTAGCAGTGAGGAAGGCAAATACAATGTTAGCATTCATTTCAAAAGGGCTAGTATACAAGGGATATACTGCTCAGGCTGTATAAGGCTCTGCTCAGATCGCATTTGGAATATGCGAGCACATTTGTGTACCTAAGGGAGGATATGCTAGCACTGGTCAAGGCCCAGAGGAGGTTTACAAGAATGATCCTGGGGGTGAAGGGCTTGTCATATGAGGAATGGTTGAGGACTCTGGAGCTTAGAAGGATGAGGGGGGGATGGATCTGGTTGAAACTTACAAAATACTGAGAGGCCTGGATAGAGAGGACAGAAAAGGCTCTCAGGAATTATGAAGTCTTTGTAGTGTGATTGGGATAAGGTTGACAGTGTCTAGTGGCAAGTCAGTGAAATATTACAGTTCACTGAGGGAAGCTGAGTTGACATGGTAACATGCAATTTTATACCTATGTGCTGCAGCCAGGGGCTATGGAGGAATTCCAACTGTCTTCCCAGCACCGGCTGAACAGGAATCTCTTCTTAGCTTTCCTCCTGCCATTGGTGCGTGTTTTCCAGGTTGGTGCCCAACCTGTTTGGCCATTTATGATGCATCTTCACCAAGGGATGGGTCTCAAACGCAGAGCAGACCCCCTGGCTCAGAGGCAGGGTTTACTACTGCTGATCAAAGAGACCTTGGAGTGCAGGTTCATAGTTCATTGAAAGTAGAGTCGCAAGTAGATAGGATAGTGAAGAAGGCGGTTGGTATGCTTTCCTTTATTGGTCAGAGTATTGAGTACAGGAGTTGGAAGGTCATGTTGCAGCTGTACTGGACATTGGTTGGGTCACTTTTGGAAAACTGCATTCAATTCTGGTCTCCTTCCTATCAGAAGGATGTTGTGAAACTTGAAAGAGTTCAGAAAAGGTTTACAAGGATGTTGCCAGGGTTGGAGGATTTGAGCTACAGGGAGAGGCTGAACAGGCTGGGGCTGTTTTCCCTGGAGCGTCGGAGGCTGAGGGGTGACCTTATAGAGGTTTATAAAATCATGAGGGCCATGGGTAAGGTGAAAGCCGAAGTCTTTTCCCTGGGATTGAGAAGTCCAAAACTAGAGGGCATTGGTTTAATGGCCTACTCTGCTCCTCCATGTTATCATCTGGAGGTGCTCATTTCTTTCTGCCTTTCTCTCCACAGGTTCTCTGGGAGATCTCTCGAAGTTTGTGATAGACTTTACCCAACCCGCCGAGGTCTCCAATTACATGACACTCAACTTCACCTCGTGCGTGTGCCTCACCGCCTCCCTGCTGAAGGCTTTTCCCAAACGCGAGAACTTTCATCGAACAGTGGTTAACATCAGCTCGCTGTGTGCAGTGCAGCCTTTCAAATCCTGGTCACTGTACTGCTCAGGAAAAGCTGCAAGGGAGATGATGTTCAGGGTGCTGGCAGCAGAAGAGCCTGATGTGAGGGTTCTGAACTATGCTCCAGGTAACACAGTTTCGCATAACACAACGGGGATTACTCACAGGGTAACAGTGAACATTACTCACAGGGTAACAGTGAGGATTACTCACAGGGTAACAGTGAGCATTACTCACAGGGTAACAGTGAGCATTACTCACAGGGTAACAGTGAGGATTACTCATAGGGTAACAGTGAGGATCATTCACAGGGTAACAGTGAGCATTACTTACAGGGTAACAGTGAGGATTAGTCACAGGGTAACAGTGAGCATTACTTACAGGGTAACAGTGAGGATTACTCACAGGGTAACAGTGAGCATTACTCACAGGGTAACAGTGAGCATTACTTACAGGGTAACAGTGAGAATTATTCGAAGGGTAAGAGTGAGGATTACTCACAAGGCAACAATAAGGATTATTTATAGGGTAACAGCGTGGATTACTCACAGGGTAACACTGAAGATTACTCAGAGGGTAACATTGAGGATTACTTGTAGGGTAACAGTGAGGATTACTCACAGGGTAACAGTGTGGATTACTCACAGGGTAACAGTGAGCATTACTCACAGGGTAACAGTGAGGAATACTCACAGGGTAACAGTGAGCACTACTCATAGGATAACAGTATGAATTACTCACAGGGTAACAGTGAGCAGTACTCACAGGGTAACAGTAAGCACTACTCATAGGATAACAGTGAGGATTACTCACAGGTTAACAGTGAGCATTACTCACAGGGTAACAGTGAGGATTACTCACAAGGTAACAATGAGGATTATTCACAGGGTAACAGCGTGGATTACTCACAGGATAACAGTGAGGATTACTCACAGGGTAACAGTGAACATTACACATGGGTAACAGGGAGGACTATGCACAAGGTAACAATGCAAATTACCCACAAGGTAACAGCGTGGATTACTCATAGAGTAACACTTAAGATTACTCATAGGGTAACAGTGAGGATTACTCGTAGGATAACAGTGAGGATTACTCACAAGGTAACAGTGAGCATTACTGACAGGGTAACAAAGTGGATTGCCAACAGTGTGACAGTGAGGATTACTCACAGGGTAACAATGATGATTATTCACAGGGTAACAATGAGGATTATTCATAGGAATAACAGTGAGTATTACACAAAGGTAACAGTTTGGAGTACTCAGAGGGTAACAGTGAGGATTACACACAAAGTAACAGTGAGGATTACTTACAAGGTAACAATGAAGATTATTCACAGGGTAACAGCGTGGATTACTCACAAGGTAACAGTGAGGATTACTAATAGAGTAATACTGAGGACTACTCATAGGGTAACAGTGAGGAATTACTCATAGGGTAACAGTGTGGATTACTCACAAGGTAACAGTGAGCGTTACTGACAGGGTAACAAAGTGGATTGCCAACAGTGTAACAGTGAAGATTACACACAAAGTAACAGTGAGGATTACTTACAAGGTAACAATGAAGATTATTCACAGGGTAACAGCGTGGATTACTCACAAGGTAACAGTGAGGATTACTCATAGAGTAATACTGAGGATTACGCACAGGGTAACAGTGAGCACTACTCACAGGGTAACAGTGAGCGTTACTGACAGGATAACAGAGAGGATTGCCAACAGGGTAAAAGTGATGATTACTCGTAGGGTAGCAGTGAGGATTACTCACTGGATAACAGTGAGGATTACTCACAGGGTAACAGTGAGCATTAGTCACAGGGTAACAGTGAGGATTACTCACAGGGTAACAGTGTGCATTACTCACAGGGTAACAGTGAGCATTACTCACAGGGTAACAGTGAGCATTACTTAAATGGTAACAGTGAGGATTATTCAAAGGGTAAGAGTGAGGATTACTCGCAGGGCAACAGTAAGGATTATTTATAGGGTAACAGCGTGGATTACTCACAGGGTAACACTGAAGATTACTCAGAGGGTAACACTGAGGATTACTTGTAGGGTAACAGTGTGGATTACTCACAGGGTAACAGTGAGGATTACTCACAGGGTAACAGTGAGCATTACTCACAGGGTAACAGTGAGGAATACTCACAGGGTAACAGTGAGCACTACTCATAGGATAACAGTATGAATTACTCACAGGGTAACAGTGAGCAGTACTCACAGGGTAACAGTGAGCACTACTCATAGGATAACAGTGAGGATTACTCACAGGTTAACAGTGAGCATTACTCACAGGGTAACAGTGATGATTACTCACAAGGTAACAATGAGGATTATTCACAGGGTAACAGCGTGGATTACTCACAGGATAACAGTGAGGATTACTCAGAGGGTAACAGTGAGGATTACTCACAGGGTAACAGCGAACATTACACATGGGTAACAGGGAGGACTATGCACAAGGTAACAATGCAAATTACCCACAAGGTAACAGCGTGGATTACTCATAGAGTAACACCTAAGATTACTCATAGGGTAACAGTGAGGATTACTCATAGGATAACAGTGAGGATTACTCACAAGATAACAGTGAGCGTTACTGACAGGGTAACAAAGTGGATTGCCAACAGTGTAACAGTGATGATTACTCACAGGGTAACAATGATGATTATTCACAGGGTAACAATGAGGATGACTCATAGGAATAACAGTGAGTATTACACAAAGGTAACAGTTTGGAGTACTCAGAGGGTAACAGTGAGGATTACACACAAAGTAACAGTGAGGATTACTTACAAGGTAACAATGAAGATTATTCACAGGGTAACAGCGTGGATTACTCACAAGGTAACAGTGAGGATTACTCATAGAGTAATACTGAGGATTACGCACAGGGTAACAGTGAGCACTACTCACAGTGTAACAGTGAGAATTATTCACAGAGTAACAGTGAACATTACTCACAGGGTAACAGTGAACATGGCACAAGGGTAACAGTGAGAAATATTCAGAGAGTAACAGTTTGGATTACTCACAGGGTAACACTGAGGATTACTCATAGAGTAAATACTGAGGATTATTCATAGGGTAACAGTGAGGATTACTCTTAGGGTAACAGTGAGCATTACTCACATGGTAACAGTGAGCATTGCTCTAAGGGTAACCATGTGGATTAGACATAGGGTAACGGTGAGGATTACTCACAGGGTAACAGTGAGCATTACACATGGGTAACAGTGAGGATCACTCACAGGGTAACTGTGAATATTACACAGGGTAACATGAACACTACTCACAGAGTAACAGCTTGGATTACTTACAGGGTAAGAGTGAGGATTATTCACAGGGTAGCAATGAGGATAATTCACAGGGCAACTGTGAGGATAATTCACAGGGTAACAGTGAGGATTACTCACAGGGGAACAGTGAGGATTATTCACAGGGTAACAATGAGGATAATTCACAGGGTATCAGTGAGGATTATTCACAGGGTAAAAGTGGGCATTACTCACATGAGTAACAGTGAGGATTACTCACAGGGTAACGGTGAGGATTACACACAGATAACAATGAGGATTACTCACAGGGTAACAGTGAGGATTACTCTCAGGATAACAGTGAGCATTAGTCGCAGGTAACAATGAGTGTTATTCACAGGGTAACAGTGAGGATTACTCACGGGGTAACATTGAGGATTACTCACAGGATAACAGTGAGGATTACTCACAGGGTAACAGTGAGAATTACTCACATGGGTAACAAGTGAGGATTACCCACAAGGGAACAGTGAGCATTACTCACAGGGTAACAGTGAGGATTACCCACAAGGGAACAGTGAGCATTACTCACAGGGTAACAGTGAGGATTACTCACATGGGTAAAAGTTAGGATTACTCACAGGGTAACAGCGAACATTACACATGGGTAACAGTGTGGATTACTCACAGGTAATAGTGAGGATTACTCAGAAGGGTAAAAGTGAGGATTACTCACAGGATAACTGTGTGCTGGGTTACTGATGATTACTCTTGGAGTCAAGTTGTGAGTATTTCTCTTGCGTGATGTGATGAAGAATAATTTTAGTAAGTACAACCTTGACAAGGTGAGAGGCGAGAGATTTAACAAAGACATAACAGGTCAATATTTTACAGAGGGTGGTTTGCGTGTGGAATCAATGTCCTGAGGAAGTGCTGGATGTGGATAGAATTACAACAATAAAAGCCGTTTGGATAAGTACATGAATGGGAAAGGGTTGGTGGGATATGGGCCAGGAGCAGGCAGGTGGGACTAGTTTAGTTGACCTAGACTGGTTGGACCAAAGGGTCTGTTTCTGAGCTGCATTTAGAGTGTGAGATGTGGCTCTGTTTGTAACATCTCTGCCACAATACCTCTGAAAGTCCTGCTTTCATTTGGAAGACTGAGGATTTAATCCAGGGTGGTTCTCTAAGTGCCTTACTGAGGAAATGCTGCATTGTTGCCAGTGCCCCTTTTAGATAAACTGTTAAATTAAGGGCCTCTCTGCCCCCTCAGGTGGACACGGAAGATTCCACAGCACTAAGAAATGTAGTTGGCTTCTTCCAACTCATTCGCCCACACTAACCCCTCAATGACATTACTGAACCCTGATGCACTGGTTCTTATAACACTGCTGCTTGTGGGATCTTGCTGTACTCAGATTGGCTGCCACAGGGACTCCATTACCAGCTCAAAGCTGTGGATTGAGCAGAGGTGGGGAAAGGCACCAGTGAAATGAAAGTTCTTTCTTCACCTGATTGGGTGTTTGTGTTGACGGTGTTCTTTGCCCATACAGGTCCCTTGGACACTGACATGCAGAAGCAAGCTCGGTTAGAGACTGCCGACCCAGAACTCAGGCAAACATTCCTCACCATGCATCAGCAAGGCCAGCTCATCAATTGTCATGACTCTGCCCGAAAGCTGGTGAATATCCTCATTCGAGATGACTTTCCGTCTGGAGCCCACATTGATTACTATGACCAATAAAACCCCAGGAATGTTCATTGCTGGGATGACTCACATACACAAAGGCCAGTGTCAGAAATTTTCTCCAAACATGGACTCCAACACAGACTTTCTTGATCTGTCTAGGCCATTTCCACTATCTCTTCTTGTTCCAAACCAGGCAAGATACCTCTCGGCCTGTTCACAACTCAACAAGTGACAACACCTGCTGCCTGCAGGCTTTAGCAATGAACCCTCTGCCTCGGGGAAAGGTGGTTGTGCCTATATGTAGCTTCCAGTCTCTTTACTGTACCCTGTTTTTGATTGTGCCTACCTCTCATCCCTCAACGGCTCCAACTATGTGCCTCTCTGTCCATTACTGTTGACATTTCTTTCTCTCAATGTATACCACTCTCTGTCCCTCATGTTTCTATTAATCTCTATTGTTCTCATCTCTCTCTCTCTCTCTGTCCCTTGTATCTTTGTGACTCTATATTGCTCTCTCTATCCCTTGTGTTTATATAATTCTCTGCTGCACTCTCTCTCTCTGTCCCTCATGTTTCTATTAATCTCTATTGTTCTCTCTCTCTCTCTCTCTGCCCCTTGTATCTCTGTGACTCCATCTTGCTCTCTCTATCCTTTAAGTTTCTCCACTGCTCTCTTCCTTTCTCTCTCCTTCTCTGTTCCTGTTCTCTTCTAATGAGATCATTTTTGCCTTTGTTCTGTTTGAGTGTGTCTCTCTCAGGGAGGTGATAAATCGGCCATGCCACTGTTTTGAAGAATAGCCCACTGATCTGGCCAATACTTACCTCAAACAACTCTAATAAAATAAATTATCCTGATCGTTATTGCTTAGTGTGGGGTCTTGCTGTTTGAAAAGGCTGCATTGTTTCTGAACATAGTAACATCTCTGTCAAAAGAAATCTCCACCACTAACTATAAAGCACTTTGGGTCTCTGTGCAGTCATGAACAGTTGCTATAGTAATGCAATTCCTTCTTACCCCATATCCCTGCTTTGGGTCAGCTGCTGCAGTTGAACACTTTAATTTTATTCTCTCATGGGATGTGGGTGTCACTGGCTGGGCCCAGCATTTATTGCCTGTCCCTAGTTTCCCCTTGAGAAGGTGGGGGTGAGCTGCCTTCTTGAACCATCGCAGTCCATGTGCTGTGGGTTGACCCACAATGCCCTGAGGGAGGGAATTCTGGGATTCTGACCCTGTGACAGTGAAGGAACGGCGATATATTTCCAAGTAAGGATGGTGAGTGGCTGGGAGGGGATCTTGCAGGGGGTGGTGTTCCCATGTATCTGCTGCCCTTGTCCTTCTAGATGGAAGTGGTCGTGGGTTTGGAAGGTACTGTCTGAGGATCTTTGATGAATTTCTGCAGGGCATCTTGTAGATGGTACACACTGCTGCTACTGAGCATCGGTGGTGGAGGGAATGGATGTTTGTGGATGTGGTGCCAATCGAGTGGGCTGCTTTGTCCTGGATAGTGTCAAGCTTCTTGAGTGTTGTTGGAGGTGCCCCCATCCAGGTAAGAGGGGAGTATTCCATCACACTCCTGACTTGTGCCTTGTAGGTGGTGGACAGGCTTCGGGGAGTCAGGAGGGGAATTACTCATTGCAGTATCTCTAGCCTCCGACCTGCTCTTGTAGTGTTTATGTGGTGAGTCCAGTTGAGTTTTTGGTCAATGGTAACCTCAATGTTGATAGTGGAGGATTCCCTCCCTCAGGGCATTGTGGGTCAACCCACAGCACATGGACTGCAGCGGTTCAAGAAGACAGCTCACCTCCACCTTCTCAAGGGGCAACTAGGGATAGACAATAAATGCTAACCCAGCCAGTGACACCCCCATCCCACAGATTGGGGGGGTATCTTTGATGATGTGGGCAGTGTTTCCGCGGCAGCGAGCTGTGTAAATGGAGCCCATGGATGGACGGTTGGCTTCCGTGATGGTCTGGGCTGTGCCCACCACCTTCTGTAGTTTCCTACGGTCCTGGGCAGAGCAGTTCCCGTACCAGGCCGATATACACCCGGACAGTGTGGTCTCAGTGGTGTATCTGTAGAAGTCGGTGAGGGTCCTTATGGACGTGCTGAATTTCCTGAGGTGCCTGAGGAAGAAGAGGTGTTGTTGTATTTCTTCACCATCACATCTACCTGGGAAGGCCAGGACAGGCTGGTTACCATGGACAGTATGCCCAGTTTTGAGTTGCTAGATCTGTTTAAAGTCTGTCCCATTTTAGCAACACAACATGATGGAGGGTATCCTCAATATGAAGGCAGAACTTGATCTCCACAAGGACTGTGCGGCGGTCACTCTTACCGATATTGTCATGGACCCCTACACCTGCAGCTGGCAGATTGGTAAAGATGAGGTTTTCCCTCTTGTTGGTTCCTTCACCACCTGCCGCAGACCCAGCCTAGCAGCAACGTCCTTTGGGACCCGACCAGCTCGATCAATAGCGCTGCTGCTGAGCCATTCCTGGGGGTGGACATTGAAATTCTACATCCTTGCCACCGTCAGTGCTTCTTCCAAGTGTAGTTCAACATGGCGGAGTACTGATTCATCAGCTGAGGGAGGATGGTACGTGGTAATCTGCAGAAGGTTTCTTATGTCATGTTTTAACCTGAAGCCATGAGACTTTATGGAATCTGAAGTCAGTGCTGAGAGGTCCCAGGGCAACTCCCTCCAGAGTGTATCCCACTGTGTTGTCACCCCCTCTGCTGGGTCTGTCCTGCTGGTGGGACAGGACATATCCAGGGATGGTGATGCAGGTGTCTGTAAGGTATAATTCAGTGAATATGACAATATTAGGAAGCTGCTTGACTAGTCTGTGAGACAGCTCTCCTAATCTTGGCACTATCCCACCCCCCACCCCCTCCCCCGGCAGGTAATTAACAATGTTCTGCAGCATCAATGACAAGCCTCCTTCTCATGAAGGCTCCTGATGTTCAGGACAGCACTGAGGATGAAGAGAATGAGTCAGAAGCTGGTGGAAACAAGAAAAATGTGGGGGAGAGATGAGGGGATCAATGCTGTGGAGGGTGGGAGTGGAGGTGGAGGGTAAGGAAAAAACAAATCAGACATTCATCTTCCATCATTTTTAAGCTCTAAATGCATCCAAATCTCAGCCTCTCATACCACATCTCTCACTAAATCCCCTTCATCTATCACTGTCGTGGTCACCGACCCACCTCATCTACTGTGTCCGCTGCTCTTCATGTAGTCTCCTCTACATTGGGGTGACAGGACGCCAACTCGCGGAACATTTCAGAGAACATCTCTGGGACACGCGCACCAAATAACTCCATCACCTGGCTGACCACTTCAACTCCCCCTCCCATCCCCCCAAGGACATGGAAGTCCTAGACCTCCTCCACTGCCAAATCCTAGCCACACGATGACTGGAGGAAGAACACCTCATCTTCTGTCTTGGGACCCTCCAACCACAAGACCTCAACGTCAACTTCACCAGTTTCCCCCAACCTCATCCCAGATCTAACCTTCTAAGTTGGTACCTGTCTTGACCTGTCCGACCTGTCCACCTTCCTTCCCACTTATCCGGTCCACCCTGCTCTTCGACCTATCACCATTAACCCTCACCTTCATCTACCTATCGTCTTCCCAGCTCCCTTCCCCCAGCCCTACCCCCACCCTGCTATTTATCTTTCAGCTGTCTTCCACCTCCACCCCCAACACACACACACACACACACACATTCCAGATGAAGAGCTTATGCTTGAAACATCGATTCTCCTGCTCCTCGGATGCTGCCTGACCTGCTGTGCTTTTCCAGCGCCACACCCTTTGAATCTGACTCTCCAGCATCTGCTGTCCTCACCTTCTCCCACTCTCTGGATTACCAGGCTAGTGATAATACCTCTAGACCTTCACCTCCCTTACCTCTGTGCTGCTCTGATTCCAGCCCTTTGAGCATGTCCAATCAACTTCCCATCACCTGCATAGGTCAGCCTCCCTTGAATTCTCTCCCTCAATCCCTACTTCCCCTTTGAGGCACTATCTGATCAAGTCAACTGTCCAAACATGGGTCTCGACACCATGATGTTGTTGTATGTCGCCCATTATGCTTTGCTACCTGAGACCAGGGAGACTGGAGGAACAGAGAAGGTGAAGCCTACAGAGAGGGAGAGGTAAATTTTCACTTTTAGTAATATCAATTTAACATAATTTATTCAGTACTTTACCGTACATACAACTTACTCAGTAATTTATTGTGTAATCCAAGATGGCGCTGAATTGTGATGACATTATTGACTTGCGGTGGTATCTTACTCATGCCCGCTACACATTAACAACACAGAGGGGGAACGAGTGGAGAGTGTCAGGCTCCTGGGAGTGGTCATCTACAACAAGCTTTCTTGGACTCTTCATGTGGACACACTGGTTACAAAGGCCCAACAACGTCTCTTCTTCCTCAGGCAGCTGAGGAAATTTGGCATGACGGTGAATACCCTTGCCAACTTTTATAGGTGCGCCATCGGGAGCATTCTGTCTGGATGTATCACTACCTGGTATGGCAACTGTACCATTCAGTTACAGGGTGGTGAACTCGGTCCAGACAATCACAAAGACCAACCTCCCTATAGAATCCATCTCCCAGGCCCACTGTCAGGGAAAGGCCGCCAGCATTCTCAAAGATCCATCCCACCCTGGTGATGTTTTTCTCCAACCTCTACCATCAGGGAGAAGGTACAGAAGCCTGAACATACACACCAGCCGGTTTGTAACAGTTTCTACCCTACCATTGTTAGAATACTGAATGGACTCACAAACTCTTAACATTCATCTGTACCTGTCATAGAGTCCTAGAGTCCTAGTCCTCCCTGATGGTAGAGGTTGTAGAAAAACATTACCTGTGTTTTTGTTTTTGCCACTGTTTACCTATTATTTACTATCTATGCTACTTCACTCTGTGATCTGCCTATATTGCTCGCAAGACAAAGCTTTTCACTTTACACGTGACAATAAATTCAATTCAATTCAATTCAATTCATTGTCCACTTTTCATTGTACCCTGGTACAAGTGACAATATCAAATAAATCGAAATAACTATATCTAGATCTAAATACAATGAAAACAAGAAACTTCTGCAAGAAAAATCAGCAAGTCTGGCAGCATCTGTGTGGAGAGAGAAACGGTATTAACATTTCAGGCTGAGAGTATCATCAGAGCTGAAGAAATGTTATTTACACTTTGATCTTCTATCTTGTGGGCGGCACGGTGGCACAGTGGTTAGCACTGCTGCCTCACAGTGCCTGTAGACCCGGGTTCAATTCCCGACTCAGGCGACTGACTGTGTGGAGTTTGCACGTTCTCCCCGTGTCTGCATGGGTTTCCTCCGGGTGCTCCGGTTTCCTCCCACAGTCACAAAGATGTGCGGGTCAGGTGAATTGGCCAAGCTAAAATTGCCCATAGTGTTAGGTAAGGGGTAAATGTAGGGGTATGGGTGGGTTGCGCTTCGGCGGGTCGGTGTGGACTTGTTGGGCCGAAGGGCCTGTTTCCACACTGTAAGTCTAATCTAACACAATGGTTGCGTTCCTGTGCAACCCCACTTTATAGAAAAATTGTGCTTTAAAAAATAGCACTTAAAACGTGGACGATGTAATTGCGTTACAGCCAACACAAGACATAGGTAGGGAAAAAGAAGAGAACCTGAAAAGAGAGGAAAGGCGATTAAGCTGGAAGCTAGAAGGCAGGTTGAACAGAGTAATAATCTCAGGATTGCTACCGGTGCTAGTGAGGCTAGGAACAGAGAGCGAGTGTAGTTGAACAGGTGGCTGCAGGACTGGTGTAGCAGGGAGGGCTTCAGATATGTGGATCATTGGGATACCTGCTGGGGAAGGTGGGACCTGTACAGGGAGGATGGATTGCACCTGAACTGGAGGGTTACCAATACCCTGGGCAGGAGGTTTGCTAGAGCTCTTCGGGAGGATTGAAACTAGATTGGCAGGGTGGTGCGACTGCGTCCATGCTGACCAGACATCCGATTCTAAGCTAGACCCATTTGCCAGCACCTGGCCCATTTCCTTCTAAACCTTTCCTATTCATACACCTATTCATATTCAGATGCCTTTTACATGATGCAATTTTATGGGCCTCTACCACTTCCTCTGGCAGCTCATTCCATAATACACCATCCTCTGCATGAAAAGGTTGCCTCTTAGCTCCCTTTTATATCTTCCTCCTCTCACCCTAAACCTAATATTGATTAGAACCTACTTCTTTCAAATGGTTTGGATGGGGCAGTTTTTGTCAGGTGCAAGGGCTTTTGCCTGAAACGTCGATTTTCCTGCTCCTCGGATGCTGCCTGACCTGCTGTGCTTTTCTAGCACCATTCTAATCTTGACTCTGGTCTCCAGCATCTGCAGGCCTCACTTTCACCTGACCAGAGGGGAGGCCATATTGGATTTGGTGCTTGGAAACACACCATCCCAGGTGTCAGATCTTTCAGTGAGAGATCATTTCGGAGATAGTGATCACAACTCTGACCTTTACTATACTCATAGAGAGAGATAAAAGCAGATGGTATGGGAAATTATTTAATTGAGGGAGGGGGAATTACAATGCTATTAGGCAGCTGTGGCACCTAAATTGGGTTCTCAGGGAAATGCACAACAGAAATGTAGAGGTGGTTTAGGAAGTACTTGGGGATGATAGGTTGAAAGAACCTTGGATGACAAGGGGTTTGGAACAGCTGGTCAAGAGAAAGAGTAAGCTTACTTACGGTTGAGGAGATAAGGATCTGACAGGACTCTAGAGGGTTACAAGGTAGCCAGGAATGAACTAAACAATGGACTTAGGAGAGCTAGAAGGGGGTGTGTAAAAGCTTTAGCGAATAGGATTAAGGAAAACCCTAAGGCATTCTACACTTATGTGAGGAGCAAAAGGATAGCCAGAGTGAGGGAGGGGCCGATCAGGGATAGTGGAGGGAACTTGCGCCTGGAGTCGGTGGAAGTAGGGAAGATCCTTAATGAGTACTTTGCTTCATTATTCACTACTGACAGGGACTTTAACTGATATGCTTTAATAGGTTGATATGAAGAAGGAGGATGTCCTGAAAATGTTGAAAAACATCATATAGATAAATCTCCTGGGCCAGGTGGGATATACCTGAGGTTACTACAGGAAGGGAGGGAAGAGATTGCTGTGCCTTTGGCAATTATCTTTGCATCCTCACTGTCCACAGGAGTAGTCCCAAATTATTGGAGGGTGGCAAATGTTATTCCCTTGTTCAAGAGAGGGAATAGGGATAATCCTGGGAATTACAGACCAGTCAGTCTAACATCAGTGGTGGGCAAAGTATTGGAGAGGGTTCTGAGAGACAGGATTTATGATTACTTGGAAAACCATAGTTTGATTCGAGATAGTTAGCGTGGCTTTGTGAGGGGAAGGTTATACCTCACCAAACTTAGTGAATTCTTTGAGGATGTGACAAAACACTTTTATGAAGATAGAGCAGTGGATGTGATGTATATAGGTTTTAACAAGGTGTTTGGTAAGGTTCCCCATGGTAGGCTCATTTGAAAAGTAAGAAGGCATGAGATAAAGGGAAATCTGGCTGCCCGGATTCAGAATTGGCTGGCCCACAAGAGTCAGAGAACAGATGGAAAGTATTCAACCTGGAACTCAGTGACCAGTGGTGTTCTGTAGGGTTTGGGACTTCTGCTCTTTGTGACTTTTATAAATGACTTGGATGAGGAAGTGGAAGTTAGTTATTTTGCTGATCACACAAAGTTTGGTGAAGTTGTAGATGTTGTGGAGGGCTCTTATAGATTGCATCAGGACATTGACAGAATGCAGAACTGGGCTGATAAGTGGCAGATGGAGTTCAACCTGGAAAAGTGTGAAATGATTCACTTTGGATAGTCGAATTTGAATGCAGAATACAGGGTTAAAGGCAGGATTCTTAGCAGTGTGGAGGAACAGAGGGATCTTGGGACCTATGTCCATAGATCCCTCAAAGTTGCCAGCCAAGTTGATAAGGTTGTTAAGAAGGCATATGTTGTGTTGGCTTTTATAAGCAGTGGGCTTGAGTTTAAGAGCCGTGAGGGTATGCTGCAGCTCTATAGAGTCCTGGTTAGACCACACTTGGAATATTGTGTTCAGTGCTGGTCCCCTCATCAAAAAAAGGATGTGGAAGCTTTAGAGAGGATGCAGCGGAGACTTACCAGGATGCTGCCTGGACTGAAGGGCATGTCTTATGAAGAAAGGTTGAGGGAGCTTGGGCTTTTGTTCATTGGAGTAAAGAAGGAAGAGAGGTGACTTGATGGAGGTGTATAAGATGTTGAGAGGCGTAGACAGAGTGGATAGCCAGAGACTTTTTCCCAAGGTGGAAATGTCTATCATGAGGGGGCATATAAGGTGATTGGAGGAAGGTTTTGGGGAGGTGTCAGAGGTAGGTTTGTTACACAGAGAGTGGTGGATGTGTGGAATGCACTGCTAGCTGTGGTAGTGGAGTCAGAGACATGAGGGGCATTTAAGCGACTCTTGGATAGGCACATGGAAGATAATACAATGAAGAGTTGGTTAGTCAGATCTTTGAGTAGGATAAAAGGCCAGCATAACATCAATGGCTGAATGTGTTGTACTGTTCTTTGTTCTATGTCCAGGTTTTAAAAGTTTGTGCTGTAGAAACACCATCTTCAACTCGTCAAATGCATTACAGCAAATTTGCATTAACAGAGACATAGCAGAGTGACCTGTACTATTTCTGTTGTTTTAACACAGCCATCTTGCTTCAGTTGGACTCAGAGGACAGGAAGAAGAATAATTCTTAGCTGAAAGGGCATTACTTCCTTAGTCAGGATTAAAGAGAAGGCTGTATTACTTTAGAGCAACGTGGTCTGAGATAGAGGTGGCTTTGACTAAAAAAAAGCAGATGAAACTTGTGTGTACATTCTGTAAGACTATAGGACCTCAGAACAGAATTAGGCCTTTCAATCCATTGAGTCTGCTCTGCCATTCAGTCATAGCTGATATACTTCGCAACCCCATTCTCCTGCCTTCTCCCCATAACCCTTGATCCCCCCCTTACTAATCAAGAAACTCTCTATCCCTGTCTCAAATACACTCAATGAAATCAGAGCTATTGTTTCGGGGCCAGTGACCCTTCTTCTGTTAGATCTAAAAATCTCAGTCTCTCCCCCTCGTATTGCAGGGTGAATTCATGGTGATATTGTGGTAATTACCCGCTAGGGGTTGCTTCACCTTAAGCTCCCACTGAGTCTGCTCCACTACTCAATGAGATCTTGTCAAGTCAACACGTTTGTCACTCCATTTCATGGCTGATTTCAGTTTGACTGGGGAGGACCAGGAGTCAGGAGTTTCTGCTGTGTAAGAATGTGCGAGATGATTTCCCCTTTACCCAGACGGTAGGCCGTGTCTAAAACATGCTGTCGGACGACAAAGGTGGGTGCTCACTCTTTGTCTCCTTCGAAAGTAAAAGTGGAGCAGATCCTGACAGGGGCAGGGATCACATCATATGGAAGATAAGGGGTCAATTCAAAAATTGAAACAAAACAGGCTTCCTCACAGAGGAGACGGTGAACTTTCTGAAGTTGCTGTAGCGACAGCCAGTGCCTGGCCAGGGTGAATGTTCAAATCCTTCCCCCTCAAAAATACAAACTCTTACAGCAGCTCATGGTGCGTGAACTACCAGACTTTGTTCAATACAGTTCAGCGCTTCGAGGTGAAATGGCAACTTTCCAACCACGTTCTGATGTAACTGAGAGCATTCCTGTTGCACACTTTGAGCTTCACATCAGCATACAACATGAAAGTGCAGAGAAAGTGCAGGGTGAGAGCATTCTCTTCACAATCACAGAATTGTCACACTGTAGAAGGAGGCCTTTTGTTCCCATGGTACCAGCACTGACCTTTATTACCTGTGGCCAATCGCCTGCCTTTTCCTCATGACCCCGAACAGCATCACTATCCAAATAACCGTCCAGTCTTCAGCCATTCACCAATCCAGAGCTAAACAAGGTGGTTAAGGTGAAAAGCAGATAGAAGGGCTTTTGTGCAGCAGTGGGCTCTCTCCTAGTTTGTACCTTTGGGCAGTCAGTTTCAGATTGGAAAAGTTCCGAGGAAATTTCATCCCATTACATCCTCACTTCCATGAATTCTGATTTCACCATCCGTTACCCACATGCTTATCCTTCATTCCCAGGATCAGTCTTGGAAACCTCCTCTGAACTCCCTCAAATGCAAGCACATCCTTCCTTCACACATCCTCCCAAATGTTGTCTGATCAGAGCCTTAAACAGCCTCGATTACGAGGAGCTGGTGTTGGACTGGGGTGTACAAAGTTAAAAATCACACAATACCAGGTTATAGTCCAACAGGTTTAATTGGAAGCACTGGCTTTCAGAGCGCTGCTCCTTCATCAGGTGGTTTCGGAGTGGAAGATCATAGGACTTGGAATTTATAGCAGAAGTATACAGTGTGATGCAACTGAAATTACAGATTGAAAAAGACCTTGATTGTTTATTAAGTCTCTGATCTTTTAGAATGACCAGGTTGGTTTCAATTCTTTCATATATAAATCCCAGAACTTTTTTTAAAAGTTACATTCTCAAGTGAACTTTAACGATTGGTGCCATGTTGGCCCAGATAATGTATTGAAGGTGTGGGGTGCCCTGTGTGAGGCTGTCTGTGCCCCACTGTCCAAACTGATTCTAATCTAAAAAAGGGATTGACAGAATCTTACATGGCTTCATGCAGTTTTTGAGAAAACCAAAATATAATTCTGCAAGTACAAATTCACCCCACAAACTTATATGGATGTGTGTGTGTGTGTGTGTGTGTGTGTCTGTGTATCTGTGTGTGGGTGTGTGTCTGTGTGTGTCTCAGCTACCTTCCCCCCAACCCCATCCCCCTTCCATTTATCTCTCCACCCCCGAGGGTCCCAGCCTCATTCCTGATGAAGGTCATTTGCCCAAAATGTCGATCTCCCTGCTCCTCGGATGCTGCCTGACCTGCTGTGCTTTTCCAGCACCTCTAATCTTGACTCTGATCTCCAGCATCTGCAGTCCTCACTTTCGCCTACGTCTCTATTCTTCCTACCAAAGTGCATAACCTGACACTTTCCCACATTATATTCCATCTGTCACTTGTTTGTGCACTCTCCTAGCCTGTACAAGTCCTTCTGCAGCCTCCCTGCTTCCTCAATACTACCCGACTGTAACAATACTGTCAGCTTCTTATACAGCATTATGTGTTACAAAGGCAGACACGGTAATAATATGGGACTAACTGGACACTGTTACAAAGAGCCAGCACAGGGCACAATGGGCAGCGTTGATGTACCTGGTTTTGCTGCATTGATTATAAACTTCTCTGTTTTCACCTTTTGAAGAAAAGCTTGTTTTTGAAATGACCCCCATCTTTAGAGTAAAGATACGATACCCCATAAAACATCTTTCAACAATTTCTTCCTCATAAAGGCATTTGTGACTGAGCCCCTATTGATCATCTCATCTCTACATCAGCACTGAAAGCCCACCACGTCCTGCAATGGGAAATCACTGCCTCCCTAAAACTCATCTCAGGGCAGCAGTTGTTTATTGACAGTCGGTACCATGGAGTTGAGTAGCCCAACAATATCAGACATTCTCCATGTGAGAGAATGGTGCACAGGCTAAAGGTTTACAAAAACAGCACAGATCTCGGTATTGCTAGATTGAATTTCTGCAGTCTTTTATATAAGCTCTCAAACTTAGTGAGTTTTGAGAAGATTTGTAGCTCAGGTTGAGGTTTTGGATGTATCCTGGTGGCTAGTTTTCTGCCTGTTTGTCCAAGGTGGTCTTTGTTACGGTTCTTGCATGGTATTTTGTAAATGACATTAATTTAGTTTGTTGTCTGTATAGGGTATTTCAAGTTCATTAGCTGCAGTTTTAGTGTGTTGGTGGGTTTGTGGGCTACCATGATGCCAAAGGGTCTGAGGGGTCTGGCAGTCATTTCAGAGATGTCTTTGATGTAGGGGAGAGTGGCGAGGGATTCTGGATGTGTTTTGTCTGCTTGTTTGGGTTTGTTGCTGAGAAATCAGTGGACGATGTTCATTGGGTACCCATTCTTTTTGAAAATACGGTGTGGGTGATTTTCCTCTGCTCTGCGTAGTTCCTCTGTGCTGCAGTGTGTGTTGGCTCATTGAAGTGTTGTTCTGATGCAGCTTCGTTTGTGGGTGTTGGGATGATTGCTTCTGTAGTTCAATATTTGGTCAGTATGTGTTGTTTTCCAGTAGACGCTGGTTTGAAGTTCCCCATTGGGAACATTATTTCAACGAGCCAACACACACTGCAGCACAGAGGAATTTTGCAGTAGGTAGATGGTCAGATATCTGAGAGATACCGGAGACCTTGGATGGATGGATATCATAGAATCCTGACTGTAGAAATAGGCCATTCAGCCCGTCAGGTCTATACTGATCTTCTAAACAGCATCCCACCCGGACCTACCCCTCTACCCTATCCCTTTAACCCTGCATTTCCCATGGTCAATCCACCCTAATTTGCACATCTTTGGACAGTAGGAGGAAACCAGAGCACTGGGAGGAAACTCACACGGACACGGGGAGAACATGCAAACTCCACACATGGTCACGGGGGTGGTGGAATTAAACCCGGGTCCCTTCCTGCTGTGAGGCAGCAGTGCTAACCACTGACCCAGCATTCCACCCTTAGCGTAGACTTTGGGGAAGGGGAGCAGACGTGTAGGAGGGAAGGGCGATACTTGTGGTTACGGTAGACGTGTGGACATGGAATGGGAGGATGGAATATGGGAAGACAGGTGAAGGGGGGAAGCCGTGGGTGAAAAACCCGTGAGAGTAGTCCTGGGAATGGAAGCTGTTTACTCCAAATTAGACAGTACTTACCTGGGAGTCAGCTTGTGCCCACCATAAAAATGATCTTCAATGGTCTCTATATGGGCTGTCAGTGCTTGCAGCCCTATCGGTGACATCAGTGCCTCAGAATTTGCATCATCAACATTTCAGCCGGCAATCCCTCTTGGTGTCACAACTCACAGCCTAGACTGCTCTGGCTTAGAAACTGAGATTCACAATGAGAAATGAGGAAATGGCAACAATGTTGAACCTGTATTCCTGTAAAAGATACAAACAGCATCTCAAGAATGGGTATAAGAGTTGGGAGCTGAAAATGTGTTGCTGGAAAAGCGCAGCAGGTCAGGCAGCATCCAAGGAGCAGGAGAATCGACGTTTCAGGCATGAGCCCTTCTTCAGGAATGATTCCTGAAGAAGGGCTCATGCCCGAAACGTTGATTCTCCTGCTCCTTGGATGCTGCCTGATCTGCTGCGCTTTTCCAGCAACACATGTTCAGCTCAGATCTCCAGCATCTGCAGTCCTCACTTTCTCCTATAAGAGTTGGGAGATCATGTTGTGGCTGTACAGAACATTGGTTCAGCCACCTTTGGAATATTATGTGCAGTTTCTGGTCTTCTTCCTATTGGAAGAATGTTGTGAGACTTGAAGGAGTTCAGAAAAGGTTTACAAGGATGTTGCCAGGATTGGAGGTTTTGAGCGATAAGGAGGCTGAACAGGCTGAGGCTGTTTTCCCTGGAGTGTCAGAGGCTGAGGGGTGGCCTTATAGAGATTTATAAAATAATGAGGAGCATGGATAGGATAAATAGACAAAGTCTTTTTCCCTGGGGTTGGGGAGTCCAAAACCAGGGGGCATAGGTTTAAGGTGAGAGGGGAAATATTTAAAAGGAACCTAAGAGGCAACTTTTTCATAGAGAGGGTGGTACGTGTTTGGAATGAGCTGCCAGAGGAAGTGGTGGAGGCTGGTACAATTACAGCATTTAAAAGGCATCTGAATGGGTATATAAATAGGAAGGGTTTAGAGGGATATGGGGCAGGTGCTGGCAAATGGGACTAGGATACTTGATCAATCTGGACTGAAGGGTCTGTTTCCATGCTGTACATCCTATGACTCCATGACTCTAATAATAGAAGTTTAAGGAACAAAAGGGAGGGGGGAAGTTAAAGCAATCACATTCATTTTGGAAAACTGTCCATCAATTCCTGGATTTGAAAAGGGTCCAGTGGATTTGGAAAACTGTAAGTCTACCACCTGTACTCAAGAAAGATGGAGTAATTAGAATGTAAGAAATTATTTCCCAATTAGCGTGACGTTTGTCTTTGGCAAAACGTGAGAATCTATTATTAAGACAATATTTAGAACCTTACAGCATGGAAACAGCCCCTTCGGTCCATCCAGTCCATGCTGAACTAAACCAGTCGCACCTGCCTGCTCCTGGCCCATATCCTTCCAAACATTTCCTATTCATATACCTATCCAAATGTCTTTTAAATGTTCTAATTGTATCCACATTCACCACTTCCTGAGGAAGTTCATTCCTCACAAGAACCAGCCTCGGTGTAAAGAAATTACCCCTCATGTTTTTTTTTTAAATCTCTCTCCTCTCACCTTAAAAAATGTTTCCCCTAGTCTTGAGATCCCCGATCCGAGGAAAATTACATTCCCATTAGCCCTTTCTGTACCCTTCATGATTTTATAAACTTTATAAGGTTGACTCTTGAACTCCTACGCTCCAGTGAAATTAATCCCAGCCTATCCAGTCCCTCAGTATAATTCAAACTCTTCATTCCCAGCAACATCCTGATAATTCTCTTCTGAACGCTCTGTGGGACATTTATAAGATCATGATATGATTAGTGGCTTGTGGGATGTGGCATCACTGGGTGTCGTTACTCTTGAGAAGGTGGGGGTAAGCCGCCTTCTTGAACCATTGCAGTCCATGTGCTGTGGGTTGACCCACAATGCCCTGAGGGAGGGAATTCCAGGATTTTGACCCAGTGACAGTGAAGGAATGGGGATATATTTCCACACAAGGATGGTGAGTGGATTGGAGTGGAACTTGGACAGGGTGGTGTTCCCATGTATCTGCTGCCCTTTTCCTTCTGGATGGAAGTGGCTGTGGGTTTGGAAGGTGCTGTCTGAGGATCTTTGGTGAGGTTCTGTAGAGCATCTTGTAGATAGTACACACTGCTGCCACCGAGCGTTGGTGGTGAGGGGGAGGGATTATTATAAATCTGTTGTGTTTGGATTTCCAAAGGCATTCAAAAGGAAGAACTGAAAACCAGAATATTATTAAAAATTGAAAGCGAAGGCAGAGATCTGTGGTACGGATGTCCCTGGATGTTCTTGTACATGAATTGCAAGATGTTAGCACACAAGCTCATAACTTTAATTGCAAGGGTGATCAATGAAATATGGGATCCCAGAAGGTATAGCCAATCGGAGTGACTTTGATGTGTATGGCCATAAATCCTTGAAGGCAGCTTGACAGATTAATAAGGCGCTTAATTGGACAAGTACCTTACTGGTCAAGGTACTGAATGCAAAATCATTGAAGTAATGATGGAGCTAGACATAATATGTGTTAGGCTGAAGTACAATTCTGGTCACCACGCTATAGGAAGGATGTGATCCCATTGGAGAGGGTGCAGAGGAGATTTATCAGGATGTTGCCTGGAGCTAAAGAGATTCAGCTATGAAGAGTGATTCTGAGGTAGTTTCCCTTAAGGCAGTGAAGGGTTAACAGGGAATCTGATTGATGTGTATAATGTTCTGAGAGGCATGGATAGAGAGGGAGAAACCTTTCCCATTAGTATAATGGTCACTAATCCCATTGAAAAATGTGATGCTGGAAAAACACAGCAGGCCAGGCAGCATCCGAGGAGCAGGAGAATCAACATTTCGGGCATAAGCCTGAAGAAGGGCTTATGCCTGAAACGTTGATTCTCCTGCTCCTCGGATGCTGCCTGGCCTGCTGTGTTTTTCCAGCATCACATTTTTCAACTCTGATCTCCAGCATCTGCAGTCCTCACTTTCTCCTAACTAATCCCGTTGACACATGTTTAATGCCAGGACCAGTTTGGAAGAAGCGAACGTGACCTGGAGGGTGGTGGTATCTGGAACCCACTGCCTGAAGAGGTGCCAGTGCAGGAACCCTCAATACCGTTGAGCAGTATTCCAATGAAAACCTGATACAGCATAGTATACAAGGCCAAGGACCAAATATTGGCAAATGGGATTAGATTATGTGGGTGCTTGATGACTGGCATGGCTATGATGGGCAGAAAGGCCTCTTTCTGTGTTGTAGAAACTCCGTTACTTAAGCCAGAAATTGCTGGGGAAACTCAGCAGGTCTGGCACCATCAGTGGAGAGAGAACAAAGTCAACATTTCAGGTCCAGTGACCCTTCTTCAGAATGTTGACTCTGCTTTCTCTGCACAGATGCTGCCAGACCCGTTGAGTTTCTCCAGCACTTTCTTTTTTCGTTTCAGGTTTCCAGCACCCAGAGTCCTTTGGTCCTTTTCCATAATTGTAAGTGTCACTACAACCAGACAGGCCATTAGTAAGCCCACACCCGGAGCACTGTGTACAATCTGTTTCCTTGCTTCAGTCCTTCCTTTGGAAGCAGTATAGCAAAGGTTCACTGGACTGATTCCTACAATGAATGAGTTGTATTATAATAAAATTTGAGCAGTTTGAACCTGTACTCATTGGAGTTTAGAAGGATGGGAGTTGATGATGTTGAAACACACAGATTCTGAGGGAAGCATAACAGGGTGGGTGCTCACAGAATATTTCCTCTTGTGGGTAAATCTAAAATGAGGGAGGGCAGTTTCAGAATAAGTGATCGACCATGAGAGAGAGAATGAAGAGGAAGTTCCTTCTTAAAGGATTGCCACTTATTATGTTGTTTTTTTCACCAGAGTGCAGTGGGGGTTGGGTCGTTGAATATATTCAAAGTTGAGTTGGTTATCAAAAAGGGGTCACAAGGTTTACAGGGGACAAGTGAAATCAAGCCCACAAGTCATGATCTCAATGAATAGCAGAACTGACTCAAGGGGCCAAATGGCCTACACTTATAGTTCTTTAGATCCTATGATCCTATGAACACTGTTACCCACAAGTTCCTCTTTTCATTATCTCCGGCCTTGCCTCGGTATTGTTTTTTTTCTCCTTTGCTGCGGCAAAATCCAATGCTGTTGCATTGTGGGTCTATCTCCACCCAGTCGGCTACAGCAGTTCAAGAAGGCAGCTCACCACACCTTCCCAAGGGCAACTAGAGATGGGGGGCAACAATGCTGGCCTCACCCAGCATAGCTCACATCCCATGATTCAACAAAATTCAACATGACTGACAGGGTGCAGAGCCTGGCTGAGAAGTGGTGGATAGGGCTCAACCTGGATAAATGCGAAGTGATTCATTTTAGAAGGTCAAATTTGAAAGCCGAATCCAATGATAAGGACAGGATTCTTGGCAGTACGGAGGAACAGCAGGATGTTGGGATCCATGTACATTGATCCCTCAAAGTTACCATCCAAATTGATAGGGTTGTTTTGGCTTTCATTAACAGGGACATTGAGTTTCAGAGTCACGAGATTTTGATGCAGCTTTGTAAAACTTGGAATATTGTGTCCAGTTCTGGTCACCTCTTTACAGCCAGGATGTAGATGCTTTAGAGACGTTACAGAGGAGATTTATCAGGACGTTGCCTGGATTGGAGGGCTTGTCTTATGAAGAAAGGTTGAGGGAGCTCAGGGAGAGAAGAAGGAAGGCAGGTGACTTGAGAGAGGTGTACAAGGTAATGAGAGGCATGGACAGAATAGTTAGCCAGAGACTTTTTCCCCAGGGCAGAAATGGCTAACACGAGGGTTCATAATTTTAAGATGATTGGAGGATGGTTTAGGGGAGGTGTCAGAGGTGTCAGAGGTAGGTTTGTTAGAGATGTTAGAGGTAGGTTGGTTACACAGAGAGTGGTAGTTGCAGAGAATGCACTGCCAGCAGTCGTAGTAGAGTCAGAGACATTCTGCACATTTAAGCGACTGCTGGATTAACACATGGATGGCAGTAAATTGAGGGGTGTGGAGGTTAGGTTGATCTTAGATTAAGATAAATACCCAGCACAACATCGTGGGTCGAAGGGCCTGTACTGTGCTGTACTATTCTATGTTCTATGTTCAAAAATAAAAATAAAATATTGCGGCATCTACCACTGAGAGAAAATTGGAAGTGAGAATGTCTTTTGATAAAAACCCATAAGTGGTTAGTGATTCAAGTTTATTTCTGCTTAATTAGTCATGCTGAGTAATATACATGGCATGTGATGTATTAATTTACAATGACCTCATCTTGACTTTAGATTCTGCTCCATTGAAAAGGTCTTGTCTCCACCAAACTGACTGCACTTTTTAATTATAAATGTTATGAAAGTCTTGCTTTTTTTTTAGTTTTATTTTTGCTTTCCTTTATTGGTCAGAACATTGAGTTTAGGAGCTGGGAGGTCATGTTGTGGCTGCACAGCCACTTTTGGAGTATTGTGTGCAATTTTGGTCTCCTTCCTATCAGAAGGATGTTGTGAAACCTGAAAGGGTTCCGAAAATATTTACAAGGATGTTGCCAGGGTTGGTGGATTTGAACTATAGGGAGAGGCTGAACAGGCTGGGGCTGCTTTCCCTGGAACGTCAGAGACTGAGGGGTGACCTTATAGAGGTTTGTAAAATCATGAGGGGCATGGGTAGGATAAACAGACAAATTCTTTTTCCTGGGGTTGGGGAATCCAAAACTGTCAGGGTGAGAGGAGAAAAATTTAAAAGGGACCTAAGGGGCAACGTTTTCACCCAGAGGGTGGTGCATGTATGGAATGAGCTGCCAGAGGAAGTGGAGGAGGTGGGCACAATTACAACAATTGAAAAGCATCTGGATAGGTATATGAATAGGAAGGGTTTGGAGGGATATGAGCCAAGTGCTGGCAAATGGGACTAGATTAGGTTAGGATATCTGGTCGGCATGGATGAGTTGGACCGAAAGGTCTGTTTCTGCATTGTCCTTCTCTATGACCCTACGACTCTATTGTGATACGTGGGCTTCGCTGGTTCATCCAGCATTTCTTGCCCATCCCTACTTGCCCTGGATAAGATGGTAGTGAGCTGCTGCTCGAATCCCTGCAGTTTCTGGGGTCTCAGTCTGTTGGGAAGGGAGTGTGAAGATGTTGACCCAGGTAAATGAAGGCACGACAATATAATTCCAAGACAATGTTGTGTATGACTTGGAGGAGATAAAGCATGTACAGCCCAGAAACGGACCCCTTGGTTCAACTTGTCCACATCAGCCAAGAATCCCAACCTGACATCGTCCTATTTGCCAGCATCCGACCCATATCCCTCTAAATCCTTCCTATTCTTATACCTATCCAGATACCTTTTAAATGTTGTAATTGTACCAGCTTCCACCATCTCATCTGGCAGCTCGTTCCATACATGCACCACCCTCTGGGTGAAAAAGTTAGCCCTTAAATTTTTCGCTTTTACATCTTTCTCCTCTCACCTTAAACCTAAGCCCTCTAGGTTTGGACTCCCTTACCCTGGGGAAATGAAACCTTGGCTATTCGCCTTATCCACGCTCCACATGGTTTTATAAACTTCTATAACGTCACCCCTTTTAGCCTCTGATGCTTCAGGGAAAATAGACCCAGCCTTTGCAGCTTCTCCCCGTAACTCAAACCCTCCAGTCCTGGCAACTTCCTTGTAAACCTTTTCTGAACTCTCTCAAGTTTCATAACATCCTTCCTATAGCAGGGAGACCAGAATTATATGCAGTCTGGTGAAAGTGACTTCACCAATTTCCTGTACAGCCGCAACATGACATCCCAAATCCTATACCAAATGCACTTCCAATTAAGGCAAATGTGCCAAATACTTCCTTCACTATCCTATCTGCCTGTGACTCCACTTTCAAGGAACTATGCATCAGCACTCCTTGTTCAGCAACACTCCCCAGGACCTAACCATTAAGAGTTTAAGTTCTGCCCTGATTTGCCTTTTCAAAACGTGGCACCTCACATTCATTTAAATTAAATTCCATCTGCCACTTCTCAGCCCATCGGTCCATTCGATCAAGGCTCTGTTGTGTGCTTAGACAACCTTCTTCACTGTCCATTACACCACTGACCTTTGGTGTCATCTGCAAACTTACTGACTATACCTGCTATGTTCATTTCCAAATCATTTATATAAATGATGAAAGGTAGTGGACCCAGCACCGATCCTTGTGGCACTCCACTGGTCACAGGCCTCCAGTCTGAAAAACAACCCTCCACCACTACCCTCTGTCTCCTACCTTCCAGCCAATTTTGTATCTGAATGGCTAGCTCTCCCTGTATTCCAAAAGATCTAACCTTACTAACCAGTCTACCATGAGGAACTTTGTTGAACATCTTGCTTAACTGCATGTAGATCATGTTTACCGTTCTGTCTTCATCAGTCTTCTTTCTCACCCGTTCAAAGAACTTAATCAAGTTAGTGAGACATGACTTCCTATGGACACAGCCATGTCGACTATCCCTAATCAGTCCTTTCTTCCAAATTCCCATGTATCTGCTGCCTTTGTCCATCTAGGTGGTAGAGGTGGTGGGTTGAGAAGGTGCTGACGGAGGAATCTTAGTGAGTTACCATCATACATCTTCTTGATACACAAACTGCTACCGCTGAGTATCACTGGAGGGATTGAATGTGGTGCCAAACTATCAGGCCTCTTTGTCCTCGATGGTGTCAGGCTTCTTGAGTGTTCTTGGAGCTGTACCCATCCAGCCACGTGGGGAGTATTCCATCACCCTCCTGACTTGTGCCTTGTAGACGGTGGTCAGGCTTTGGGGAGTCAGGGGGTGAGTTACTCACTGCAGTATTCCTAGCCTCTGACCTGCCCTCTATCTTTTCATTCTTCTTGCTAACAATAATTACTTCACGTTTCCCACAAGTTGCAGATTCAGTTGGTGGTTGGTAAATGCATTGTTCACATTCATTTCAAGAGGGCTAGAATACAAGTGCAGGGATGTATTGCTGAGGATATACAATACTTCGGTCAGGCCACATTTGGAATATTGTGAACAGGAAGGATATGCTGGCATTGGAGGTGCTCCACAGAAGGTTCACAGAATGATCCCAGAGATGAAAGATTAGTCATATGAGGAGTGGTTGTGGACTCTGGGTCTGTAGTTGATAGGGTTTAGAAGGATGAGAGGGGAATCTGATTGAAACTTACAAAATACTGAGGCCTGGATAGAGTAAGTGTAGAGAAGATGTTTCCACCAGTAGGAGAGACTAGGACCTGAGGGCACAGCCTCAGAGTGAAGGGATGACCCTTTAGAACTGAGATGGGGAGGAATTTCTTCAGCTAGAGGGTGGGGAATTTGTGGAAGTCATTGCCACAGAGGGCTGGCGATGGCAAGTCACTGAGTGTATTTAAGACAGAAATAAGTAGGGTCTTGATTAGTACAGGGATCAAAGGGTATGGGGAGGAGGCAGGAGAATGGGGTTGAGAACTGAATTAGCCATGGTGGTGCAGACTCGATGGGTTGAATGGTCTAATTCTACTCCTGTATCTTATGGCCGTATAGTGTAATGCATCCATTTATATGTTGTATCAGTAGTGAACAATCAGGAATGTGTTCACTTGATGTCAATGGCCCTAATTGTCACAGATTTCCCTCCTGCATGATGATGGTTTGGACCATTCATGTCACAGACTCCAGTGAAATTTGATCTCAAACACCAGCTCCAATGTGCTGACTGTGAGCTATAGATAGTTTGGTCATGTTTTGTGTTCAGTTTCCTGCACTGTACAGACAGGGCTAAGACTGTTTGTCCAAAGACATTCTATGTCCTGCCTTAATACTTCAATGTTTTGTTTTCAGTCATCAGGCCACTCTCCAGTTTCCATAAAAGGGTCATTCATATCCATGAGCAGCCTCAATGCACACTTCCTGCATTAATCGCTGTCCCATTAATGCAGTTTGTGTGACTCTGGTCAGACCGAAAACATTCTTGACTCTTCTAATGAATACTTCTAATGTTACTGGGCAGATGCTCATTTTGACTGAGAATTGGATACTTTCATGTAGCTTTCATGATGGGCCTAATGGCCTTCATCTGAATCATTTCCCTGATTCCCACATTTCACCATGAGTCAGAGTAAGATTGGGCAAAACTTGTGTTCGATATCAATTCACATTCTCTCTACACTGTCCCCATCAAACACTCCCAGGACAGGGACAGCAGGGGGCTAGATACAGAGTAAAGCTCCCTCTACACTGTCCCCATCAAACACTCCCAGGACAGGGACAGCAGGGGGCTAGATACAGAGTAAAGCTCCCTCTACACTGTCCCCATCAAACACTCCCAGGACAGGGACAGCACGGGGTTAGATACAGAGTAAAGCTCTCTCTACACTGTCCCCATCAAACACTCCCAGGACAGGGACAGCACGGGGTTAGATACAGAGTAAAGCTCCCTCTACACTGTCCCCATCAAACACTCTCAGGACAGGGACAGCATGGGGTTAGATACCGAGTAACGCTCCCTCTACACTGTCCCCATCAAACATTCCCAGGACAGGGACAGCAGGGGGGTAGATACAGAGTAAAGCTCTCTCTACACTGTACCTATCAAACACTCCCAGGACACGGACAGCACAGGGTTAGATACAGAGTAGACCTCCCTCTACACTGTCCCCCATCAAACAGTCCCAGAGCAGGGACAGCACAGGGTTAGATACAGAGTAGACCTCCCTCTACACTGTCCCCCATCAAGCACTCCCAGGACAGGGACAGCACAGGGTTAGATACAGGCAATATCTCCCGATACCCTCCTTGAAACTGGCTGGGATGATTCCTTGTCTGTGAGAAAGCCCCTTTCACTGAATTACGGAATTGTCATAGCAAAGAAGGTGGACATTCAGCCCATCACCTCTCTGCTGACTCTTTACAAGGTTCACCCTGATCATCTCCCTTACCCTGTCCTTTTCCCATTGGGCTGCAAACGCTTTCCTGCTGATAATTATCCACTTCCCTTTTGAATGTGAGAATGACACTCTCAGACAGTGCATTCTCGCTGTGTAAAGAACCTTTTTTGATCCAATCCTTGGGCAGCTGACTGCTTTGTATCATGTTCCAGGAACCTGTCCTCCCACACCCTTCCTTCTAACCTTGTGCTTGGTTGTTAATCAGACTCAAGATTTATTGCTGAAATCCGGCCCAAAACACGTCCTTCACATCGCTGATGACCCTTCACATCAATTCTGGTAAAGCCCAATCAGGAGAATATTATTCTGGGTTTATGTTCTTTCTTGTTAGAAAGATCTTACCTATATTTGTAAAGTCTCCAAACTGTGTTTCCAAATCTCAAGGCTTACCAAATTGTTCCTTGTATCTCATCGCATTGACACAGACGGGGTCTCTGTCAGCAATGTCATGTGCTGTGACTTATTGAAGCAAGAGAGACTGATTCTTTGCAACAATAACAAAGCTGTCTATTCAGAGTTAAGTGGCGTGAAATCACGACACAAGCCCTCGCTTTATTCAGCGTTAAATTGTATCAGCTCTTAATTAGTGAAGCTTCAAGCTTTGGTTCTTGGAAGAATGTTAAATGCTGATCTGGTGCGATGGGGATACATTAGCAAGTACTGGCATTACTGAGGAAGCAGTATTGATCGAGAATTGAGATTTACTTGAAGAAGGTGCTCAGCATTATTTTAAAAAAAATCATTCATGGGACGATGGTGTCGCTGGCTAGGCCCAGCATTTATTGCCCATCCCTAATTGCCCAGACGGTAGTTAAGAATCAACCACATTGCTGTGGGTCTGGAGTCCCATGTAGGCCAGACCAGGTAAGGATGGCAGCTTCCTTCCCCAAAGGACTTTAGTGAACCAGATGGGTTTTCCCAACAATCGGCAAAGGTTTCATGGTCAACAGTGGATCCTTAATTCCAGTTTTTTTTCTTAAATTGAATTCAAGTTCCACCATGGCAGGATTCAAAACCAGGTCCCGAGAGCATTACCTGGATTAGTGGGCGG
Organism: Hemiscyllium ocellatum; assembly: GCF_020745735.1. NCBI lineage: Eukaryota > Metazoa > Chordata > Chondrichthyes > Orectolobiformes > Hemiscylliidae > Hemiscyllium > Hemiscyllium ocellatum. The sequence continues at coordinate 11,376,016 of NC_083401.1, forward strand.
CATGGTGGCACAGTGGTTAGCACTGCTGCCTCACAGTGCCAGGGACCCGGGTTCAATTCCCGCCTCAGGTGACTCTCTGTGTGGAGTTTGCACATTCTCCACGTGTCTGCATGGGCTTCCTCCCACACTCACAAAGATGTGCATGTCAGGTGAATTGGCCATGCTAAATTGCCTGTAGTGTTAGGTGCAGGGGTAAAATGTAGGGGAATGGGTCTGGGTGGGTTGCGCTTCAGCAGGTCGGTGTGGACTTGTTGGGCCGAAGGGCCTGTTTCCACACTGTAAGTAATCTAATTACCACTAGCCCATCGCCTCCCCCAAGCATGCTTTCCTTCACCGGTCAGACCATTCAGTGCAGGAGTTGGAGCGTCATGTTGAGGTTGTAAAAGGCAGTGGTGAGGCCACTTCTGGTTGCCCTGCTACAGGAAAAATATTATTAAGTTGTAAAGGGTGCAGTAAAGATTTCCAAGGTTGTTTCCGGAACTGGAGAGTTTGGGCTATGTGAATTGGCTGAGACTTGTTTTCCATAAGGGTGACCTTATGGAGGTTCACAAAATCATGAGGGACGTAGATAAGGTGAATAGCAGCGGCCTTTTCTCTAGGATAGGGAAGTTCAAAGCTAGAGGGGCATAAATTTAAGGTGAGAGGGAAAAGATTTAAAACGGATCTGAGAGGCAATAATTTCATGCAGAGCGTCGCGGGTATGTGGGATGAACTGCCAGAGGAAGTGATAGGTACAGGTACAGTTACAACATTTGAAAAACATTGCGATTGCTACATGAACAGGAAAGGTTTAACCTTGGATGACCAGCGATGTTCCGACCTTAGTCAAAAAGAAAAAGGAAACATATGTAAGGTCTAGGAAGATGAGAACTTACAGAGTTGTAGAAGTATATAAGGAAAGTAGGAAAGAACTTAAACAAGGAATGAGACAGGTTTAAAAGGGTCATGACAAGACATTAGCAAAAAGAATGAAGGAGAATCCCTAGGCTTTATATCTAGATATAAAAAACAAGACAGTAGCCAGGGAAAGGGTTGGCCCACTCACGGATGAAGGACAGAATCTATGGGTGGAACCAAAAAGGGGAGATGAGTTCCTAACCAAATACTTTGTGTCAGTTTGCACCAAAGAGGAGGAATTGGTGGAGGATGATCGAAGGGAAGGGAGTGCCCAATTTCTAAGCCAAGTTGCTACTAAAACAGAAGAGATATTGTGCATCTTAAAAGGTATTAAGATAGATAAGTCCCCAGGTCCTGATGGGATCTATCCCAGAATATTGAGGGTAACAAGAGGACAAATTGCTGGAGCATTGACAGCCAACTTTGTGTCCTCTTTGACCACAGTGAGATTCCAGAGGACTAGAGAATAGTTAGTGGTGTCCCACTGTTTCAGAAGGGGGCAGAGATAATCCCGGGAGCATCCCATCAGTGGTAGTAAAACTATTGTAAAAGATTCTCAGGGAGAAGGTCTATATGTATTTAGAAGCAAATGGGCTTATTAATGACAGACAGCACAGTGATATGCAGGGGCTGGGGATAGTCATGGCTCACTAACTTGGTTTGAGTTTTTTGAGGAAGTAACAGAGATGATTGATGAGGGAAAAGCGATTGATGTTGTCTACATGGACTTCAGTAATGCCTTTAGCATGGTCCCTCATGGTACAAAAGGTGAAGTCACATGGTATCAGGGATGAGCTGGCAATATGGATACAGAACTGCCTTAGTCATAGGGGACAGAAGTTGGTGATGGAAGGATACTTTTCCAAAATGGGGTGGGTGGGGGGTGCTGCTATGACTGGTGATGTTCCCCAGGGATCAGTGCTGGGACCTCTGCTGCTTGTGATTCACATACATGATTTGGAGGAAAACGTAGCTGGTCTAATTAGTAAGTTTGCGGACAATACAAAGATTGGAGGAGTTGCAGGTAGTGAGGAGGATTGTCAGATGATACAGCAGGGTATATATCAGTTGGAGGCATGGACAGAAAAATGGCAGATGGAGTTTAATCCAAACAAATGTGAAGTGCTGCATTTTGGAAGGTCAAACATAGGAGGAAATTATACAGTGGAGAACCCTGAGGAGTATTGATATACAGAGGCAGGCCCACAGATCACTGAAGATGGCAGGGCAGGGAGATAAGGTAGTTTTAAAAAAGATTTATGGCACTCTTGACTTCATTAGAAGGGGCTTGGGGTATAAGTTATTCTGCAGCTTTATAGAATTTAATTAGGCCCTCACTTGGAATATTGCATACAGTTCTGTCACCACACTATTAGAAGGATGTGGACGTTTTGGAGAGGGTACAGAAAAGGTTTACAAGGATGTTGTCTGATGTGGGAGACTTTAGATTTGAAGAAAGGTTAGATAGACTGGATTTGTATTCATTGGAACGCAAGAGGTTGTGGGGTGACCTGATAGAAGTTTATAAGATTGCGAATGGCGTGGATAGAGTGGAAAGTGTGAGGCTTTTTCCCAGGGTGGAGGGGTCAGTTATTCGGGGACACAAGATGCGAGGAGTGAAGTTTAAAAGAGGTGTGGGAGGCAGGTTTTTCACACAAAGGGTGGTGAATGCCTGGGACGAGCTGTCAGAGGGGGTGGTGGAAGTAGACAGAATAGCAGCGTTCAAGAAGCACCTGGACCAATACATGTACACAAAGGAACTAGAGGGGTATCGATTCTGTAAGGAAAGACAGTTTTAGTGTGGGAGGGTAAAATGTGTCAGTGCAGGGTTGGAGGGCTAAAGGGCCTGTTCCTGTGCTGTATCGTTCTTTGTTCTTTGTTTAGAGGGATATGAGCCAAATGCAAGCAAACAGAACTAGTTTAGTTTGTGAAAATAGTTGGCATGGACAAGTTGAACCAAAATGTCTGTTTCTGTGCTGCATGACAATATTACTCTCATAAAACAAGTTAAATTCAACTGTTTTAGGTGATTCTTCCGAGATTAAGAATGTATCAAGACACAGATTGCTGGGTGACAGTCGACTGGAGACAGGTCTTCTCCCTCATCCTCATCTTTTGAGGCAGTCCCTCAAGTTTAGTATAGTATTGTCATGGAAGCAGGTGTAGGCCATTTGGCCCATCGAGCCTGGTCCACCATTCATTAAGATCATGGCTGATCAATCCATCATCTCAGTTCCTCCAACCTGCATCATCCCCATAGACCTTAATTCCTCAACTGTGCAAAACCCCATCCAACTGTGTCTTGAATAAATTTAATGAGGCTGCCTCTCCCGCTTCCTTGGGCAGAGAATTCCATAGATTCCCTACTCTCTGGGAAAAGCAGTTCCTCCTCATCTTTGTCCTAAATCCATTCCCTATAATCTTGAGGCCATGTACCCTAATCCTAGTCTCACCCACCAGCGGAAACAACTTGCCTGCCTTTATCTTATCTATCCCTTCCATAATTTTATATGTTTCTATAAGATTCTCTCTCATTCTTCTAAATTCTAGCGAGTACAGTCCCAGGCAGCTCAACCTCTCCTCACAGGGTAACCCCCTCATCTCCAGAATCAACCTGGTGAACCTCCTCTGCACCACCTCCAAAGCCAGTATGTCCTTCCCCAAGTAAGGAGACCAGAACTGTGCACAATACTCCAGGTGTGGCCTCACCAACACCTTGTACAATTGCAGCAGAACCTCCCTGCTCATAAATTCAATCCCTCGAGCAATGAAAGCCAATATTCCATTTGCCTTCCTGATTACCTGTTGTACCTGCAAATCAACTTTTAGCGATTCATGTATGAGCACTCCTAAGTCCCTCTGCTAAACAGCATGCTGCAAAATTTCACCATTTCAATAATACTCTGACCTACCAGTGTAACTTCCAAAGTGGATCACCTCACACTTGGTCCTTGGACTCCTCCATCACCAGACCATAGCAACATGACGGCTGGAGGAAGAGCACCTCATCTTCCACCTAGGAACCCTCCAACCGCAAGAGATGAACTCAGATTTCTCCAGTTTCCTCATTTCCCCTCCCCCTACCTTGTCTCAGTCCCAACCCTCGAACTCAGTACCACCCTCCTAACCTGCAATCTTCTTCCTGACCTCTCCGCCCCCACCCCCCACTCCGGCCTATCACCCTCACCTTAACCTCCTTCCACCTATCGCATTTCCAACGCCCCTCCCCCAAGTCCCTCCTCCCTACCTTTTATCTTAGCCTGCTTGGCACACTCTCCTCATTCCTGAAGAAGGGCTCATGCCCGAAACGTCAACTCTCCTGCTCCTTGGATGCTGCCTGACCTGCTGCGCTTTCCCAGCAACACATTTTCAGCACCTCACACTTACCAACATTGTCCTCCATCTGCCAGACCCTCGCTCACTCACTTACTTATCCTATCTAAATCTCTCTGCAGACCTTCCACATCCTCTGCACAGTTTGCCTTTCCCCTCAATTTAGCGTCATCAGCAAACTTGGATAAGTTACACTCGATCTCCTCTTCCAAGTCATTTATATATATCATGAACAGTTGCTGGCCCGACACTGACCCCTGCAACACCCCGTTCTCTGCTGATCTCCAACCAGACAAACGTCCCCCTCTGGGTCTGAGACAGCTGCTAAGTCGAATGCTTGAGTAGTAGAGTCTGCCACATGCAGGCAGCTGGAGCTGGAAGGGTTGGGTAGATTGAGGTTTTTACCTTGACTGTGACTGTCCCGATGAAATGTTCTGATGTGTTCGGTGCCTTCCTGGATGTGTTTCCCACAGGTGGCTGGGGACTGTTTGATCTGGTCAGAGATGCTTTGAGGACAATACTGAGCCGATTCCTCTGACCTCCAGGGAGTGCCTGCCCGCTGGGTGACCTCTGGGTAGTGTGGCTGCTTCAGGGTGTTAGGATTGAGGTACATTAACGAACGCGTACTGCCCAGCATTGTTGTTTTTGATTGATTCACCCTCTGGTGCTCGGATGTTAATCTTGAGAGATGGTGTTGCTGTTGGGAACCTGGATTTGTAGGATGTTGCAAGGCAAGTGGTTCTTCTCCAGGGCTAAGACCAAACAATGTAGAAGCAAAATTAGGCCGTTCGGCCCATCAAGTCTGCTCCACCATTTGATCATGGCTGATATGTTTCGCAACCCTATTCTCCTGCCTTCTCCCTGTAACCCTTGAAATCAAGACCCTATTTATCTCTGTCTTAAACACACTCACTGACAACAGCCCTCTGTGGCAATGAGTTCCACAGATTCCCCACCCTCTGGCTGAAGACAGTCCTCCTCATCTCTGTTTGAAAGGGTCATCCCTTCACTCTGAGGCCGTGCCCTGGGCTCCTAGTCTCTCCTATTCGTGGAAACATTTTCTCCACATCCACTCTGTCCAGGCCTCTCGGTATTCTGTAAGTTCCAATGAGATTCCTCCTTCCCCCATCCTTTTAAACCCCATCGAGAACAGACCCAGAGTCCTCAGGCACTCCTCATATGACAAGCCCTTCATCCCTGAGACCATTCCTGTGAATCTTCTCTGGGCCCCCTCCAATGCCAGCACATCCTTCCTTCGATACGGGACCAGTCCTGCTCACAATATTCCAAATGCGGTCTGACCAGAGCCTTATATAGCCTCTGCAGTACATCTCTGCTGTTGTATTCTAGCCCTCTGAGAATGAGTGAAACATCAACTAGCCACAAAACGACATGACCCTCTCTCACTGGTATCCTTACATACAGATAAGGAAGGACGCCACTTCGACTGGGATGACACATCCATCCTAGCACAAGCCAAACAGAGACACGCACGAGAATTCCAAGAAGCATGATATCCCAACCGGAACTCTATCAACAACCACCCTTTGAGAGAAAAAGGAAATGACATCACTACAGGAAATGACATCACCAACCCAAAGAAACCCAAACATATAAATAGAAAGCAGGAATCATGAACAGTGCTTTGCCTGGAGACCTACTGAAGTTGTTACCCAGTAGGGTGACGAAACATCTGGAAATGAACCTTCCAGCTCATCGAGCAAACCCAAATCCATGAATGCTAGCATTGTATTTGCCTTCCCTACTGTCAACTGAACCTGTATGCTATCCTTAAGAGAATCCTAAACTAGGAACTTCCATGTCTCTTTGTGCTTCAGATTTTCAAAGCCTTACCCCATTTAGAAAATAGTCTATGTCTCTATTCTTGACATCCGCCCTCTTGAACTGTCCATCTTCCTTCCCTCTGCTCTGACCTAAACCATCACACCCCCACACCTTCATCTACCTAACGCATTCCCAGTTACCTTCACCCCCAGCCCCAACCCATCCCCACCTCAACCCCCACCACCACCCATACTTACCTCTCAGTCCCCACTCCCTCTTCCCCACCCCCCTAACCAAAAACGTCTCCTGCTTCTCAGATGCTGCCTGACCTGCTGTGTTTTTCCAGTGTCATACTTTACAATTCTGATCTCCAGTATTTGCAGTCCTCACTTTTTCCTATGTCTCAATTCTTCCTTCCAAAGTGCATAGCTTCACACTTTTCCACATTGTGTTCCATCTGCCACTTCTTTGCCCACTCTCCGAGCTGGCCCAAGTCCTTTTGCGGGATCAATGCTACTTCCTCAATGCTACCTGCTCTCCCCCCTATCTCTGAGTCATCCAAAACCTGAACAACAATGCCCTCAGTTCCTTCACCCAGCTTGTTACTTTCTAACGTGAATAGCTGTGGTCCCAACATTGGCCTCTGCAGAATTCCACCAGTCACCACCTCATGCAAGTTCCCCTCCGATCCACTCCCCACTCTGACTTGGAACTATATCACCGCTCCTTCACTGTTGCTGGGTCAAAATCCTGGAATTCCCTCCCGAAGGGGATTGTGGGTCAACCCACAGCAGACAAACTACAGCAGTTCAAAAGGGAAGCTCACCCCCACCTTCTCAAGGGGCAACTAGGGACGGGCAATAAATGCTGGGCCCAGCCAGTGACACCCACATCCTGTGAAAGAATAAGAAAAGGTACAAACAATAAGTCCCATTCAAAAGGGACTTAACAGAAGAATGGGATAGGTATGGCAAGTTATGTGAAACTTGGTGATAGGTGTGGAAGTTAGGTGAAACTTAGGGGATGGGTGCAGCAAATTATGTGAAGCTTAGGGGATAATTATAGCAAGTTATGTGAAACTTGGGTGATAGGGATGGCAAGTTTATGTGAAACTTGGAGATGTTATGGCAAGTTATGTGAAAGTTGGGAGATAGGTATGGCAAGTTATGTGAAAGTTGAGGTCAGGTATGGCAAATTGTGTGAAACCTGGGAGATAGAATATGGAAAATTATGTGAAATTTGGGTGATCGGTAATGGCAAGTTATGTGAACCTTGGCAGATAGGGTTAACAAGTTTTGTGAAACTTGGAGGATAAGTATGGCAACTTATATGAAACATGGGGTATAGGTATAGCAAGTTATGAGAACCTTGGGTGATAGGTATGGCAACTTATGTGAAACTTGGAGGATAGGTATGGCACGTTATGTGAAACTTGGGTGATAGATAATCCACGTTATGTGAAACTTGAGTGATAGGTATGGCAAGGTATGAGAAATTTGGGAGATTGATGTGGCAAGTTATGTGAAAGTTGGGGGCTAGGTATGGCAAGTTTTGTGAAAAGGAGGATCTGTATGTGTCTGAACAGCAGCGATAATGTGGAGATGCCGGTGTTGAACTGGGTGGACAAGGTCAGAGGTTACACGACACCAGGTTAGAATCCAGCTGGCTGTTTTGGAATCACAAGCTTTTGAAGTGCCTCTCCTTCATCAGGTGAAGTGGAATCAGGCTTCTCCTGTTGAAGGGACTATGCTTCAAAACCTCACAATTTCAAATAAACCTGTCGGTCTGTAACCTGGTGTGGTGTGACTTCTGACTGTATCTAAAAAAAAATAAAGGTAGATAAGGCATCCTGATCAGATCTGTCCCAGAATATTGAGGGTAACAAGAGAACAAATTGCTGGAGCATTGACAGACAACTTCATGTCCTCTATGGCCACAGGTGAGGCCCCAGAGGACTGGAGAATAGTTGGTGGATGTAGGTTTGCTCACTGAGCTGGAAGGTTTGTTTTCAGACGTTTCATCATCATAAGAGGGAACATCATCAGTGAGCCTCTGGATGAGGCTTTGTCTGGATGCTCACTGATGATGTCACCTAATAAGGTGACAAAACGTCTGAAAATGAACCTTCCAGCTCAGCAAGCAAACCTACATCCAGAACCTCAACCTGAGCTACAAATCTTCTCAAAAGAATAGTTGGTGATGTCTCACTGTTTCAGAAGGGTGGCAGGGAAATCCTGGAAATTACAGGCCTGGGAGCCTCACGTCGGTGGTCGGGAAGTTATTGGAAAAGATTCTCTGGGAGAAGATCTATACGCATTTAGGAGCAAATGGACCTATTAGCAATGGACAGCATGGCTCACTAACCTGAGCATGTCTTCGGAGGAAGCGCCGAAGATGATTGATGAGGGAAAAGCAGTTGCGGTTCTTGATATGGACTTCAGGAAAGTTTTTGACAAGGTCTCTCATGTTAGACTGGTACCAAGGGTGAAATGCACTGGCAAGATGGATACAGAACTGCCTTAGGCATAGGGGACTGAAGGTAGCGAGGGAAGGATGCTTTCCAGAATGGGGGTGTGCTGTGATTAGTGATGTTCCCCAAGGATCAGTGCTGGGAGCTCTGCTGTTTGTGATCTACAGAAATGATTTGGAAGAGCATGCAGCTGGTCTAATTAGTAGGTTTTGTGGACGATACAAAGATTGGTGGAGTTCAGATAGTGAGGAGGGTTGTCAGAGGATTCAGCAGGGTATAGATCAGTTGGGGGCATGGGCAGAAAAATGGCAGATGGAATTTAATCCCAATAAATATGAGGTGATGCATTTTGGAAGGTCAAGTACAGGTGGAAATTATACAGTGACTGGCAGAACCCTTAGGGGTATTGATAGGCAGAGAGATCTGGGTGTGTGCAGGCCCACAGATCACTGAAGGTGGCACACCGGATAAATAAGAGAGTAAAAAAAGCTTATGGCATGCTTGCCTTCACTGGAAGGGGCATTGAGTATAAGGATAGACAGGTTATGCTGCAGGTTTATAGAAATTGGGCTAGACCACACATGAAAAATTGCATACAGTTCTGGTCACCACACTGCCTGAAGGATCTTTTTGGAGAGGGTACAGAAAAAAGTTTACCAGGATGTTGCCTGGTTTGAAGGATTTTAGCCATGAAGGTTGATTGGATAGACTGGGTTTGTATTCACTGGAACGTAGGAGGTTGAGGGGCGACCTGATAGAAGGTTATAAGATTGGAAAGAGTGGAAAGGATGAGGCTTTTTTCCCAGACTGGAGGGGTCAGTTACTAGGGGACACAAGTTTCAGATACGAGGGGGATGTTTAAAATAGATATGTGAGGCAGGTTTTTCACACAAAGGGTGGTGAGTGTCTGGGACACACTGCCAGAGGAGGAGGTGGAAGCAGTATTCAGGAAACACTTGGACCAACACATGAACAGGAAGGGAATAGGGGGACACGGATCCTGTAAGGGAAGATAGTTTTAATGTGGGAGGGCAAAATGCAGGAGGGCCGAAGGGCCTGTTCCTGTGTTGTATGGTTCTTTGTTCTTTCTTTGATAGCTGCCTTGCCCAGCCCTTCCTCAGCGAAGGAGCTCATCACCTGGCCACTGTCAATCTCAGTGGGATCATGCTGTGCGCAAATTGGCAGCCGCCTTTCCTTCCTTGCAGCACTGCATGCTCAGGTCCAGACTGCATGCTGTGGTTGCAATGCCCCTTGCCTCTGGCCCAGGAGACCCGGGTTCAAAGCACTAGCGTGGCTGAGCAGGTGGATTGGAAAGTACTCTCTGTCCTTTTGGAATGGTAAAGGCTGGGGAGGGTGGGGTGGGGGGAGTTTGCTGAGCTGGCGAGTGGAGGTGGGGGTGGGGGGGAGAGGTGGGTGGTGGTGTGTGCATGTCACTGACTGGAGGGGCGAGTGCAGCAGAACTCAGATAGAGAGCCGCAGGATGACTGGATCAATCAGAGTCCAGTCTCTCTCTCTCACACACACAAACACACAGGGGGCTGGACTCTGACTGCATTGGCGTAGCCTCCCCGGGACGAGGAGGGGACAGGCACTGACCTGCCAAGGGGGCTGGCTGTACAGAGAGAGAAGGACACACACACACACACACACACACACACAGTGAGAGAGAACAGCTCAGTCCCAGAGTGGTCAGCCTCAGGAAAGATGCTGCGTGTGTTTGTGCTCCGGGCGGAGAACCTGCAGATTATCGAGAATGATATCAGCGATGCTTACTGCACTGTCACCTTCCAAGGTAAGGCAGCACTCCCCCCCGCACCCACCCACCCACCGCAATGTCCTGCTCTCTCTCCCCTCCCTCTCCTCCCCCAATCCAACAGCAACTGCTGCTGTTAAATATAAACCCGGCTCCGTTTACAGTGGGGAGGAATGCTGGTTCAAATTCACCACCACAGGCTCTCAGCTCCTTCCAGTTTAAGATTGCTAACGTCTGGAAGGGGAGAAACACAGGTTTTGCCTCTCTCAGTCGGACCTAAATTCTGCCTCTCAGCAACACTATCTCCAATTCTCTCCATCTCTCAGTTGCTTTGTCTGGTTCCAATCCATATGCCCCTCTCCCCAGAGAAATCTCTCTCTCTCTCTCTGTTCTTTATCTCTGCGGTATGAAAACATCTCTCTCTGTCTGTAGGAATGGCTCTCCATGTACAGAAGCCTCCCCCACCCCCTCTCCATTTAATTCTCTCCCTGTCTATACTGTGGAGTCCGGATGCTGGCCCTCTCCCCTGAACTGAAGCAGTCCTTACAAAAGAGCTGTATTGACAATCTGGGGGTATGTGAGCATGTTTAATGAACATCCCCCTCCCCACCTCCACACCCTGTCTGCACTTGTAGGGTCTGGTTAACCTCCCTGTGCTTTGGCCCACTGGTGAATAGGGAGGAACAGCTCAGAACCACAGCACTGTTAACAGTGCAGAAGGCTCTCGAAATTATCATGATAGTTTTATACCAATATTCCTCCGCTGCCCCTTAACCCTACACTTTCTCTCTCTCCCCCTGAAGCTCTCATTGATTGATCCTGTCTGCACCACACTGCATCCCAGACTCTGTGTGGGACTTTCTTTGTTGCAAATTGCATTTTCTGATCTAGCAAATCGCTTTCTGTCTGTGCCTACTCATTGTGGAATCCTCGAATAGCCAGGTACCGTTTCTCCCCATCCCTCTTGCGCTGTCCTGGATCTACACTATCTACACACGTACTCATGGCGAAGCCTGTGTGCTCACTTCTGTCCCCGCCCCTGCAGTGTCCACAAAGACGAGAAAACATCGGAAGAGGCCATTCGGCCCTTCGAGCCTGTTTTGCCATTCAATTGGACCACAGCTCTCTCTGTGGCAAGGAGTTCTTAATACTCACAACCCTCAGAGAGAAGAAATTTCTCCTCATCTCAGTCTTGAATTGGTGCCCCTTTATTCTGAGACTGTGCCCTCTGGTCCTAGACTCCCCCATGAGGGGAACCATCCTCTCAGCATTGACCCTGCCAAGCCTCTTAAGAATTCTGAGCTAAAAATGTGTTGCTGGAAAAGCGCAGCAGGTCAGGCAGCATCCAAGGAGCAGGAGAGTCGACGTTTCAGGCCAGGATTGAGGAGAGTGTGCCAAGCAGGCTAAGATAAAAGGTAGGGAAGAGGGACTTGGGGGAGGGGCGGCACGGTGGCACAGTGCTTAGCACTGCTGTCTCACAGCGCCTGAGACCCGGGTTCAATTCCCGACTCAGGCGACTGACTGTGTGGAGTTTGCACGTTCTCCCCGTGTCTGCGAGGGTTTCCTCCGGGTGCTCCGGTTTCCTCCCACAGTCCAAAGATGTGCGGGTCAGGTGAATTGGCCATGCTAAATTGCCCTTAGTGTTAGGTAAGGGGTAAATATAGGGGTATGGGTGGGTTGCGCTTCGGCCGGTCGGTGTGGACTTGTTGGGCCGAAGGGCCTGTTTCCACTGTAAGTAATCTAATCTAATCTAATCTAATCTAAATGTGATAGGTGGAAGGAGGTCAAGGTGGGGGTGATAGGCCGGAGTGGGGTGGGGGCGGAGAGGTCAGGAAGAAGATTGCAGGTTAGGAGGGCGGTGCTGAGTTGAGGGAACCGACTGAGACAAGGTGGGGGGAGGGGAAATGAGGAAACTGGAGATATCTGAGTTCACCCCTTGTGGTTGGAGGGTTCCTAGGCGGAAGATGAGGCGCTCTTCCTCCAGCCGTCGTACACATTTCCTCATTCCTGAAAAAGGGCTCATGCCCGAAACGTTAATTCTCCTGTTCCTTGGATGCTGCCTGACCTGCTGCGCTTTTCCAGCAACACATTTTCAGCTCTGATCTCCAGCATCTGCAGTCCTCACTTTCTCCTCTTAAGAGTTCTGTCTGTCTCAATGAGATCACCTCTCATTCATCAAAACACCAGGGAGTAGAGTCCCAACCTGTTTAGTCTTGGCTCATGAGACAGTCCCTCCATACCGGGGATCATCCTAGTGAACCTTCTGTAAATGGTCTCTAATGAAATAATATATTTTCTTAACTAAGGGGGCCTTGGCTGCTTCCAGTACTGCAGATGTGGTCTCTATCTTTATCACACATGACATGACATGGGAACAGGTGAGCGTCAGGTTCCGCACATATGCTGACCACATCCAGCAAGCCTCAACAGTTGCTCTCTTGACCTCGATCTAACTGCTTCTTGACGCCCAGTACTGGAGCAGAAATCACTTCCTCCTAAGTATGAGGAAGACGGAACGTAAGCCTTCCATTCCCACCACCAGGCCTAACCTGGACTGCAGCTCTCCGCTGAACAGCTCACTTAGCCATATACCAACAACTCCCAACAAGCCAAGAGTTATTTCTGAGCCCTTGTTAACTTCTCAACCCTCCACCTTTCCATCATCAAGATCACTCTGGTCAAGATGGTGGCAAAGTGGGATGTTCTGACCGTAGCTCTTCACTTCTTCTGTTTCTTTCCCTTTTTCTACCCCTTTGGTCTCTCAGCAGCTCCTGGTGGGTCCCGGCCTGGTCTCTCAGCAGCTCCTGGTGGGTCCCGGCCTGGTCTCTCAGCAGCTCCTGGTGGGTCCCGGCCTGGTCTCTCAGCAGCTCCTGGTGGGTCCCGGCCTGGTCTCTCAGCAGCTCCTGGTGGGTCCCGGCCTGGTCTCTCAGCAGCTCCTGGTGGGTCCCGGCCTGGTCTCTCAGCAGCTCCTGGTGGGTCCCGGCCTGGTCTCTCAGCAGCTCCTGGTGGGTCCCGGCCTGGTCTCTCAGCAGCTCCTGGTGGGTCCCGGCCTGGTCTCTCAGCAGCTCCTGGTGGGTCCCGGCCTGGTCTCTCAGCAGCTCCTGGTGAGTCCCGGCCGGGTCTCTCAGCAGCTCCTGGTGGGTCCCGGCCTGGTCTCTCAGCAGCTCCTGGTGGGTCCCGGCCTGGTCTCTCAGCAGCTCCTAGTGGGTCCCGGCCTGGTCTCTCAGCAGCTCCTGGTGGGTCCCGGCCTGGTCTCTCAGCAGCTCCTAGTGGGTCCCGGCCTGGTCTCTCAGCAGCTCCTGGTGAGTCCCAGCTTGGTCTCTCAGCAGCTCCTGGTGGGTCCAGGCCTGGTCTCTCAGCAGCTCCTAGTGGGTCCCAGCCTGGTCTCTCAGCAGCTCCTAGTGGGTCCCGGCCTGGTCTCTCAGCAGCTCCTAGTGGGTCCCGGCCTGGTCTCTCAGCAGCTCCTAGTGGGTCCCGGCCTGGTCTCTCAGCAGCTCCTAGTGGGTCCCGGCCTGGTCTCTCAGCAGCTCCTAGTGGGTCCCGGCCTGGTCTCTCAGCAGCTCCTGGTGGGTCCCGGCCTGGTCTCTCAGCAGCTCCTGGTGGGTCCCGGCCTGGTCTCTCAGCAGCTCCTGGTGGGTCCCGGCCTGGTCTCTCAGCAGCTCCTGGTGGGTCCCGGCCTGGTCTCTCAGCAGCTCCTGGTGGGTCCCGGCCTGGTCTCTCAGCAGCTCCTGGTGGGTCCCGGCCTGGTCTCTCAGCAGCTCCTGGTGGGTCCCGGCCTGGTCTCTCAGCAGCTCCTGGTGGGTCCCGGCCTGGTCTCTCAGCAGCTCCTGGTGGGTCCCGGCCTGGTCTCTCAGCAGCTCCTGGTGGGTCCCGGCCTGGTCTCTCAGCAGCTCCTGGTGGGTCCCGGCCTGGTCTCTCAGCAGCTCCTGGTGGGTCCCGGCCTGGTCTCTCAGCAGCTCCTGGTGGGTCCCGGCCTGGTCTCTCAGCAGCTCCTGGTGGGTCCCGGCCTGGTCTCTCAGCAGCTCCTGGTGAGTCCCAGCTAGGTCTCTCAGCAGCTCCTGGTGGGTCCCGGCCTGGTCTCTCAGCAGCTCCTGGTGGGTCCCGGCCTGGTCTCTCAGCAGCTCCTGGTGGGTCCCAGCCTGGTCTCTCAGCAGCTCCTAGTGGGTCCCGGCTTGGTCTCTCAGCAGCTCCTGGTGGGTCCTGGCCTGGTCTCTCAGCAGCTCCTGGTGAGTCCCAGCTAGGTCTCTCAGCAGCTCCTGGTGGGTCCCGGCCTGGTCTCTCAGCAGCTCCTAGTGGGTCCCGGCCTGGTCTCTCAGCAGCTCCTGGTGGGTCCTGGGCTGGTCTCTCAGCAGCTCCTGCTGGGTCCCGGCCTCGTCTCTTAGCAGCTCCTGGTGAGTCCTGGCCTGGTCTCTCAGCAGCTCCTAGTGGGTCCCGGCCTCTTCTCTTAGCAGCTCCTGGTGGGTCCTGGCCTGGTCTCTCAGCAGGTCCTGGTGGGTCCTGGCCTGGTCTCTTGGTGGCTCCTGGTGGGTCCTGGTCAGTGTCTTGGTGGCTCATGGTGGGTCCCGGCCTGGTCTGTTCGTGGCTGTCAGCCTGGCCCCCTGTGGGTCCTGGCCTGGCCCTTCCTGTCCTGGCCTCTTGACTGATCCTGGTGGGTGTCAGCCTGATCCCACGGTAGGTCTCGGCCTGGTCCCTCAGTGGCTCCTAGCCTGGTCACTCAGTGGGCCTTGGCCAGGTCCCTTGGTGAGTCTCGCCCTAGTCCCTCTGTGTATCTCGGCCTGGTCCCTTGGTGGATCTCGGCCTGGTCCCTCGGTGGGTCTTGTCCTGGTCCCTTGGTGGGTCTTGTCCTGGTCCTTCGGTGGGTCTTGCCCTGGTCCCTCGGTGGGTCTCGGCCTAGTCCCTCGGTGAGTCTCGCCTTGGACCCTCAGTGCGTCTCAGCCTGGTCCCTCGGTGGGTCTCAGCCTGGTGCCTCGGTGAGTCTCGGCCTGGTCCCTCAGTGGGTCCTAGCCTGGTCCCTCAGTACTCTTGTCCTGGTCACTCGGTGGATCTCGGCCTGGTCCTTTGGTGGGTCTCGGCCTGGTCCCTCAGTGGGTCTCAGCCAGGTCCCTCGCTAGATTTTGGCCTGGTCCCTCGGTGGATCTTGGCCTGTCCCTCAGTGGGTCTCGGCCTGGTTCCTTGGTGGGTCTCGGTCTGGTCCCTGTGGGTCTCAGCCTGGTCCCTCAGTGGGTCTCAGCCTGGTCCCTCGGTGGGTCTCGGCCTGGTCCCTCGCTGGGTCTCGGCCTGGTCCCTCAGTGGGTCTTGGCCTGGTCCCTCAGTGTGTCTCGGCCTGGTCCCTCAGTGTGTCTCAGCCTGGTTCCTTGGTGGTCCCAGCCTGGTCCCTCAGTGAGTCTTGGCCTGGTCCCTCAGTGTGTCTCAGCCTGGTTCCTTGGTGGTCCCAGCCTGGTCCCTCAGTGAGTCTTGGCCTGGTCCCTCAGTGTGTCTCAGCCTGGTTCCTTGGTGGTCCCAGCCTGGTCCCTTGGTGAGTCTCCGCCTGGTCCCTCGGTGAGTCTCCGCCTGGTCCCTCAGTGGGTCTCGGCCTGGTCTCTCGAGTCTCGGCCTGGTCCCTCAGTGGGTCTTGGCCTGGTCCCTCAGTGGGCCTTGGCCTGGTCCCTCGGCCTGGTCCCTTGGTGAGTCCCAGCCTGGCCCCTCAGTGGGTCTCGGCCTGGTCCCTTGGTGAGTCTCGACCTGGTCATTTGGGGATTTTCGTGGCTCCCGGCCTGGTCTCTCGGCAATATGTCGGCCAGTCTCTCTGTGGTTCATGGTGATGTCCTGGCTTGGTGCGTGAGTGGATCCTGGGGAGATTAGAGAGGTAGCAGTTCATCAGCAGTGACAGGACCTGCAGTTGCAGCATCAAGATCAGACAGCAGAGTGGGAGAGGCAGATGGCTCATTAAAGGCTGTTGAACTTTTAACTTATTCCTTTATATTCCTGGTTTAAACTGCAAAAGATTTTAATATAAACTATTACCTATTTCTATATTTTTCTCCTACTCTGTGAAGTAATGCTGAATGTTTTAACCCTCATACCTTGTATCTGAGTTTGTTTGTACCTAGGTACCTTGGTTCCTAAGATTGCGCTGTGTGTGTCAACATTTACACTTTTCACTGTACTCCTGCACTTTAGTACACGAGACAATAAAATCTAAAATCTAATTAACTTCCACTTCTGTCATACCTTTCTTTGAATCATAGACTTTTACAGAAGAAAAGCAGTCTGTTCAGTTCCTGCAGGCAAATAACCAGCCATCTCTTATTGGAGATGGTCATTGCTTGGTATTTGTATAGAATAAATGTCATTTAGCACTAATCTGCCCAAACCTGGGTATTTTCCAAATCTTATTGCATTTGAACATGGATTGCTTCAGTGTCTGAGGAGTTGGGAATGGTGCTGAACATCGGGCAATCATTGGTGAACATCCCCATTTCTGACATTATGATAGAGGGAAGGTCATTGATGAAGTAGCTGAAGATGGTTGGGCCTAGGACACTCCCCTGAGGAACTCCTGCAGAGATGTCCTGGAGCTGAGATGACTGATCTCCAACTACCACAACCATCTCCCTGTGTGTCAGGTCTGACTCCAACCAGTGGAGAGTTTGCTCCCAAAACCCATTGACTCCAGTTTTGTGAGGGCTCCTTGATGCCGCACTCAGTTGAATGCAGCCTTGACATCAAGGGCTGTCCCTCTCCCCTCCCCTCTGGAGTTCAGCTCTTTAGTCCATGTTTGAACCAAGGCTGTAATGAGGTCAGGAGCTGAGTGGCCCTGGTGGGACCCACACTGGGCGTCACTGAGCAGGTTATTGCTGAGCAGGACTGTTGATAACACTGTTGATAAGGTCTGTTTCTTTCATGAACAAAAAGCATGTTTAGAAAATAATCTTTAGGTTTTGTGCAACTCCATTTGAGAATATATTTTCATGTCTTCTTTTTGGTTTACCATTATCCTCGCTATCCATCTCTAGACTTTGTGCTCTCAATATCTTGAGCCCTGCCTTTAAGTCCCTTGACATCCAAAGGGCTCTGAATTTATTTGCTCAGCTCTTTTTCTTTAAGGGAGCATACTTGCTCTGAACCTTACCTCTCCCTTCATTCCCTCTCACTGACTGGGCACTGATTTCCCTTCGAGTTCACCGTCCATTTTAGCTCAGCCAGGTCTCAGCTCAGCCCAGTCAAATTGACATTTCCCAATCAACAACAGCTTTGATTCCTCATCTGTCTTTGTTCGGTCCATAACTGTTCAGAATCGATCTGAATTTTAATCACTTCCACTAAGGTATTCTCCAATTGATTCTCCTTTTAGCCGCCCAATTTCATTCCCAAACACAAAGTCTAGAGCTATCCCCTCTCTCGTTGGGCTTGTTGCTTCTGGATGAAAACGTTCTCCAGATTGCATCTTATAGAACATAGAACATAGAAAAATACAGCACAGTACAGGTCCTTTGGCCCTCGATGTTGTGCTGATCCAAGCCCACCTAACCTACACTAGCCCGCTATCCTCCATATGCCTATCCAATGCCTGTTTAAATGCCCATAAAGAGGGAGAGTCCACCACTGTTACTGGCAGGGCATTCCATGAACAAATTCCATTTTGAGAATTTTATAGCCCCACCCACTGTTTTTCACACTGATTCCAACTCAACCCTAATATCCTCTTCAATATTCCTGTTGTTTTATCAGAGATTTACCTACATATCTGTGACTGTTTGTGGCTCTAGAAGCCACACTTCCAGAAGAGTGACTGCCCCATTGTTTTGCTCTTCAGTGTAATCCACAAGGCCACTTTGATGGTCTCTATCATCTCCCTCACACCTCTGAGTGTTGCTTCAGTCAATATTGCCACCCCTCTCCTTTCTTGTATCCTTCTTTATCTGAAAGATCCTGCAGCCAAGAATGTGGACCTGCCTTCTCCTGCCCTACTTGCAGCCATCTCAAAGCTCACCCCCAACTCCTTCCATATCCCATTTTCCACAGTCAAGTTCCCCTGTTGGCTATTTCCTTGCCTTCGTTCCCTCTGCCTCAATGCTGTTTTACCATTTCTCTGCTTTCCATTTCCAACTTAGTTTCTCTCCGTACTGAATTGACTCTCAGGTTCAGGAGATTCCCCTGCCAACCTTTTTGTGATTGCAAAGCTCCCTGCTAATGGATCCTCGTTGTTTCATAACCGCCACACTCTGGGTTCCTCAACTGTTCCAGAATCTTCCATCGGCCTCCGAAATCACTCTGGCGCCATTAGCCACGCGGCCGCTGCAGCAACCGCCGCCGCGAACCATGACGTCACTTCCGGCCCCCACCGACCTTGCAGCCTCCGCGATCGTCGCCCAGACAACCGCCTCCACAATCACCAGGAAGACCATCGCCGATGCCACTTCCCGCTCCTCCGACCTTGAGCCCCACCCCTCCAATCGCCACCAGGACAGAACCCCACTGGTCCTCACCTACCACCCCACCAACTCCATAGACATCGTATCATCCGTCGTCATCTCCGTCACCTCCAAACGGACCCCACCACCAGGGATATATTTCCCTCCCCTCCCCTATCAGCGTTCCGAAAAGACCACTCCCTTTGTGACTCCCTCGTCAGGTCCACACCCCCCACCAACCCAACCTCCACTCCCGGCACCTTCCCCTGCAACCGCAAGAAATGCAAAACTTGCGCCCACACCTCCCCCCTCACTTCCCTCCAAGGCCCCAAGGGATCCTTCCATGTCTGCCACAAATTCACCTGCACCTCCACATAAATCATTTACAGCATCCACTGCACCCGAAGTGGCCTCCTCTACATTGGGGAGACAGGCCACCTACTTGCGGAACGCTTCAGGGAACACCTCTGGGACACCTGGACCAACCAACCCAACCAACCCGTAGCTCAACACTTTAACTCTCCCTCCCACTCCACCGAGGACATGCAGGTCCTTGGAATCCTCCAACGCCAGACCATAGCAACACGAGGGCTGGAGGAAGAGCGCCTCATCTTCCGCCGAGGAACCCTCCAACCACAAGGGATAAACTCAGATTTCTCCAGTTTCCTCATTTCCCCTCCCCCACTTTATCACAGTCCCAACTCTCGAACTCAGCACCACCTTCCTAACCTGCAATCTTCTTCCTGACATCTCCGCCCCCACCCACTCCGGCCTATCACCCTCACCTTAACCTCCTTCCACCTATCGCACTTCCAATGCCCCTCCCCCAAGTCCCTCCTCCCTACCTTTTAGCTTAGCCTGCTTGGCACACTCTCCTCATTCCTGAAGAAGGGCTCATGCCCGAAACGTCAATTCTCCTGCTCCTTGGATGCTGCCTAACCTGCTGCGCTTTTCCAGCAACACATTTTCAGCTCTGATCTCCAGCATCTGCAGTCCTCACTTTCTCCTGTTTCATGACAAGGCTGCCATTTGTTGCCTATCCCTCATTGTCCTTGAGCTGATTGATGGAGACCGGTAGGTCTGGAGTCAGATATCGATCAGGTAGGAGGAGCAGATTTCCTTTCTGAGAGAGCATTCATGATCCAGATGAATTTTTACAACAATTGGTGATGGTTTCATGGTCACCATTATCGAGGCCCCCTTTATCGTCCTGATTTATAAATTGAATTTAAATTCCATCAGCTACCACGGGTGGGATTTGAACCCATGACCCCAGAGCCAATGGGTCCCTGGAATGAATCCAATGACAGTGCCACTGCAGCAGTGCTATCACATTTGTCAAGGTTCCACCTCTCCAGAAGCAGTCCCAAGCCTCTCCAATCTAAAGCCTTCCCTTCTGCACCACCTTGCTGGCTCTGTGTTCCATCTGCCTCACATCCACGTTTCTGTGGTTATATGCACGTGGCACTGGGAACAATCTGCTCTTTAATCACTTTCCTATCTGTCCAAACTCTGCTGCAGAAACTCACCTCTCTGCTATCTCTCAGACCACTGATTGTTTCCCCTGTAATGAGGTCAGCACGGTGGCTCAGTGGTTAGCACTGCTGCCTCACAGTGCCAGGGACCTGGGTTCGATTCCAGCCTCAGGCAACTGTCTGTGTGGAGTTTGCACATTCACCCTGTGTCTGCGTGGGTTTCCTCCGGGTGCTCCGGTTTCCTCCCACAGGTGAATTGGTCATTCTAAATTGTGCACAGTGCTAGGTGCATTAGTGAGAGTAGGGGAATGGGTCTGGCTGGGTTACTCTTCGGAGGGTCAGTGTGGACTGGTTGGGCCTCAGGGCCTGTTTCCACACTCTAGGAAATCTAATCTAAAAAAATAATAATGTGCCAATTGCCCTATTGAACCGTCAGTGCTGTCAGGACACACGTGACTGCCAGCTGATGGAGGAAGATTCTAGTTACAAGAGCAGGGCTGGACAACAATGCCTACTTTGAAGAAGTTCTCTGCCTCCCATTGACCAACCAGGTTGTACCCTCGACCTGTCTTCACCCACTTCACTACCCTGCCCCCCCACCCCCTTTATCTGCAGATCCCCTTACCCCCACCCCCAGTTCTGGAGAAGGGTTACACCCAAAACGTTAACTTCTCCACCTCCTGATGCTGCCTGGCTTGCTGTGTTCTTCCAGCCTCCTGCTTGTCTACTGTACAAGGTTCAGGTCGGACTGCATTCAGAATATTGTGAGTAGATTTGAGCCCTGTATCTAAGGAAGGATGTGCTGCACTGGAGGGAGTCCAGAGGAGGTTCACATAGTGATCCCGGGGGTGAAGGGCTTATCATAGGAGGAGTGGTTGGGGTCTCTGGGTCTGTACCCAATGGGGTTTAGAAGGATAAAGGGGAGGGATCTGATTGAAACGGACAGAATACTGAGAGGCCTGGACAGAGTGGATGTGGAGGAGATGTTTCCACGAGTAGGAGAGACTAGGACCTGAGGGCACAGCCTCAGAGTGAGGGGATGATCCTTTCGAACTGAGATGAGGAGGGATTTCTTCAGCCAGAGCGTGGGGAATCTGTGGAGCTCATTGTCACAGAGGGCTGGGGAGGACAAGTCATTGAGTGCATTTAAGACAGAGATAAGTAGGGTCCTGATTAGTATGGGGGGGTTAATGGTTATGGGGAGAAGGCAGGAGAATGGGGTTGAGAAACATATCGGCCATGTTTGATTGGTGGACCAGACTCGATGGGCTGAATGGTGTAATTCTGCTCTGATGTCATGGTCTCCACAAATCTGTATCTGGACATAGGTCGGGGTGTGTGTGTGTGTGTGTGTGTGTGTGTGTGTGTATCTGTGTGTGTGCGTGTGTCTGACTGTATGTGTGAGTATGTGTGTAAGTGTGTGTGTGTGTGTAAGTGTGTGAGAGAGCTATGTGGAATATCCCAGTGTGAGGGAGTAGAATTTGACATTAGACACCGGCTGTCCTGAACAGCTTATGTCACGTGACCACACAGTCTTTGATGTCTTTTCCAGTTGAACTGTAGCTAACTGTAAAACTGACAGTGAGCAGAAGCAGTTCCCGTACATGATCTTTGTGAAAATGCAGAGGCCGGGGGGAAATGGTACAGATTAGAAAAACTGCAACTGGCATAGATTTCATGCATGAATATGTGTAAATGTTTGAGTTGTGTGTTTGAAATCTGAAGTTTGCTATCACGCTGTTGAACTCTGTTCTGCTCAGATGAGGGGGCAGGCTGTGGGAATGTGGCCCAGACAATCCAGTTTTTTCAAAACCGAATGCGGCAGAGCCTCTGACGAGCTCAGTCCAAGAACAAATCCATGGCACTTTGAGGGGAGTGACTGCACAGGGATACAATAAAACGTGGGCTGACAGTGGTCTTCAATTGTCTGGAACATAGAAGTGTTTAGTGGCCACCAACTTGTGTTCTCTTAGGATACAATTTCCCTGTTCTTCTAGTGTGAAGGTGAACGTGCTGGCAGCTAGAACCCTGACCAGAGTTATCTTATCCAAGACTGAGGTAGACAGATTTTTAATCAGTAAGGGAATCGAGGGTTATGGGGGAAAGGCAGGAAACTGGAGTTAATGATGATCAAATCAGCCATGATTTCATAGAATGGCACAGCAGACTTGATGGGCTGAATGGTTTACTTCTGGTCCTATATCCTGTGTCTTACTAATTCATCAGATCAACTTTCTGTCCAGGACCCTCCCCACCAACTCTCTCTCTCTCCACCTCAAAGGAGGCGAATCGTCCACAGCGTGATTGACCTCCCTGGCGTCAGGTGTGCAGGTCATCGCTGAGAGACACAGAGAACATCTTCTGGGGTAGTCATGGACAATGTTGGGACTAATGGCGTACAAACAGGTTTGGGTCTTACAGGATGATTTTTGTAAGCTATGGATAAAGTTGAAGTCTAACCATCCAAGGAAGCAATGCTTACATTACTGCTGTTGCCATGTGAGTGAATATAGAAGGACAAAGTTAAGAACTTGTGCCTGGTGAAATGTACATAGGAAGGCTTGGATTCCTGGGGCATGAGGAATCCCCGCAAGATGAATCTGATCAGAATTCTTAATTTCAGATTTTTATTGGACTCAAAGTCCATCATCGGCCGTGGCAGGATTTGAACCTGCACTCCCAGAATGTTACCTGGGTTTCTGAATTAACAGAGCAGCGATAAAGCAACTAGGCCATTGCCTCCCCATCGATCTGTGTGCTGTTACAGCACTGGAAACAAGTGGTACACCTGAGGATTACCTCAGTGTTGAGGAATAGGAGAGTGGCTGTGAATTTGCAGGTTGTAAGCTAAAGGTCAGCGAACAAATTCCCATAAAATTGCAAGTGCTTCTGCTGAGTGACTGGGATAGTAACAGTGTAAAGGACAGAGAGAGAGGCATTCCTGAAATGTGTGCAAGATCATTCCTGAACAGAGTGTTTTCACTCCAAAGGTAGTTCTCTATATTCCCCTGTAGCCATTTCTGGTCAATGAGTTAAGGTGATGAACCAAGCCTGTAACATTTTTTGGGTGCTGCAAGTGATACGTATTGGAAGGCACACAAAACTGATGTTTGTTTTACCAGGGTACTTGGGAAGTTTATAGTTCTTGACCAATCAGAAATGCCAACTAACCAGCACCCTTTTCTCCAGCAGTGTAAATTTGAGATTTGGCATTCTTGCAATCTGTCCTGATGAGTACAACTTGGAAAGCTATGGCAGCTTTGTACAAGATGGCAAAGAATATAGTGGAGCAAGTAGAGTTTGTTACGTTGGGAGAGTGTTGGCAAATGTAACCACAGTGTCTTTGGGTTGAAAGTAGACAAGAGCAAATCACGGTGGCTCAGTGGTTCGCACTGCTGCCTCACAGCACCAAGGTGCCAAGTTCAATCCCAACCTTGGGCAATTGTCTGTGTGGAGTTTGCACATTCTCCCCGTGTCTGTGCGGGTTTCCTCCGAGTGCTCTGGTTTCCTCCTGTAAGATGTGTAGGTTAGGGTGAATTGCCCATAGTGTTAGGTGAGTTAGCCAGAGCGAAAGGGTCTGGGTGGGCTACCCTTTGGAGGGTCGGCGTGGCCTTGAAGGGCCTGTTTCCACACTGTAGGGAATCTCATTAGAAGTGAAAATCCGCAGCAGGAGGAGGGCTCATTTGGGTGAGTTGGAGAGGATTCAAAGATTGCCCAAACATAATGGTAACTAGGTGAAGGGAGGGGACTGTCTCAGTGTACAATTTCCTGGGGGAGGGAAGAAAAGGTTTCCAGAGCCATTGGAGATACCCTGGATTGTTGGGGAAATAGGGAAGGCTGCAGTTACGGTCTTCCAGTCCAACTTGGAGATGAGATTGATATAAGATTCTGGGATTGCACGAAGTAAATCCCAGGCCACACCAAGGCAGGGGGTATGAAACGCAGTAATTATTGGACAGTGAGCCAAACATGAATGTGGAAACTTGTGGAGTGTGGTGCTGGAAAGGCACAGCAGGTCAGGCAGCATCCGAGGAGCAGGAGAGTTGATGTTTCAAGCTTAAGCCCTTCATCAGGATGACCGGCTGTGCTTTTCCACTGCCTCACTCTTCAACACTGATCTCTAGCAACTGCAGTCCTCACCTTCTCTGGGAAACTTCCGGAGACGACAAACTGAGAGAAAGCTAATTGCAACTTGGGAGATCTTGGGTTAATAAATTACTCAAGCTGAAGAAATGTTAGAAACCATAAGGATGATTATAACTGGCTGAGGAATGCGTAAACATACTGGAGAAAATTGGCAGTCACGTGCAGTGCGGAATTAAGGGCAGAAAACGTAAAATAATGTATTTTACAAGAAGAGAACTGTTATGTGATATCCTAAACGATACAGTTATACAAAAGGGGGAGAGAGTGGGGCAGTGAGATTAGTTTGGGGTTGATACAGGGCTATGGGGAGGGAGTGGGGCAGTGGGGTTAGTTTAGGAATGTGACAGGGCTATGGGGAGAGAGTGGGGCAGTGAGATTAGTTTGAGAACGATACAGGGCTATGGGGAGGGAGTGGGACAGTGGGATTAGTTTGGGATTGATACAGGGCTATGGGGAGGGAGTGGGGCAATGGGATTAGTTTAGGAATGTGACAGGGCTATGGGGAGGGAGTGGGGCAGTGGGATTATTTTGGGATTGATACAGGTCTATGAGGAGAGTGGGGCAGTGGGATTAGTTTGGGCTTGATACAGGGCTATGGGGAGAGAGTGGGGCAGTGAGATTAGTTTGGGGTTGATACAGGGCTATGGGGAGAGTGGGGCAGTGAGATTAGTTTGGGATTGATACAGGTCTATGGGGAGAGTGGGGCAGTGGGATTAGTTTGGGTTTGATACAGGGCTATGGGGAGAGAGTGGGGCAGTGGGATTATTTTGGGATTGATACAGGGCTATGGGGAGAGTGGGGCAGTGGGATTAGTTTGGGATTGATACAGGCTATGGGGAGGGAATGGAGCAGTGAGATTAGTTTGGGATTGATACAGGGCTATGGGGAGAGAGTGGGGCAGTGGGATTAGTTTGGGATTGATACAGGGCTATGGGGAGAGAGTGGGACAGTGAGATTAGTTTAGGAATGTGACAGGGCTATGGGGAGGGAATGGGGCAGTGGGATTAGTTTAGGAATGTGACAGGGCTTTGGGGAGGGAGTGGGACAGTGGGATTAGTTTGGGGTTGATACAGGGCTGTGGGGAGAGAGTGGGGCAGTGAGATTAGTTTAGGAATGTGACAGGGCTATGGAGAGGGAGTGGGGCAGTGGGATTAGTTTGGGAATGATACAGGGCTATGGGGAGGGAGTGGGACAGTGGGATTAGTTTGGGATTGATACAGGGCTATGGGGAGAGAGTGGGGCAGTGGGATTAGTTTGGGATTGATACAGGGCTATGGGGAGAGAGTGGGACAGTGAGATTAGTTTAGGAATGTGACAGGGCTATGGAGAGGGAGTGGGGCAGTGGGATTAGTTTAGGAATGTGACAGGGCTATGGGGAGGGAGTGGGACAGTGGGATTAGTTTGGGATTGATACAGGGCTGTGGGGAGGGAGAGGGGCAGTGGGATTAGTTTGGGTTGATACAGGGCTGTGGGGAGAGAGTGGGGCAGTGGGATTAATTTGGGAATGATACAGGGCTATGGGGAGGGAGTGGGACAGTGGGATTAGTTTGGGATTGATACAGGGCTATGGGGAGGGAGTGGGACAATGGGATTAGTTTGGGATTGATACAGGGCTATGGGGAGAGAGTGGGACAGTGGGATTAGTTTAGGAATGTGACAGGGCTATGGGGAGGGAATGGGGCAGTGGGATTAGTTTAGGAATGTGACAGGGCTATGGGGAGGGAGAGGGGCAGTGGGATTAGTTTGGGGTTGATACAGGGCTGTGGGGAGAGAGTTGGGCAGTGGAATTAGTTTGGGAATGATACAGGGCTATGGGGAGGGAGTGGGACAGTGGGATTAGTTTGGGATTGATACAGGGCTATGGGGAGGCAGAGGGGCAGTGGGATTAGTTTGGGGTTGATACAGGGCTGTGGGGACAGAGTGGGGCAGTGGGATTGGTTTGGGAATGATACAGGGCTATGGGGAGGGAGTGGGACAGTGGGATTAGTTTGGGATTGATACAGGGCTATGGGGAGAGAGTGGGGCAGTGGGATTAGTTTGGGATTGATACAGGGCTATGGGGAGAGAGTGGGACAGTGAGATTAGTTTAGGAATGTGACAGGGCTATGGGGAGGGAATGGGGCAGTGGGATTAGTTTAGGAATGTGACAGGGCTATGGGGAGGGAGTGGGGCAGTGGGGTTAGTTTAGGAATGTGACAGGGCTATGGGGAGGGAATGGGGCAGTGAGATTAGTTTGGGGTTGATACAGGGCTGTGGGGAGAGAGTGGGGCAGTGGGATTAGTTTGGGAATGATACAGGGCTATGGGGAGGGAGTGGGACAGTGAGATTAGTTTAGGAATGTGACAGGGCTATGGGGAGAGAGTGGGGCAGTGGGATTAGTTTGGGATTGATACAGGTCTATGGGGAGAGTGGGGCAGTGGGATTAGTTTGGGATTGATACAGGGCTATGGGGAGAGAGTGGGGCAGTGGGATTAGTTTGGGATTGATACAGGCTATGGGAAGGGAATGGAGCAGTGAGATTAGTTTGGGATTGATACAGGGCTATGGGGAGAGAATGGGGCAGTAGGATTAGTCTGAGATTGATACAGGTCTATGGGGAGAGAGTGGGTCGGTGCGATTTGTTTGAGATTGGTACAGGGCTATGGGGAGAAAGTAGGCCAGTGGGATTAGTTTTGGATTGATACAGGACTATGAGGAGAGAATGGGATTAATTTGGGATTGATACAGGTCGATAGGAAGGGAGTGGGGCAGTGGGATTAATTTGGGATTGATACAAGCCTATGGGAGAGATTGGAGCTGAAAAATGTTTTACTGGAAAAGCGCTGCAGGTCAGGCAGCATCCAAGGAGCAGGAGAAACGACGTTTCTGGCATAAACCCTTCTTCCTCATTCCTGAGGAAGGGCTCATGCCCGAGACATTGATTCTCCTGCTCCTTGGATGCTGCCTGATCTGCTGCGCTTTTCCAGCAACACATGTTTCAGCTCTAATCTCCAGCATCTGCAGTCCTCACTTTCTCCTATGGGGAGAGTGGGCCAGTGGGATTAGTTTGTGATTGATACAGGGCTATGGGGAGAGAGTGGGGCAGTGGGATTAGTTTGGGATTGATATAGGGCTATGGGGAGAGAGTGGGGCAGTGGGATTAGTTTGGGATTGATATAGGGCTATGGGGAGAGTGGGACAGTGGGATTAGTTTGGGATTGATACAGGGCTATGGGGAGAGAATGGGGGAGTGGGATTAGTTTGGGATTGATACAGGGCTATGGGGAGAGAGTGAGGCAATGGGATTAGTTTGGGATTGATACAGCACTATGTGGAGAGAGGGGACAGTGGGATTAGTTTGGGATTGATCCAGGGCTATGGGGAGAGTGGGACAGTGGGATTAGTTTGGGATTGATCCAGGGCTATGGGGAGAGAGTGGGGCATTGGGATTAGTTTGGGATTGATACAGGGCTATGGGGAGAGAGTGGGGCAGTGGGATTAGTTTGGGATTGATACAGGGCTATGGGGAGAAAGTGGGGCAGTGGGATTAATTTGGGATTGATACAGCACTATGTGGAGAGAGGGGGCAGTGGGATTAGTTTGGGATTGATACAGGGCTATGGGGAGAGAGTGGGGCAGTGGGATTAGTTTGGGATTGATACAGGTCTATGGGGAGAGTGGGACAGTGGGATTAGTTTGGGATTGATCCAGGGCTATGGGGAGAGAGTGAGGCAGTTGGATTAGTTTGGGATTGATACAGCACTATGTGGAGAGAGGGGGCAGTGGGATTAGTTTGGGATTGATACAGTGCTATGGGGAGAGAGTTGTGCAGTGGGATTAGTTTGGGATTGATACAGGGCTATGGGGAGAGAGTGGGACAGTGGGATTAGTTTGGGATTGATACAGGGCTATGGGGAGAGAGTGAGGCAGTTGGATTAGTTTGGGATTGATACAGCACTATGTGGAGAGAGGGGGCAGTGGGATTAGTTTGGGATTGATACAGGTCAATGGGGAGAGTGGGACAGTGGGATTAGTTTGGGATTGATCCAGGGCTATGGGGAGAGAGTGGGGCAGTGGGATTAGTTTGGGATTGATACAGCACTATGTGGAGAGAGGGGGCAGTGGGATTAGTTTGGGATTGATACAGTGCTATGGGGAGAGAGTTGTGCAGTGGGATTAGTTTGGGATTGATACAGGGCTATGGGGAGAGAGTGGGACAGTGGGATTAGTTTGGGATTGATACAGGGCTATGGGGAGAGAGTGGGGCAGTGGGATTAGTTTGGGATTGATACAGCACTATGTGGAGAGAGGGGGCAGTGGGATTAGTTTGGGATTGATACAGTGCTATGGGGAGAGAGTTGTGCAGTGGGATTAGTTTGGGATTGATACAGGGCTATGGGGAGAGAGTGGGACAGTGGGATTAGTTTGGGATTGATCCAGGGCTATGGGGAGAGAGTGGGGCAGTGGGATTAGTTTGGGATTGATACAGGGCTATGGGGAGAAAGTGGGGCAGTGGGATTAGTTTGTGATTGATACAGGGCTATAGGGAGAGAGTTGGGAAGTGGGATTACAGCTCAGGAACACACTGGTTGGTCTTCCAAGACCTGGCTGATACATTGTCCCTTTTCTAAACTAACACCCTCTGCCTCTATACACCCCTGCATTCCCTGCCTGTTCATATATCTATCAAGATGCCTCTAAAACATTGTTATTGTATCTGCCTCCACCGCTTCCTCTGGCAGCACATTCCACTGACTGACCACTCCCTGGGTAAAACAAACCTGCTCCTCACATCACCGTTAAACTTTCTCCATTTGTGTGAAACCTGTGGCCCCTTGTAATTGACTTTCTACCCTGGGGAGAAAGTTTCCGACTGTTCAGTCTATCCTTGCCTCTTATAATATTGTGACCTTTTATTAGAACACCCCTCAGCCTCCAATGTTCAAGTGAAAACAAATCAAGTCTGTTCAATCTCTCCTCATCGCTCAGACCCTTGAACCAGGCAATGTCCTGTACCTTTTCTGTACCCTCTCCAAACCCAGTACATCCTCCTGGTAGTGGGGTGACCAGAACTGTCTACATTATTCCAAATGAGGCCTAACATAAGTTCTATCTCACTGTAGCATGACTTGCCAACTTTAACACTCTATGCCCCAAGTGATGAAGTTGTTGCATCCCTTCCTGACCACCTTATCCATTTGTGTTGCCATTTTCATTGAACAGTGGACTTGTTCACCTCGATTCCCCTGTGTATTAATGCTGCTAAGGATTCTGTCATTTGCTGTAAACTTCCCACCTGCATTCGACCTTCCAAAACGCATGACCTCGCATGTGTCTGGATAACATTCCATCTGTCATTTCTCTGCTCGAGCCTCAAGCCTATCTGTACCCTTTGGCAACCCTTCTCACAATTCGCAACTTCCCAAATCTTTGTGTCATCTGCAAACTTGGTGTTCAGACCGCCTACATTCTCCTCCAGATCATTTCTATATTTTACAAAGAGCAGAGGTCCCAGCACTGACCGTTGCTGAGCACCACTGGTCACAGATCTCCAGTCAGAAAAAAGTGCTTCCATTGTCGCTCTGCCTCCTATGACCAATCCGGTTCTATAAGACCATAAGACCATACGACATAGGAGTGGAAGTAAGGCCATTCGGCCCATCGAGTCCACTCCGCCATTCAATCATGGCTGATGGGCATTTCAACTCCACTTACCAGCGTTCTCCCCGTAGACCTTAATTCCTTGAATAAGATTTTTTAAAAATATTTGAACTCAAAATTTTGTATTGGATGACACCGACAATGAATTTGATGAGTTTTAAAACATTTTTCATTGTAGTTAAAGGTATCTTTGTACAAGTAATTTATTAAAACTATTTTACATTAATATGAATTACCAGTGCTATGTTTTCATGTTTTGAATATGGGATGATCCATATTTTATACTTGGTATATACATTGTTCCAAAACCTGGGGTCAATCTGTATCCATCTTACCAACTGAGCCTGGATCCCACGTGACTCCCCCTTTTGTGTCAGCCTGCCATGTGGGACCTTGTCAAAGACCTTGCTAAGGTCCATTTCGACAGCATTTAAAAGCCATTTGGACAGGAACACGACTAGGAAAGGCTAAGAGGGAAATGTATTTTCAAAAGGATTTGACATGGTATTTCAGTATATAGGGATAAAACACTGGTAATGAAGGACAAAGAAAGTATTAAACACAAAGGTAAAATTTACTGGAGCTAAGGGGATAATGGGATAGAAAACCATTAGTGATGGTGTAAACTTTCCAGAGGAACTTAACTTTTTAAGGCAAGGATGATGAGGGATAGTCAGCATAGGAAATCATGCCTCACTAACTTGATTGAGTTTTTGAAGAAGTGACAAATAAGATTGATGAAGGCAGAGTGTTGGACATTGTCTACATAGACTGCAGCAAGGTGTTCGACAAGCTTTTTCATGGTAGACTGGTTAGCAAGGTTAGATCACATGGATGACAGGGAAAGCTGGCTAACTGGATACAAGGTGGCTTGAGAGTGGGAGACAGAGTGTGGTGGTGGAGGGTTATTTTTCAGACTGGAGGCCTGTGACCAGTGGTGTGCCTCAAGGATCGTTGCTGGGTCCACTGCTTTTTGCCATTTACATAAATGATTTGAATGTTAATATAGAAGGTACGGTTAGTAAGTTTGCAGATGACAAAGTTGGAGGTGCAATGGACAGTGAAGAAAGTTACCTCAGAGTACGATGGAATCTTTACTCTGGTAGACCAAGGAATGGCAGAAGGAGTTTAATTCCGATAAATGGGACGTATTGGATTTTGCTAAGGCAAACCAGGGCAGGACTTATACACTTAATGGGAGGGCCCTGGTTTGCCAAATAAAGAGTACAGGCGCTCCTTGAAAAATGGAGTCACGGTTGAATGGATAGTGAAGGAGGTGTTGGTCTACTTACCTTCATTAGTCAGTGCGTTGAGTACAGGAGTTGGGAGGTCATGTTGCAGCCTCACAGGACATTGATTAGGCCACTTTTGGAATTGTTCATTTCTGGTCACCCTGGTCTCGGAAACATTTTGTTAAACTTGAAAGAATGCAGAAAAGATTTATAAAGATGTTGCCAGGGTTGGAGGGTTTGAGTTATAAGGAGAGGCTGAACAGGCTGGGACTGTTTTCCCCGGAGCGTCGGAGGCTGAGGAGTGACCTTATAGTGGTTTACAAAATTATGAGGGGTATGTATAAAGTGAATAGACAAGGTATTTTTAACAAAGTAGTGAAGTCCAAAGCTAGAGGGTAAATATGAGAGAGAAAAGGTTTAAAAGGGACCTGAGGGGCAATTTTTTCATGCAGGGGGATGATATGTGTAGATAGCACTGCCAGAGGAAGTGGTGGAGGCTGGTACAATTATAACATTTAAAAGGCACCTGGATGGGTATATGAATAGGATGGGTTTCGAGGGGTATGGACAAATGGGACTAGATTAGGTTAGGATATCTGGTCAGCATGGATGAGTTGGACCGAAGGGTCTGTTTCCATGTTGTATATATCTATGACGGTGTGACTCTAAATGGGGCTGGGTTAGTTTAGGATATTTGGTCAGCATGGACAAGTTGGACCGAAGGGTCAGTTTCCGTGCTGTATGTCTGTATGACTCTCAGACTAAGCAGCAGTGTTTTAACCAGCACGTGAATCATAAGAAACATCTCAGCAACTCTTATGAGCAGGAATCGCTGACCTGCTTTCCCAGTCTTTCACTGCATCCACAACACCAATGTTTTCTTTTTGCCTGTCTGGTTAAGAAGGTTAGAATGTTAACTGTTAGATTTATATGTCAAAGGTAAATAATTCCTTACCTGTAGCTTGAGTCTAGTTACTTGTAATAAATAATCATTTTTGTTGGATACCTAAACCTGGCTTGATCTGTCTGTCATCCTGTGTCAATAAGATAGATAAACTCTTTTAAAAATAATTAAGTTTTGCGATGACTTAGGGAACAGTGGGATATGATTTCCAGCATGTTATCCCCAGTGAGTCGTGAAAGTACCTCATGAGTCCTGATGAAGGGCTTATGCTCGAAACGTCGAATTCTCTATTCCTGAGATGCTGCCTGGCCTGCTGTGCTTTGACCAGCAACACATTTGCAGCTACCTCATGAAAACAGTTAACAATTGGTTAAAAACAAAATGACCGCTTGAAATACAGAAGCCTCATCATCTTTATAATGGGTTAATTATGAAGAAGACCAAACTTGATTCTTAACCTCACAACAGTGACACATCAACCGAATGGTGTTGGGGACATAGTTCCTGTACCTAAACCCAATGGCTCGGTCCGAAATTATTCTGACCAGAGGGCTTGTGTGTAATTTGAAAATGCCTACAGGGCTGACGGCTTTATCTTTAATGATGATTTTACCTTGAGATTCATTCACTTCATTGTCAACGGTGTTGGAATAATGACAAACCCACAGAAAACGAAAAGGAGCATCCTAATGTGAAATCAGTTCATGACTTTTAGGGATGGTAACCCCAGGATGATAGCTTCATCCTGGTGGGCATCGACAACATAATCCTTGAGGCAGCTCCTCAAAAAGACTCATGTTGGGAGCATGTGTTCCAAAAGGTCATGGATACGTAGCGGGTTTTGAGAAGATTTGTAGCTCAGGTTGAGGTTTTGGATGTAGGGTTTGCTCGCTGAGCTGAAAGGTTCATTTCCAATCCAAAGAAACCCAAACATATAAATAGAAAGCAGGAATCATGTACAGTGCTTCACATGAGGTCCACTGAAGATGTTACCTAGTAAGGTACCGAAACATCTGGAAATGAACCTTTCAGCTCAGCGAGCAAACCTACATCCAAAAGGTCATGGATACGCTGATGTCCACCAACATCCCTGTGCTCATTGCAGAGGTCACACCTCAATTTGAAAATTCTAATCCTTGTTGTGAAACCCCTCTGTGGCCTTTCCACTAGCTCCCACCTCTGTCACCTTCTCCAGCTGTACATTACACCCCATGGTTTACCCTCTCTGAGCTTCTCCGATTGTAGTTGTTCCACTGTTGGTGGCCATGGTGTCAGCTGTCTGTACCCCAAGTTCTGGAATTCCCTCTGTACAGCTCTCTGGCTCTCTATCTTGACCTCTGTTAAACTGACCACTTTGACCAAGCTTTAGGTAATCACACCTGATCTCTTTGTACGTGGCTTGGTGTCAATTGTTCTCTGCTATATTCCCGTAACGCCCTGGACATTTCATGATAAATGCTCTTGTTTCTGTTACTCAGGTGGCATTCCAAATGCTGATGTAACAACACCAGGAATGAGTTTAAGATAGACACATATGAACTCAGAGCAGGAGTAGGCCATTCGGCCCTTTAGGCCTGCTACACCATTCAATATGATCATGGCTAAACCTTTATCTCAACCATATTCCTGCCTTCTTCCCATACTGTTGATGCCTTTAAAATCTAAAAATGTATCTATCTCTTTTCTAAATATATTCACAGCGTTCTCTGATTAGTGAATTCCACAGGCTCACAACCCTTTGAGTGAAGGAATTTTTCCTCATCTCAGTCCGAAATGGTCTACCCCACATACGGACACTGTGTCCCCCTGGTTCGAGACTCACCCAACAAAGGGAAACATCCTCCCTGTATCTACTCTGTCCAGCCCTGTTAGAACTTTATATGTTTCAAACAGATCCCCTTCTATCCATCTAAACTCTTATGAATAAATCAAGCCAAGGCCTTATACCCCAAGCGTTGATTCTCCTGCTCCTCGGACGCAGCCTGACCTGCTGTGCTTTTCCAGCGCCACACTTTTCGATTCTGATTCTCCAACATCTGCCGTCCTCACATTCTCCTCGGGTTCAAGAAACAAATCCTTGCAATACCCCGCTCGTCACTGCACGCCAGTTAGAAGGAGAGCATTTAGTCCCATTTCCTGTTTCCTGTTTGTCAACCAGTTCTCACTCCATGCCAACATATTACCTCCTACCTCACATGCTTCAACTTGACCTTCTAACCTCTTATGAAGGAACTTGTCAAAAATCTTCTGAAAATCCAAATATCCCACATCAGGTTCACCCTTAGCTACTTTACCAGCTAAAACTCAAATATATTTGTAAATCATGGTTTCATTTCCAGAAACTCTCCGGGCTATGCGCATTAATATTAATGCTTTCCCAATGTTCTGAGATTATATCTTTTATAGTTGACTCTCACATTTTCTCCTCTACTGATGCTTACTCTTTCATTGGATGAAGGTGTCAGTGGTGAGGCAATGCTTATTGACCAGAGGGCAGTTAAGAGTCAACCACGTTGCTGTGGGTCTGGAGTCACATATAGGCCAGACCAGGTAAGGATGGCAGTTTCCATCCCAAAAGGGAATCAGTGAACCAAATGGGTTTTTCCCAACATTCAGCGATGGATTTGTAGCCATCATAGATTTGTAGTTCCAGTTATTTATGGAATCCGAATTCTGTAGAGGCAGGATTTGAACACAGGCCCCCAGAACGTTCTCTCGGCCTCAGGATTTACAACTGAGCAATAATTCTACTCAGCCATCGCCTTCCCAACAAACTAGACTAACTATTCTATAAATTTGTTTGCCAATCCCCGGCTTTTTAAGGAGTGTAAAGTTGGGAGGGAGGGTTATGCAGTGTAAGGGGAGGGAGGGTTATGCAGTGTAAGGAAAGGGAAGGTTATGTAGTGTAAGGGGAGGGGAGGGTTATGCAGTGTAAGGGGAGCGAAGGTTATGCAGTGTAAGGGGAGGGGAGAATATGCAGTGTAAGGAAAGGGAGGGTTATGCAGTGTAAGGATAGGGAGGGTTGTGCAGTGTAAGGATAGGGAGGGTTAGAACATAGAACATAGAAGGATACAGCGCAGTACAGGCCCTTCGGCCCTCGATGTTGCGCCGACCGAATCCTACCTAACCTATACTAGCCCAATAACTTCCAAATGCCTATCCAATGCCCGCTTAAATGACCATAAAGAAGGAGAGTTCACCACTGATACGGGCAGGGCATTCCATGAACTCACAACCCGCTGTGTGAAGAATCTACCCCTAACATCTGTCCTATACCTACCACCCCTTAATTTAAAGCTATGTCCCCTAGTAACACCTGACTCCATTAGCGGTAAAAGGTTCTTAGTATCTACCCTATCTAAACCCCTAATCATCTTATACACTTCTATCAGATCTCCCCAAACCTTCTCTTCTCCAATGAGAACAGCCCCAAGTGCCTCAGCCTTTCCTCATAAGATTTTCCTACCATTCCAGGCAACATCCTGGTAAACCTCCTCTGCACTCGTTCTAAAGCTTCCACATCCTTCCTATAGTATGGCGACCAAAACTGCACACAATACTCCAGATGAGGCCTCACCAGAGTCTTATACAACTGCAACATGACCTCAGGACTCCGGAACTCAATTCCTCTGCCAATAAAGCCCAGTACACCATATGCCTTCCTCACAGCACTATTTACCTGGGTGGCAACTTTCAGAGATCTGTGTACATGGACACCAAGATCCCTCTGCTCATCCACACTACCAAGTAGCCTACCATTAGCCCAGTAATCCATCATCTTGTTATTCCTACCAAAGTGAACGACTTCGCACTTAGCTACATTGAATTCCATTTGCCACATTTCCGCCCAGCTCTGCAACTTATCTATATCCCGCTGTAACCTACCACTTCCTTCCTCACTATCCACAACTCCACCGACTTTTGTGTCATCCGCAAACTTGCTTACCCAGCTTTCAAGTCCTTCCTCTAGATCATTTATAAAGATAACAAAAAGCAATGGTCCCAAAACAGATCCTTGTGGTACACCACTAGTAACTGCGCTCCAAGATGAACATAATCCATCAACTACTACCCTCTGTCTCCTTCCAGCCAGCCAATTCCTAATCCAAACCTCTAATGTATCCTCAATGCCATACCTCCGAAGTTTTAGCATTAGCCTACCATGGGGAACCTTATCGAACGCCTTACTAAAATCCATATACACAACATCTACTGCTTTACCCTCGTCCACTTCCTTAGTCACCTTCTCAAAGAACTCAATAAGGTTTGTGAGGCACGACCTGCCCTTCACAAAACCATGCTGGCTATCCCTGATCACGTTATTCCTACCCAGATGTTCATAAATCTTATCCCTTACCATTCTCTCTTATGCAGTGTAAGGGGAGAGAGGGTTATGCAGTGTAAGGGGAGGGAGGCTGATGCAGTGTAAGGGGAGGGAGCTGATACAGTGTCAGGGGAGGGAGGGTTATGCAGTGTAAGGGGAGGGAGGGTTATGCAGTGTAAGGGGAGGGAGGGTTATGGAGTGAAAGGGAAGGGAGGGTTATGCAGTGTAAGGGGAGGGACGCTGATGCAGTGTAAGGGGAGGGAGGGTTATGCAGTGAAAGGGGAGGGAGGGTTATGCAGTGTAAGGGGAGGGAGGCTGATGCAGTGTAGGGGGAGGGAGGGTTATGCAGTGTAAGGGGAGGGAGGCTGATGCAGTGTAAGGGGAGGGAGGGTTATGCAGTGTAAGGGGAGGGAGGCTGATGCAGTGTAAGGGGAGGGAGGGTATGCAGTGCAAGGGGAGGGAGGGTTATCCAGTGTAAGGTTGGGGGGGTTATGCAGTGTAACGGGAGGGTGGGCTATGCAGTGAAATGGGAGTGAGGCTTATGCAGTGTAAGGAGAGCAAGGGTTGTG
This sequence comes from Hemiscyllium ocellatum, assembly GCF_020745735.1. Classification (NCBI taxonomy): domain Eukaryota; kingdom Metazoa; phylum Chordata; class Chondrichthyes; order Orectolobiformes; family Hemiscylliidae; genus Hemiscyllium; species Hemiscyllium ocellatum. The sequence continues at coordinate 11,412,937 of NC_083401.1, forward strand.
CAGTGTAAAGGGAAGGAATGTTATGCTGTGTAAGGAGAGGGAGGGTTATGCAGTGTAAGGTGAGGTAAGGTTATGTAGTGTCAGGGGATGGAGGGTTATGCAGTGTAAGTGGAGGGAGCGTTATGCAGTGTAAGGGGAGGGGAAGTTATGGAGTGTAACGGGAGAAGGGTGACGCAGTGTAAGGTGAGTGAGGGTTATGCAGTGTAAGGAGAGGGAGGTTTGTGCAGTGTGAGAGGTGGGACGGTTTTGCAGTGTAAGGGAAGGGAGGGCTGATGCAGTATAAGCCAAAGGGACGGTTATGCAGTGTAAGGGGAATGAGCTGATACAGTGTAACGGGAGGGAGGGTTATGCAGTGTAAGGTGAGGGAGGGTTCTCCAGTGTAAGGGGAGGTAGAGTTTTGCAGTGTAATGGGAGGGAGGGTTATGCAGTGTAAGGTGAGAGATGGTCATGCAGTGTAAGGCCACGGGAGGGTTTTGTAGTGAAAGGGGAGTGACGGTTTTGCAGTGTAAGGTGAGAGAGGATTATGCAGTGTAAGGATAGGGAGTTGATGCAGCGTCAGGGGAGGGAGGGTAATGCAGTGTAAGGCGAAGGGAGGGTTATGCAGTGAAAGGGGAGGGAGGGTTATGCAGTGTTAGTGAAGGGAATGTTATGGAGTGTAAGGGGAGAGAGGGTTATGCAGTGTAAGGGGAGGGAGGCTGATGCAGTGTAAGGGGAGGGAGGCTGATGCAGTGTAAGGGGAGGGAGCTGATACTGTGTAAGGGGAGGGAGGCTGATGCAGTGTAAGGGGAGGGAGGCTGATGCAGTGTAAGGGGAGGGAGCTGATGCAGTTTAAGTGAAGGGAAGGTTATGCAGTGTAAGGATAGGGAGCGTTCTGCAGTGTAAGGGGAGGGAGGGTTATTCAGTGTAAGGAGAGGGAGGGTTATGCAGTGTAAGGGTGGGGGGCTTATGCAGTGTAAGGGGAGGGAGTGTTATGCAGTGTTAGGAGAGGGAACGTTATGCAGTGTAAGGGGAGAGAATGTTATGCAGTGTAAGGAGAAGGAGTCTGATGCAGTGTAAGAGGAGGGAGGCTGATGCAGTGTAAAGGGAGAAAGAGTTATGCAGTGTAAGGGGAGGGAGGGTTATGCAGTGTAACGGGAGGGAGGGTTATGCAGTGTAACGGGAGGGAGGGTTATGCAGTGTAACGGGAGGGAGGGTTATGTATTGTATGGGGAGGGTGGGTGATGCAGTGTAAGGTGAGAGATTGTCATGCAGTGTAAATCCGCGGGAGGGTTTTGTAGTGAAAGGGGAGTGACAGTTTTGCAGTGTAAGGTGAGAGAGGGTTATGCAGTGTAAGGATAGGGAGGGTTATGCAGTGTAAGGTGAGAGAGGGTTATGCAGTGTAAGGATAGGGAGGGTTATGCAGTGTAAGGTGAGAGAGGGTTATGCAGTGTAAGGTGAGAGAGGGTTATGCAGTGTGAGGATAGGGAGGGTTATGCAGTGTAAGGTGAGAGAGGGTTATGCAGTGTAAGGATAGGGAGGGTTATGCAGTGTAAGGTGAGAGAGGGTTATGCAGTGTAAGGATAGGGAGGGTTATGCAGTGTAAGGTGAGGGAGGGTTATGCAGTTTAAGCCAAAAGGAGGTTAATGCAGTGTAAGGGAAATGAGCTGATACAGTGTAAAGGGAGGGAGGGTTATGCTGTGTAAGGGGAGGGAGCTGATGCAGTGTCAGGGGAGGGAGGGTCATGCAGTGTAAGGGGAGGGAGAGTTATGGAGTGAAAGGAGAGGGACGGTTATGCAGTGTAAGGTGAGTGAGGGTTATGCAGTGTAAGGTGAGTGAGGGTTATGCAGTGTAAGGGGAGGGAGGGCTGATGCAGTATAAGCCAAAGGGACGATAATGCAGTGTAAGGGGAATGAGCTGATACAGTGTTAGGGGAGGGAGGGCTATGCAGTGTAACGGGAGGGAGGGTTATGCAGTGTAAGGGTGGAGGAGTTATGCAGTGTAAATATAGGGAGGGTTATGCATTGTAACAGGAGGGAGGGCTATGCAGTGTAAAGAAAGGAAGGGTTATGTAGTGAAAGGGGAGGGACGGTTATGCAATGTAAGGGGAGGGAGGGTTGTGCAGTGTAAGGGGAGGGAGGGTTATGCAGTATTAGGGGAGGGAGGGTTATGCAGTGTAAGGGGAGGGAGGGTTATGCAGTGTAAGGGGAGGGAGGGTTATGCAGTGTAAGGGGAATGATGGGTATGTGTAAGGGAGGGAGGTTTTGCTTGGAGGTGTTAACAGGCTAAATCAGACAACAGCTGATATACTGCACAGTGTTGATCCCCTTATGTCTAAGAACATATAATACAGGAATTAGGCCATTCAGCCCATTGAGTCTGCTTCGCCATTCAATCCTGGCTGAATAAGTTTCTCAACCTCATTCTCCTGCTTTCTCCCTGTCACCCTTGATCCTCTTAACAATCAAGAACCTATCTATCTCAGTCTTAAATATACTCAATGGCCTGGTCTTCTGTGGCAGTGAATTCCACAGATTCACTACTCTCTGGCTGAAGGAGTTTCTCCTTATCTCTGTTCTAAAGCAGCTTCCCTTTACTCTAAGGCTGTGCTTTAGGGTCCCAGTCTCGAAGGTAAGATGTATTGGCATTGGGGGCAGCCCAGAGAAGTTCATTAGGGCTGAGACCTGGTGTGGATTGTTCTGAGGAAGGGTCACGTGACCCAACAGGTTAACTCTGATTTCTCTCCACAGACTCTGTCAGAGCTGGTCAGTTTTTCCAGCAATCTCTGGAATACCATGCCATACCAGGCATGGAGTCTCAGTCTTATGAGGAGATGTTGAGCAGGTCAAGCCTGTACTCAACTGAGTTTAGGAGAATGACAGGTGACTTTACTGAATCACAGAATATTCTAATTACAGGATAGATGTGAAAAAGCTGTTTCCCCTTGTGGGAGAGTCTGGTGTGCTCTCAGGATAAGGAAGGTCACACACTTAAGACAGAGATGAGGAAGAATTTCCCTCAGAGGGGAGTGAATCTGTGGAATTCTTTCCCACAGAGGGCTGTCGAGGCTGGGTCATTCCGGATATTCAAGGCTAAAAGACACAGACTTTGAATCAATAAAGGAATTAAAGGGGTATTAAGGAGAAAAGGCAGGAAAGTGGTGTTTAGGATGATCAGATAATCTGTGATATCGCTGAATAATGGAGTAGACTTGATGGCTTTCCTCTGCTTCTCCATCTTAAGTTCTGCTTTAAATAGTAGAAATCTATTTTGCTGTCCTCCAGTCTACAGGAACTGCTCCAGAGTGTATAGATTTTTGGCAGATGACCACTAATTAGGACAATTTCCTTCAGTGCTCTGGGATATAGATTACTAGGCCCTGGGGATTTCACAGTCCTTAATTCTATTAACCTCGCCAAATCAGATGTCTTCCCAATACAAATCTCCATCGTTCACCACACTCTCGGTTCTGTACATTTCAAGGAAGCTATTTATGGCCATGTTTGTGAAGACAGAACCGAAACATGTATTCAATTCTCCTGTTGTTTCTTTGTCCTCTATTACAACTCCCTGGCTCCTTACTGTACAGGACCTCCATGTGTCAGTTGTGTTGGTTACAAGTTATTGAAGCAGTTAGTTTTTACAGCATTGGATGAGGCCGTTTGGCCCATCATGTTCATGTCGACCATCAAACATCCATTGATTCTAATCCAGCACCTGGTGTAGCCTTGCACACTCTGGCATTTCAAGTGAAGTTTCCCATCTCTACCATCGTCTGGGAGAATGGATATTTCCTCAAATTCCTTCTGAACCACCTGCTCCTTCATTTAAAACTGGTTATTGACCCCTCTGCTAAGTACAGACCCCCTATTGGCCCCCTTCTCAGGCCAACTAAGGATAGGCCATCGACAGAAAGGTCAAAATGTACAGCATCTCCAGTCTCTATGAGTGAAGGGACAAGTTACTGGGTGTGGTGAGGTCGCTGTTCCTCTGAACTGAGGCTTGTTGATTCTGTGATCTTGTCCATCAGACGTTATGAAGGATGTCAACCATTGAGGGGGACACAGAAGAGGTTTAGCAGAATGAGGGTATTTATTTCCAGAATATATGAGAAGGCTCAGAGTTCAGACCCCGTTCTGTCTTGTTTGTGATCTTGCACCAAAGCTGTAATGATAGGCCATTTGTTAATGACAGGCTGAACCTTCTGAGTTTATTTGTCTGAATCGATTTGTTTTTTTGATCTGGCTGTCGGTTGCTAGCGTAGGAGCATAGCAACAGGAGGAGGCCATTAAACTCCTCTGCGTATAATTAAATTGTGACTGATTTGTACTTTAACTCCACCAACTAACCTGGATTCAGTAACTCTGCCCAACAGAAATCTCTCACTCTCAGGTTGGGATTTTCCTAGGCCCAGAACGGTGGGGGATATGGTGAGAAATTTGGGAGAATCATATGAGAGATTAGATTAGATTACCTACAGTGTAATCTTCGGCCCAACAAGTCCACACCGACCCACCGAAGCGTAACCCACCCATTCCCTAACACTAACCCCTTCACCTAACACTATGGGCAATTTAGCATGGCCACTTCACCTAACCTGCACATCTTTGGACTGTGGGAGGAAACCGGAGCACCCGGAGGAAACCCACGCAGACACAGGGAGAATGTGCAAACTCCACACTGTCAGTCGCCTGAGGTCGAGTGAGGACTGCATTGATTGTGATCACTAAGTGTCAACCTGATGGGTATTATCCAACTGAGCACCCAGAACATTTCACATAGTGTAACAGGTGAACCCCATGGATGTCTGGAATGGAACAGCGACCTCTGTGCACATGGGATGTTAAAGATTAGTTGCCAAAATGTCATAGAAAATAGGTGCAGGAGTAGGCCATTTGAGCCTTTGAGATTTCTCCACCATTCAGTTTGATCATGGCTGATCATGCAATGTCAGTGCAGTCATGTCTCCCAGCATGCAGTAGTTGCTTTTCCTGTGCAGTACAAACGTCACGCAATACAAACAGCTCTAAACAAACAGCGATCTAATCACACACACACTATAAAAGCTTGCATTTCAGAAGCAGAGTTCCCTATTCACTCAATCATGTTACAGCTAATTTGTGTGAATGAAAGACGCGTTATAGCAGAACTGCCCAAGTTTTCACTTGGGCAGTAGATTTTGTTTTTGGTTGCTATTGTAGGAGTGTATGAACAGGAGAAGGTCATTTAACTCTTCTGAGTATAATTAAATTATGAGTGCACTGTACATTAACTCCATCAACCAATCTGGATTCGTACCAACTCTAACTACCATGCCGAACAGAAATCTCTCACTCACATTGTGTTCTCACCATTATCTGTGTTAACATTAACTTTCTGCCAATCTGGAAATGTCACACTGGTGGGACTGAATCCACCCATCACTGTCCATCCACAGTATTTCATGAAGCTAAGGTGTAAGGGGGGCAGTTCCTGCACTGTGTACAGGCAGAGGGTAAAGGGATCAATGGACAGGGAGAGAAAGCAGGAATGGGATACAGTCAGTCCTCAAAGTGCTGGCAGACGGGGACATATCCTCCTTTGGCCAGCTGCAGATGGCTGGCAGTGACTGGCAGATGGTGCTGCTTGGCTCTGATCTCAATAATGTGCCCACTGGGAAGTCTTACCCCCTGAGCTGGTGGGAGGATGGGCAGGGTAGCAGGAGGTGGGTATTTCCTTTGAGGGAGCCTCAGAGGTGGAGGAGGACTCACCTCAGAGGGTCAGCACCGATCTGCAAGGCAGGAGGAGGAGACGTCATGCTAGAAGGTGTGATGTGCTAACATTTGATTCGCTGCAGTGGGAGGAGGGGGAGCAGTGGGATTGTAGCACAATGTGGAGCACCGTGTCTTTTCGTGGTTGCGATGACATGGATGTGTCTGAGCTTGAGATAGCAAGAATCCAGAGAAAGTATATTCCTGTCAGGGTGAAAGGGAAGGCTGGTAGGTATAGGGAATGCTGGATGACTAAAGAAATTAAGGGATTGGTTAAGAAAAAGAAGGAAGCATATGTCAAGTACAGACAGGATAGATCGAGTGAATCCTTAGAAGAGTATAAAGGCAGTAGGAGTATACTTAAGAGGGAAATCAGGAGGGCAAAAAGGGGACATGAGATAACTTTGGCAAATAGAATTAAGGAGAATCCAAAGGGTTTTTACAAATACATTAAGGACAAAAGGGTAACTAGAGAGAGAATAGGGCCCCTCAAAGATCAGCAAGGCGGCCTTTGTGTGGAGCAACAGAAAATGGGGGAGATACTAAATGAATATTTTGCATCAGTATTTACTGTGGAAAATGATATGGAAGATATAGACTGTAGGGAAATAGCTGGTGACATCTTGCAAAATGTCCAGGTTACAGAGGAGGAAGTGCTGGATGTCTTGAAACAGTTAAAGGTGGATAAATCCCCAGGAACTGATCTGGTGTACCCAAGAACTCTGTGGGAAGCTAGAGAAGTGATTGCTGGGCCTCTTGCTGAGATATTTGTATCATCGATAGTCACAGATGAAGTGCTGGAAGACTGGAGGTTGGCAAACGTGGTGCCACTGTTTAAGAAGGGCGGTAAGGACAAGCCAGGAAACTATAGACCGGTGAGCCTGACCTCGGTGGTGGGCAAGTTGTTGCAGGGAATCCTGAGGGACAGGATGTACATATTTTTGGAAAGGCAAGGACTGATTCAGGATAGTCAACATGGCTTTGTGCGTGGGAAATCATGTCTCAAAAACTTGATTGAGTTTTTTGATGAAGTAACAAAGAAGATTGATGAGGGCAGAGCAGTAGATGTGATCTACATGGACTTCAGTAAGGCATTCGACAAGGTTCCCCATGGGAGACTGATTAGAAAGGTTAGATCTCATGGAATACAGGGAGAACTAGCCACTTGGATACCGAACTGACTCAAAGGTAGAAGACAGAGGGTGGTGGTGGAGGGTGTTTTTCAGACTGGAGGGCTGTGACCAGTGGAGTGCCACAAGGATCGGTGCTGGGTCCTCTACTTTTTGTCATTTACATAAATGATTTGGATGTGAGCATAAGAGGTGCAGTTAGTAAGTTTGCAGATGACACCAAAATTGGAGGTGTAGTGGACAGCGAAGAGGGTTACCTCAGATTACAACAGGATCTGAACCAGATGGGCCAATGGGCTGAGAAGTGGCAGATGGAGTTTAATTCAGATAAATGCAAGGTGCTGCATTTTGGGAAAGCAAATCTTAGCAGGACTTATACACTTAATGATAAGGTCCTAGGGAGTGTTACCGAACAAAGAGACCTTGGAGTGCAGGTTCATAGCTCCTTGAAAGTGGAGTTGCAGGTAGATAGGATAGTGAAGAAGGTGTTTCGTATGCTTTCTTTTATTGGTCAGAGTATTGAGTACAGGAGTTGGGAGGTCATGTTGCGGCTGTACAGGACATTGGTTAGGCCACTGTTGGAATATTACATGCAATTCTGGTCTCCTTCCTATTGGAAAGATGTTGTGAAACTTGAACGGGTTCAGAAAAGACTTACAAGGATATTGCCAGACTTGAAGGATCTGAGCTATAGGGAGAGGCTGAACAGTCTGGGGCTGTTTTCCCTGGAGCGTCAGAGGCTGAGGGGTGACCTTATAGAGGTTTACAAAATTATGAGGGGCATGGATAGGATAAATAGGCAAAGTCTTTTCCCTGGGGTTGGGGAGTCCAGAACTAGAGGGCATAGGTTTAGGGTGAGAGGGGAAAGATATAAAAGAAACCTAAGGGGCAACTTTTTCATGCAGAGGGTGGTACGTGTATGGAATGAGCTGCCAGAGGATGTGGTGGAGACTGGTACAATTGTAACATTTAAGAGGCATTTGGATGGGTATATGAATAGGAAGGGTTTGGAGGGATATGGGCCGGATGCTGGCAGGTGGGACTAGATTGGGTTGGGATATCTGGTCAGCATGGACGGGTTGGACAGAAGGGTCTGTTTCCATGCTGTACCTCTCTATGACACTATGACTCTACCTCTCCTGTGCTCACTGATCTATATAATCTCCCAGACCACCAACTTTCACTGTGTCCTAAGGCAGGACAGTGGTTCAGTGGTTAGCACTGCTGTCTCACAGCACCAGGAAGCTGGGTTTGATCCCACCCTCGGGTGACTGTCGGTGTGGAGTTTGCACATTCTCCACGTGTTTGCTTGGGTTTCCTGTGTGTGTGCTCCGGTTTCCTCCCACAGTCCAAAGATGGGCAGGTTATGGGAATTGGCCATGCTAAATTGCCCATTGTGTTCAGGGATGTGTGGGCTTGGTGGATTAGCCATGGGTAAGTCAGAGTTATGGGGATAGGAAGCTGGGTCTGGGTGGGATGCTCTTTGAAGAATCAATGCAGACATGATGGAATGAATAGCCTGCTTCCACACTGTAGGAATTCTCTATCTTGGTTTCAAAATTCCCATGCCTGTCTTTAAATTAACCCACTCTGTATCCCTGCAATTTTCTCCAGCCCCATAACCCTCCAGGGTCTCCGTGTACCTCAAATTCTGGTCTCTTGAGTGACTCTAATTTTAATCAGCCCATCTTCAGCTTCCTGGGTTCTAAGCTCAGGAATTCCCTACAGAAACCCCACTGTGCCTCCTTTAGATTGCCTTTAGAAAGCTATTACAGTGACCACAGCCTGTGGGTCACAAATATTTCTCATGAACAGCTCACTTGCACATTTAATTTGATCACAGACTCTGTATTGCTGTGGGCCACTTTACTCATGGTGTACGCATCCAAGTTGTGGTATATATATTCAAATTGTCGTGTAGCTGGATACCAGACACAGTGGTCAAAGTGCAGAATTGCCCATTTACTCACTTGCTCACCTTCATGTGATTGAACTCTCTCAAGTGTTTTGAGCCAATATATTTCACAGAGAACAAAACGTGAACAATCAGAAGCAGGAGACACCATCTCTCATGTCAGCTGCGTGTCAGCTAATAGGAAGGCAGCAGGACAGTGACAGAGTCAGAGGGCGAGTAATCTCGAGCTATAGCCCTGGTAACCCAGGTTTGGATCTCAGCTGTGACAGTGGTGTTCTGTCCAAGGTGTTGTGTGTGCTGCTCAAGGTGATTGGTGTGAGGACACATTGAGTAAAAAGTGAGGTCTGCAGATGCTGGAGATCACAGATGAAAATGTGTTGCTGGTTAAAGCACAGCAGGTCAGGCAGCATCCAAGGAACAGGAAATTCGACGTTTCGGGCATAAGCCCTTCATCAGGAATGAGGAGAATGTGCCAGGCAGGCTAAGATAAAAGGTAGGGAGGAGGGACTTGGGGGAGGGGTGATGGAGATGTGATAGGTGGAAGGAGGTCAAGGTGAGGGTGATAGGCGGGAGTAGGGTGGGGGCAGAGAGGTCAGGAAGAAGATTGCAGGTTAGGAGGGCGGTGCTGAGTTGAGGGAACCGACTGAGACAAGGTGGGGGGAGGGGAAATGAGGAAACTGGAGAAATCTGAGTTCATTCCTTGTGGTTGGAGGGTTCCCAGGCAGAAGATGAGGCGCTCCTCCTCCAGCCGTCGTGTTGTTATGTTCTGCCGGTGGAGGAGTCCAAGGACCTGCATGTCCTCGGTGGAGTGGGAGGGAGAGTTAAAGTGTTGAGCCACGGGGTGGTTGGGTTGGTTGGTCCGGGCGTCCCAGAGGTGTTCCCTGAAGCGTTCCGCAAGTAGGCGGCCTGTCTCACCAATATAGAGGAGGCCACATCGGGTGCAGCGGATGCAATAGATGATGTGTGTGGAGGTACAGGTGAACTTGTGGCGGATATGGAAGGATCCCTTGGGATCCATTGACTCTGGCTTTTGGATCTCAATGGCACAGCTGGGTACCAGAGGCCTGTGCACCAAGGGGCGGGGGGGTGGGAGGGGGAGTGAGGGGGTGGGGGGGGATGCAGAGTGAAATTAGAGGGAGTATGTGAATGGCAAGTGGTGGGATTTCAATTCAATAAAATTTGGAGTAAATGGTCAAACCATGACATTATAACCCCTTTCAATTGTTGCAAAAACCCAGCTGAATGGAATTGAATTTATTGTCATGTGTACCAAAGCACAGTGAAAGTCTTTGTCTTGTGAGCGATACAGGCAGATCACAGAGTTAATTAGCATAGATAGTAAATAACAGGTAAACAGCGGCCAAAACAAAAACACAGGGACAGGCCAATGTTAAGAGTTTGTGAGTCCATTCAGTATTCTAACAGCAGTAGGGTAGAAACCGGCTGGTGCGTGTGTGTTCAGGCTTCTGTACCTTCTCTCTGATGGTAGAGATTGTAGAAAAACATTGCCAGGGTGGGATGGATCTCTGAGAATACTGGCGGCCTTTCCATCTGTTTCACTCATGGTGGTGATGGCTGAGTGATCTCCAGGACACGTGCACCAATCAACCCCACCGCCCTGAGGCTGAACATTTCAACTCCCCCTCCCACTCTGCTGAGGACATGCAGGTCCTGGGCCTCTTTCACCGCCGCTCCCTCACCACCCGATGCCTGGATGAAGAACACCTCATCTTCCACCTTGGAACACTTCAACCCCAGGGCATCAATGTGGATTTCACCAGTCTCCTCATTTCCCTTCCCCCAACTTACCCCAGTTCCAACCTTCCAACTCAGCACCATCCTCATGACCTGTCCCATCTGTCAATTTTTCTTCCCACCTATCCATTCCACCCTCCTCTCTGACCTATCACCTTCATTCCCACCCCTATCCACATATTACACACTCAGCTTCCTACCCCCGAGCCCCCTCCCATTTATCTCTCCACCCCCGAGGCTCCCAGACTCATTCCTGATGAAGGGCTCTGGACCGAACAGTTGATTTTCCTGCTCCTCGGATGCTGCCTGAACTGCAGTGCTTTTCCAGCAACACACTCTCAACATGGGAACACCACCCCCTGCAAGTTCCCCTCCAAACCACTCACCATCCTGACTTGGAAATATATCGCCATTCCTTTACTGTCGCTGGGTCAAAATCCTGGGATTCCCTCCCTAATGGGTCAAACTACAGCCCACAGAAGGTAGTTCATCACCACCTTCTCAAAGGCAGCTAGAGACAGGCAATAAATGCTGTCCCAGCCAGCAACACCCACATCCTGTCAGTAACTAACACACTGTGAGGTATTGAGCAGTCTTTGAAACGGATACCAGTGTCTCATTATTTCACCAGTGACCCAGATGGAGGAGCAGAGAGCTGTGTTTGCAGTAGAAACTGATTTTGACGGCGTCAATTAGAAACAGCCAGGAATGACTGGATTAACAGAGAACTCCTGGGCAGACAGGGAGCCTTGCAATAACAGATTTGCACAGGAGAGAGAGCGAGTGTTACAACATTTGGAACAAACTGTGGAAGCCGACAAAACTGGATATAGTCATCTTAGCCTTGTTAAAATTAATCCGGAATGCAACATTTTACTGAATTATCCTGAAATCCATCCCTCGCAGGAGTTAGAATTAAGATTCCGAAAGGTCACAGTAATTTATTCCTGGGGTGGTTATGGTCTATTGGTATTATCACTGGCCGGTTAATCCAGAGACCCAGGTTTGAATCCTACCATGGCAGATAGTGGAATTTGAATTCAATAAAATACCTGGAATTAAGAGTCAAATGCTGGCCATGAAACCATTGTCAATTGTCGGGAAAATCCCATCTGGGTCACTAATATCCTTTAGGGAAGGAAACTGCCATCCTTTCCTGGTCTGGCCTACATGTGACTTACAGCGATGTTTTTACTGCCCTCTGGGTAATGAGTGATGGCGAAAGCTTCATTCTGTTAATAAACAAAAAATTCTTTGAAAGCAAAAGCAAAACTTATAAGGGAGAAAGAAAATGGGGGAGTAAACTGGCCTGGCAAGCCCTGCTTGACCATTCGCTGTAGCTGGAAGAACTCACCAGTGCTGGAAAATAAAGAATAAAGAAAATTACAGCACAGGAACAGGCTTTCAGCCCTCCTGGCCTTTGTCAATCTGGATCCTCTATCTAAACCTGTCGCCTATTTTCTAAGGATCTGTATCCCTCTGCTCCCTGCCCACTCATGTATCTGTCTAGATACAGCTTAAATGCGGCTATCGTGCCCGCCTCTACCACCTCCGCTCGCAATGTGTTCCAGGCACCCACCACCCTCTGCATAAAGAAGTTTCCATGCATATCTCCATTAAACTTTTCCCCTCTCACGTTGAACCCGTGATCCCTAGTAATTGAGTCCCCCACTCTGGGAAAAAGTTTCTTGCTATCCACCCTGTCTCTACCTCTCATGATCTTTATAGATCTCAATCAGATCTCCCCTCAACCTGCATCTTTCTAATCAAAATAATCCTAATCCATTCAACCTCTCCTCATAACCATCACCCTCCTTACCAGGCAATACCCTCCTTACCTGGTGAACCTCCTCTGCACCTTCTCCAAAGCATCCACATCCTTTTGGTAATGTGGTGACCAGAACTGTACACAGTGTTCTAAATGTGGCAGAACCAAAGTCTTTTATAACTGTAACATGACCTGTCCACTCTTGTACTCAATACTCTGTCCGGTGAAGGAAAGTATGCTATATGCCTTCTTGACCACTCTACTGACTTGTGTTGCCACTTTCAGTGAACAATGGACCTGAACACCGAGGTCTCTCTGTACATCAATATTCCCCAGGACCTTTCCATTTACTGTATAATTCACTCTTGAATTAGATCTTGCAAAATGCATCACCCTGTATTTTCTTGGATTGAACTCCATCTGCCATTTCTCAGCCCATCTCTCCAATCTAGCTATAATCTACTGCATTCTCTGACAGTCCCTTTCACTATCTGCAATTCCACCAATCTTAGTATCATCTGCAAACTTGATAATCAGACCACCTATACCTTCCTCCAGATCATTTATATATATCACAAACAACAGTGATTCCAACATGGATCTCTGTGGAATACTGGTCACAAGTTCTCCATTTTGAGAAACTCCCTTCCGTTATTACTCTCTGTCTCCTGCTGCCCAGCCAGTTCTCTATCCATCCAGTTAGTACACCCTGGATCCCATGTGACTTCACTTTCTCCATCAGCCTACCATGGGGAACTTTATCAAATGCCTTACTGAAGTACATGTATATGACATCTACAGCCCTTCCCTCACCAATAAACTTTGTCACTTCCTCAAAGAATTCTATTAGGTTGGTATGACACGACCATCCCTGCACAAAACCATGTTGATATCACTGCTAAGTCCATTTTCTTCCAAAAGGGACGGGGTCCTATCCCTCAGTATCTTTTTCAGCAGCTTCCCTACCATTGACATTGGGCTCACTGGTCTATAATTACCTGGATCATCCTTGCTACTCTTCTTAAACAAGGGGGTAACTGTTAAGGCCCAAGCTATTTCCTCTCTTGCTTCCCTCAGTAACCTGGGATAGATCCCATCCGGACCTGGGAATTTGTCTATCTTACTTTCTTTGCAGAATACCCAATACTTCCTCCCTCTTTATGTTGACTTGACCTAGAGTAATCAAACATCTAACCCTAACCTCAACATCCGTCATGTCCCTCTCCTTGGGGAATACCGATTCAAATCTCCCGGAATTGACAGCATTTCCTGCACTTGGGTAGCAGAGGAGCTGCCCTCCTCAGATCCTGACAATTGTCCCCAGATGTTTTCATAGAATTATTATAGAATATAAATTTTCATAGCAGTTTACATAGAATCCCTACAGTGTTAGAAAAGGCCCTTCAGCCCGACTACTCCACACCGACCTTCTGAAGAGCAAAGACTCATTCCCCTACCCCATTACTCTTCATTTTATCCCTGACTTATGCACCTAACCTCCACATCCCTGATTACTGTGGGCAATTTTGCATGGCCGATCCACCTAACCTGCACTTAGGGAAATAGGCACGGTGACTCAGTGGTTAGCCCTGCTGCCTCACAGTGCCAGGAACCCAGGTTCAATTCCTGCCTTGGGCGACTGTCTGTATGGAGTTTGCACGTTCTCCCCGTGTCTGTGTGGGTTTCCTCCCACAATCCAAAAGGAGGTGCAGGTCAGGTGAATTGGCCATGATAAATTGCCCATAGTGTTAGGTGCATTAGAGAGTAGGGGAATGGGTCTGGGTGGGTTACTCTTTGGATGGTCGGTTTGGACTTGTTGGGCCGAAGGGCCTGTTTCCACGCTGTAGGAAATCTAATCTAATCAGAAGTGGGGTGGTGAGGAGTAGTTCACTGACCTCAGGACCAGCAGTGGAGGGTCAGTGTGGGCTTGGCTGCCTAGATGAATGCCTGGGACTGTGGGAAGGGTTAGAATTGAATAGGATATCCTTTATTGTCACTTGTACTGCTGTACAGGAGGACAGTGAAAATCTTTTTACAAAAGCTGCCTTTTAATGGCGCCATCTTAGATACAAGTACCTTGGTACAAGTCTTCCAGAGTAAAACAAATTAGTGTTGTTATGCAAAAGAAGTTTAAAAGGAAAACCGTGGCATTACTTACAGTTAAAAATTAAATGGTGTCAGGTTATAGTCCAACAGGTTTATTTGAAATTGCAGCAAACCTGTTGGACTATAACCTGGTGTCGTTTGATCTTTGACCTTGTCCATCCCAGTCCAACTCCGACACCTCCTCATTACGTACTGTGTCTGAGAGTGAGTTGGAAATGAGGTGCTTATGACATTATGAAAAGCATTTACACTACAGTCCATTAAATAACTTACTCCAGGCCATCGGCCACTCAGTAACTCCCAGCTAGTGAGTGCCTCAGTGGTTAGCACTGCTGCCTCACAGCGCCGGAGACCCGGGTTCAATTCCCGACTCAGGCGACTGACTGTGTGGAGTTTGCACGTTCTCCCCGTGTCAGCGTGGGTTTCCTCCGGGTGCTCCGGTTTCCTCCCACAGTCCAAAGATATGCGGGTTAGGTGAATTGACCATGCTAAATTGCCCATAGTGTTAGGTAAGGGGTAAATGTAGGGGTATGGGTGGGTTTCGCTTCGGCGGGTCGGTGTGGACTTGTTGGGCCGAAGGGCCTGTTTCCACACTGTAAATCTAATCTAAACAATAGTCCCAAAGTAAACTGTGGGCTGAAGGACTTCTGTAGCTGCACAGAGAGACCAGCAGATATCGCTGCTCATTGGATGCTGCCTGAACTGCTGTGCTCTTCCAGCACCACTAATCCAGATGCAGGTAAATGCATTTGGTGCCAGCTAACCCCCCCTCTGGGGGGGCGGTTGGCAGTGTCAGAACTAAAAGATGCCAGGCCAAGGGAGGGATGACAGAAGTAATGCCGAGCGAGTGGAGTTAAGATAATGAAGTGAAGTGAACCTTTGCCTCTTCTCTGATGCTTACTGGCTACATGCAGGAAGAGGAAGCCTGCGCAACTTGAGAAGTGAAACAAAAAAATCAGGAACCTCAAGGGTTAATCATTTTTCCCTTTTACAATTTGGGAGGAGCCAGAATTGCCATTTGGGAAAAGGGAACAATTAACGGCAACTCATTCCCCTGTGAGGGTTTCGTGTGAGAAGCTGTATTTCTGCTCTTGGTGATCAAAGTGTGTGTGTATGTGGGTTGGGGTTTTGGAAGTTTTCGTACTGTGTGTCAAAACCGCTTTTGGATCTCATTTTGATCACGGAACGCATCCCAGTCAAGTCAGAGCATGCTGCGATGTGTTGTGCACTCAGCCAGGAATCTTCCCAATGTGGAAAAGAAAGACAGACACAGTGACCCAGTCGTGACTCTGAGCTTCAAAGGTAAGGACAGAAAATCCAACCCGGGCAGCAGTGAGATGCTGTTTTCACTTCTGCATTCCTGCACTGAAAAGGGGGCAAATTAAATGTTCCTGTGCTGAGGCTGCCAGCGTGACTGGAGGACAATGCAGTTCATTAGGAGGCAGACCATTCAGCCCATTGATACAGCCTATCCAATTCTGGCATTTCCTCCCTGAAAAGGTATGTTGAATTGCTTTGGAAGAGTTTTCTTGCAAAGAATAAACCGTGCAGGATTTCTGAATCTTAATTCTAATTCTTGTGTGGGATGGGTTGAGGCACGGTGGCACAGTGGGCAGCACGGTGGCACAGTGGTTAGCACTGCTGCCTCACACCGCCAGAGACCTGGGTTCAATTCCCGACTCAGGCGACTGACTGTGTGGAATTTGCACGTTCTCCCCGTGTCTGCGTGGGTTTCCTCCGGGTGCTCCGGTTTCCTCCCACAGTCCAAAGATGTGCGGGTCAGGTGAATTGGCCATGCTAAATTGCCCGTAGTGTTAGGTAAAGGGGTAAATGTAGGGGAATGGGTGGGTTGCGCTTCGGCGGGTCGGTGTGGACTTGTTGGGCCGAAGGGCCTGTTTCCACACTGTAAGTAATCTAATAATTCACTCAAACCTCGTATTATGGACTAATTTTACGGGGACTGTATCCAGTTTTCCCAATGGTTTGTTTCGAACGTTGTGGCACTTATTCTGTCCTGTGCAAAACCAGTTATTTCAAAGCTGTCTGGGATTTCTCCATGAGCCCAGTGATTCTTGACTGTTGTGGAGACTGTGCCCCTTCCTGCTGGGCTGGCTGTGAGGGCCAGCCCCTCTCCCCTGACCTGGAGGAGGGAAAGCTGAGCTCTCCCTGCATCACCTCGGGATGCAGGAAATAGAGAAAGGACTCAGACGTCACTCTGAAATTTTGTTTCCATATATAGAAGCCCTGTCTTTCACTTCCCCACTTATAAAGGACCGAGCGCTGCAAATGATGCCAAACAAAATTACTGAACATGAACAGAACTGCTCCGCGGTTTTGTTTGTTTGAGGGGTGAGGGAATCTTTCTCTGGTGTTCGCGTTTGCAGTCAGGATCCCTCTGGTTTTAAGCCCATTGCCTCCCTGTTCGGGATCCACACACGTCTCCCCCCACCCTCATTTCCCCTTCCCTTTCCCTTGAATTTCAGTTTAAACATGAGGAAAACCGAGTTGCTGTTTGGTCTCTCCAGCCCCCCCCACCCGACTCACACTGTCTGCGGCTGACCACAGACTTGGTTATTTGACTGGAGAAGGGGTTTCCAACCCCACAGCCTCCCTCGAATTACCCGTCCTGACCTCTGCAGTACTCCTAGCTGTACAGTGCCTGATTGATTTATTGAGGAAAAAGTGAGGTCTGCAGATGCTGGAGATCAGAGCTGAAAATGTGTTGCTGGAAAAGCGCAGCAGATCAGGCAGCATCCAAGGAACAGGAAATTCGACGTTTCGGGCATAAGCCCTTCATCAGGATTCCTGAGGAGGGAACACAGCAGGGAGGAGACACAGTTGTGATGGATTGAAGGGCCTCTTCTGTACTGGATGACGTTATGACAGCGACATACCTGAGCTCTGTCCCCTCCAAGCTGGTCACCTAGGGCACTGATTGCTGACCACTGACTCTCTCACTCTAGCTGTTTTCATTGTGATGGGGCAGTGGCCCTGGTGGAACCCAAACTGGGCGTCACTGAGCAGGTCATTGCTCAGCAGGTGCCACCATTGATGCCACTTTCTTTGGGCTCCTTGTTGAGTTTCTGCAGGATGTTGGTGAGGCCTTTTCTGGCATACTGTGTCCAGGTCTGGTTGCCCTGCTATAGGAGAGATAGTATTAAACTGGAGAGGCTTCAGAAGACATTTACAAGGACGTTGCTGGGAAGGGAAGGGTTTGAGTTCTAAGGAGAGGCTGGGACCTTTTTCACTGGAGTGTAGGAGGTTCAGGGGTAACCTTATAGAGATTCATAAAATCCTGAGTGGTATAGTTAAGATGAATGGTCTTTTCCCCAGGGTTGGGGATTTCATAAGGGGCGTATTTTTAAGGTGAGAGGAGAATGTCTTTTTGTGCACAGTGATTCGTGTGTAAAATGAACTTTCTGAGGAAGCAGTGGATGTAGGTATACTTACAACATTTAAAGTTCATGAATGAGAAAGGTTTGGAGGGAAGATGTAGGCAGATGGGATTAGTATAGTTTTGGCATGGACTGGTTGGACCGAAGGCTCTGTTTTCTGTGCTGTCTGACTCTGTGACTCTCTGACTACGAATACTCAATGGGCTGCTTGGGCTGGCGAATTCGAAAGATGCACATGCATTGAGTGAAAAAAGTGCCTCTGAGTCATAAATGCCGGGCCCCTTATGATGGTGACTGTGAGCCTGTGACCTCAGCTCTCCAACCAAGCAACACAGTTTCTCTCCCGTGAAGTCCTCAAGTGGTTTTGAGTTGCGATGAGATCACCATCCTTTCTTCCAACCTCCAGGGAATATTGCATGGTAAAACCGTTCCAGAGCAGGAAGACGTTGTTCAGTCAGACATCTCGCTGCTGGCTCTTTACAAAAGCAACGCTTGACCCAGTTCATGCAACCTTGGCCACTTTTCAAAGAAAGTCATCTTGGTCAACCTTACTTACAAAATTATGGGAGTGTTGGTTAGAATGGATAGTCTTTGGCCCAGGATAGAAATGCCAATTACTAAGGGATATTAGTTTCGGCTGAAAGGGGGATAAGTTTGAAGGAGATATGAGAGGCAGGTTTCTTTTACATAGGAAGTGGTAATGCACTGTCAATGGGGGTGTTGGAGATGGTACAAAAGCCATGCTAAAGAGGCATCTTTACAGATACATGAATAGGCAGGGAATGGAGGGATATGCAGAGGCAGAAGATCTTTAGTTTAGAAAGTCATCATGTGTCGGCGCAAGCTTGATGGGCCGAAGGGACTGTTCATTGTTCTTTCTTTCTTTGTGAAGGTATATTTACAGTTTACCCAGACTCCTGCAGGAGAGTGTTCATGACACGTTAAGTTGCCAGGAATGGAGAAGAGTGGACACAGATATCATAGTGAGGAACTGCTGGACAGAGATTCACCAGGGAATAGGGAATTCTGGACATGATAGAGCTGGAAACAAGGAATAGAGCATGGGAATACAGCGGGAATGGGGAATAGTGAACAGGGATATAATGGGGAATGGAGAAGAGGGAACAGGGATACAATGGTGAAATGGAGGATGGCAGACAGGGGTACATCTGGGAATGGGGAGCAGGGGACAGGAATACAGCAGCGAATAGGGAATAGTGGACTGGATTGAATTTGCTCTGGTATGTTATGGTCTCAGAGGGGTGGGAAATGGTGAACAGTGGGGGATACTGTGGGGATTGGAGCATAATGCAAACATGAGGTTATCCACTTTGGTATTAAAGAGGGAAGCAGATTATTATCTGAATGGCTACATGCTGAGACAGGGGAATGTGCAATGTGACCTGGGTGGCCTGAAAGTAAGTGTGCAGGTGCAGCAGGCAGTAAAGAAGGGCACCCTGATGAAGGGCTCTTGCCTGAAACATCCATTCTCCTGCCCCTCGGATGCTGCCTGACCCGCCTGTGCTTTTCCAGCACCATACTCTCGACTCTGATCTCCAGCATCTGCAGTCCTCACTTTCTCCTACAAGAGCAGGGATGCCTTGCTGCAATTGTACAGGGCCTTGGTGAGACCATACGTGTAATATTGTGCACAGTTTTTGGTCTCCTATCTGAGGATGGACGCTCTTGCTGCAGATGGAGTACGGTGGACATTCACCAAATTGTTTGCTGGGATGGCGGGACTAACATATGAGGAGAGATTGAGTCAGTTAGGATTGCAGTCACTGGATTTTGGGAGAATTAACCAAATGATCTGGATGTGAACATAGGAGGTATGGTTAGTAGGTTTGCAGACGGGGTGTAGTGGACATGGAGAAGATTACCTCAGAATACAATGCAGACTTTGATCAGATGGGCTAATGGGCCGAGGAGTGGCAGATGGAGTTTAATTTAGATAAATGTGAGGTGCTGCATTTTGGAAAGACAAATCAGGAAGGAACTCAGACACTTAAGGTTAAGATTCTGAGGAGTGTTGCTGAACAAAGAGACCTTGGGGTATAGATTCACAGTTCCTTGAAATTGGAGTCGCAGGTAGATAGGATAGTGAATGCGGCGTTCCTTTATTGGTCAGTATAGGAGTTGTGTAGTCAAGTTACAGCTGTACAGAACATTGGTGAGGCCACTTTTGGAATACTGCGTGCAATTCTGGTCTCCCTGCTATATGAAGGATGTTGTGAAACATGAAACAGTTCAGAAAAGATTTACAAGGATGTTGCTAGATTTTGCAGATTTGATCTACAGGGAGAGATTGAATAGGCTGGGGCTGTTTTCCCTGGAGTGTCAGAGGCTGAGAGGTGACCTTATAGAGGTTGATAAACTCTGGGGGGGTTTAAACTAGATTGGCAGGGGGTTGGGAACCAGGGCTATGGATCAGAGGATGGAGTTGTTAATGAACGGCCAGATATAGTGTGCAGAGAGTCAGTGAGGAGGGTAGGCACTTGATAGTGCAAAGGTGCAGTTACTGTGATATGGGGTGGCATGGTGGCTCAGTGGTTAGCACTGCTGCCTCATAGCACCAGGGACCTGGGTTCAATTCCAGCCTTGGGGAGCTGTCTCTGTGGAGTTTGTACATTCTCCCTCTGTCTATGTGGGTTTCCTCCTGCAATCCAAGTATGTGCAGGTTAGGTGAATTGGCTATGCTAATTTCCCCTCCTCTCACCTTATTCCAGATTTAACCTCCCAACTTGGCTCTGACCTGTTGCTACCAGCCCCACACCCCTCCAATTTATTTCTCAGCCGCCTTTGGCCATTCCCCTAATTCCTGATGACGAGTTTATGTTTGAGACGTCAACTCTCCTGGTCCTCAGATGCTGCCTGACCACCCGTGCTTTTCCAGCACCACACTTTTTGACAAGGGATGTGGAATTTCTAGTCAAGAGGAAGAAGGAAGCTTACTTAAGGTTAAGGAGGCAAAGGTCAGACAGGGCTCTACAGGGTTACAAGGTAGCCATGAAGAAACTGAAGAATGGACTTAGGAGAGCTAGAAGGGGCCATGGAAAAACTTGAGCAGGTAGGTTTAAAGAAAACCCCAAGGCCTTCTACACTTATGTGAGGAACATGAGGATGGGCAGACTGAGGGCAGGGCCAATCAGGGATGGTGAAGGGAACTTGTGCCTTGAATTGGAGGAGGTAGGAGAGAGCCTTAATGAATACTTTTTTTTGAATATTCACGACTGAGGGGGACCTTGATGTTTCTGAGGACAGCGTGAAATGGACTGATATCCTCGAACAGGTTGATGTTAAGAAGGAGGATGTGCTGAAAATTTTGAAAACTTAAGTATAGATAAATCCCCTGGGCCAGACGGGATATACCCACGGTTACTACAGGAAGTGAGGGCGAGATTGCTGTAACTTTGGCGATGATCTCTGTGGCTTCACTGTTCATTAGAGTAGTGCCAAATGATTGGAGGGTGGCAAATGCTAGCCCTTTGTTCAAGAAAGGGAAGTGGGATAATTCTGAGAATTACAGACCAGTCAGTCTTACATCAGTGGTGGGCAAAGTATTGGAGAGGTTTCTGAGCGACAGGATTTATGATTTTTGGAAAAAAACATACTTTGATTACAGTTAGTCAGCGTGGCTTTGGGAGGGCAGGCCATGCCTTACATATCTTATTGAATTCTTTGAGGATGCGACAAAACTCATTGATGAAGGTAGAGCAGTGGATGTGATGTACATGAATTATAGCAAGACCATGGTTCCCCATGGTCGACTCATTCAGAAAGTCAGACGGCATGGGGTACAGGGAAGTCTGCCTGTCCGCATACAGAATTGGCTGGCCCATAGAAGTTAGAGAGTGGTGGTAGATGGAAGGTACTCAGCCTGGAGTTCAGTGATCAATGGTGTTCTGCAGGGATCAGTGCTGGGACCTCTGCTCTTTGTGATTTTTATAAATGACTTGGATGAGGAAGTGGAAGGGTGGGTTAATAAGTTTGCCGATGACATGAAGATTGGTGGAGTTGTGGGTAGAGTGTAGGGCTGTTGTAGGTTGCAACAGGACATTGACAGGATGCAGAGCTGGGCTGATAAGTGGCAGATGGAGTTCAACCTGGAAAAGTGTGAAACGTCTCACTTTGGATAGTCGGATTTGAATGCAGATTCTTCGCAGTGCGGAGGAACAGAGGGATCTGTCCACAGACCCATCATAGTTGGCATCCACATTGATAGGATTTGGTTTTGGTTTTGGTTTTCATTAACAGGGAGATTGCGTTTAAGAGCCACAAAGTTATGCTGCAACTCAATACAGCCCTGGTTAGACCACACTTGGAATATTGTGTCCAGTTCTGGTCACCTCATTACAGGAAAGATGTGTAAGCTTTAGAGAGGGTGCAGAGGAGACTTACCAGGATGCTGCCTGGATTGGAGGGCATGTCTTATGAAGAAAGGTTGAGGGAGCTAGAGCTTTTCTCATTGGAGTGGAGAAGGATGAGAGGTAACTTGAGAGAGGTATACAAGATGATGAGAGGCATAAATAGAGTGGATAGCCAGAGACTTTTTTCCCAAAGTGGAAATGGCTATCAATAGAAAGCATAATTTCAGGTGTTTGGAGGAATGTTTAGGAGAGATGTCAGAGATAGGTTCTTTACACAGAGAGTTGTGGGTGTGTGGAATGCACTGCTTGTGTTCGTAGTAGAGTCAGATACATGAGGGACATTTAAGTGAGTAAAAAGTGAGGTCTGCAGATGCTGGAGATCAGGTCCCTGATGAAGGGCTCTGGCCCGAAACATCAAATTTCCTGTTCCTTGGATGCTGCCTAACCTGCTGTGCTTTAACCAGCAACACATTTTCAGGACATTTAAGTGACTCTTGGATAGACACATGGAAGATAATACAATGAACGGTATGTTGGTTCATCTGATCTTAGGGTAGGATAGAAGGCCGGCACAACCTCGAGGGCCCGAATGTTCTATGTTCTATGTTTTTAATGCGATCGATGGATGTGATGGCCATTTCATTGGAGAACGCGCTATATTGCAAAATGACATCAATGCTAGCAATTCAGTCCCTCCTGTCCGTGCTGGTGCTTGTAAACATCTGTCTAATTATTCCCAGCTTGCAGTACTCTTCCCTCGCAATCATCTCAAATCCCCTCGGACCTACTTCCACTCCCCTTTCCAACAGTGCACTCCAGTTCACAACAAGTCACTGGGTCTAAAATAAAAGACTCCCTGTTTCCTTTCTGCTGCTTTTATCAGCTAAATGAAACCTGTTTGCTGTGATTATTGATCTTCCTGCCAGTGGAGTCTCTTATCGTTCGATTCCAGTTTCTGCCTGATGTCCTACCCACCCTTAACCTGCTCTGATCCAAGGAGAGCACTTGCTTATAAAAGCCAGCTTCTTCCTCTTCGGCACTTTGACTGATGGGCTTTTATCTTCTATTTCAGGTGTGAAGAAGAAGACCAAGGTTATTAAGAACAATTTAAACCCGGTCTGGAATGAGGTGAGGAACTTGCAAATATGTTTTTCGCTGTTGATTCCTTTACTTCTCTGAGTGGACACAAAAGCCAAGTTACTGCTGGGAATCCATACGACTCCTTTTAAGAATCGAAGGGGGATAGAAATTGATAGGTTTTATGTTGTAAAAGAAAGGGAGGGGGAGGAGCGAGTGCAATGGCGTCCAGGGTTAAAGGGAAAGGAACTGCCAACTGCGTTAGAGAAGTGATACAGGTGAAGAATAGGTGTTAATGGCAGAAAGTGGGTGTGCCGTGTTGAGAGAAAATTCACGTAAAAGGACACTGAGTGCGTGGTTAAATGTAGAGGAGACTGCATTGTCAGTCATGAGAATGACCCTGACCTTCTGACCGTGTGCCATTGCAATACACCATTTTGCTTTCAAGTTAATATTTCAGTCCTAGGCCTGCTGCAGTGTTCCAGTGAAGTGAACCCATCTGGTTTACCAATGCCCTTTAGAGAAGGAAACTGCTCTCCTTACAAGGTCTGGCCTACATGTGACTTCAGACCCACAGCGATGCCCTCTGGGATGGGCTAAATGCTGGCCTAGTGATTGAAGACTCTGGGTCTGTAACTCGATGGAGTTTCCCAGGATGGGTGGGGGATCTGATTGAAACTTCCAGAATACTGAGAGGCCTGGATAGAGTGGATGTGGAGAAGATGTTTCCACAACTAGGAGAGACTAGGACCTGAGGGCACAGCCTCAGAGTGAAGGGATGACCCTTTCGAACTGAGATGAGGAGGAATTTCTTTAGCCAGAGGGTGGGGAATCTGTGAAACTCATTGCTGCAGAGGACGGGGAGGGCAAGTCATTGAGTGTGTTGAAGACAGGGATAGATAGGGTCTTGCTTAATAAGGGGTTCAGAGGTTACAGGGAGAAGTCAGGAGAATAGAGTTGAGAGACATATCAGCCATGATCATAGACTAATGGGCTGAATGGCCTAAATCTGCTCCTACATTTTATGGTCTGATGGGGATCACATCGAGGCTACTGTGGAAGGTTTTGGCCTCCTTATTTATCATCCTGAAAGTGACCCATTTATTCCTACTATTTCCTTCCAATCCTCAATCCGTCCCAGTGGGTTGTCATAATCCAGTGACCTCTAATTTTGTCTACTCGTCTCTTTCCTGACACATTATTGAAAGGCTCCTGAAAATCCAAATGCATCACATCCACTGACCCTCCTTGAGCATTGCTGCATATGATATCCTCAAAAAATATGAGAAAAAGGCTTGTCAAACCTCGAGATCATTTCTATAATGGTTTTTGAAGCAGAGAAGGTTCACTTGTTGATTAGCTTTGATTTGATTGATTATTGTCACATGTACTGAGGTACAGTGAAAAGTCTTGTTTTGGGTGGCAGACAGACAGGTCAAACCAGACAGAGAACATTATGATAATACAACAGAGCAAGGAATATAATGTTACGGCTGCAGAGAAGGTGCACAAAGAGATAGATCAACACTAAATTTAAAATTTGAGAGGTCTATTCAGAAATTTAATAATAGCAGAGAAGAAGCTGTTCTTGAATCTGATGGTGCGTGTGTTTAAGCTTTTGTATCTTCTGCCTGATAAAGAGGTTGGAAGAGATTATAACCGGGGTGGGGGGGTAAGGGTAGGGGTCTTTGATGATGTTGGCTGCCTTCCCAAGGCAGCGAGAAGTATCGATGGAGCCAATGGATGGAAGGTTGGTTTGTGTGATGGACTGAGCTGTGTTCACAACTCTCTGTAGTTTCTTACAGACCTGGGCAGAGCAGTTGCCAGACTAAGCTGTGAAGCATCTGGGTAGAATGCCTTCCATAGTGCATCTCTAGAAATTGTGAAACATCTTTATGGACTTAACGCATTCCCTTAGCCACCTAAAGAAGTGGAGTGTTGGCAATTAATGGATTCCTGGGATGAACGGATTATCTGCTATGGAAGCACTGGATGGGTTGGGACTGTGACATTGAGGAGAATAAGAAGTGATTGTATTGAAGCAGATGAGATCCTGAGTTGGCTTGGCAGGAATGCATGCTGAGAGGATGTTTTCCTTTGTAGGGGAGACTAGAACTGGGAGAGCATGTTGCAAATTAAGGGTCACCCTTTTAATCAGAGGTGAGGAGAATTTTTTTTTCTTTCTGAGGGTCTTGCCTTTGTGGAACATTCATTCTCAGCGAGTGCTGGAGGCTGGGTCACGAATACTTTTATTCGCAGGTTTGCACATTTTGTGCCCTGATTTAAAGTGAGGCTCATGCAGATTTAGTGTAGCTTTGGTGATACAGTCTCAATGGGCCGAAGGGCCTTTTGGACTGTATGATTCTATGACATTCAAGATCTGAATATGGCTGTTTTGGAGAAAGGTGGACTGACACAGAGGGTGGTACGTGTATGGAATGAGCTGCCAGAGGAAGTGGTGGAGGCTGGTACAATTGCAACATTTAAAAGGCATTTGGATGTGTATATGAATAGGAAGAGTTTGGAAGGATATGGGCCGGGTGCTGGCAGGTGGGACTAGATTGGGTTGGGATATCTGATCAGCATGGACGGGTTGGACCGACGGGTCTGTTTCCATGCTGTACAACTCCATGACTGTGTCCAGGCCAATGTTTATCTGTTAACCCACATCACTTAAAAACAAAACAGGTTATTGCATTGATATAGCACTGCTAGTGGCACCTCGCAAGTTAGTTTGTGCACTCTGACATGCCAGCATGACTGCAAGAGTACTTCACTGGCTGTGAGGAACTTTGGAATGTGGTGATAGGTGCTATAAAAATGCAGTTTCATGCTAGTGCTTAGCTATGTCGAATCTTGTGTGCTGCTTCAGTTTGGATTCCTGTTGCGATTGCATTGAACTCAGTGTTGATCCTTGCACACAGGGTTTTGAATGGGATTTGAAAGGAACGCCGCTGGACGCAAGTTCAGAGATCCAAATCGTGGTGAAAGACCATGAAACGATGGGGAGGAACAGGTAGGAGGTGACCTGGGATTATTCAGCCTGTGTTAAACTCACTAGTGTGTATAACATCTACCCACTAGCATAATGCATTTAGAGCCCATATCTCTGGAGAATTAGCGCAGGATTACAAATCCAGTGATATTCCCATGACACCACTGTCATTGACCCTGTTTCCAACACCTTATTAGGCAGTCCAATCCAAATCTCAATTTCTTGTGCAAAATGCTTTTTTCCACATTTAGTTTAGCCAATCTGCACCTATTGATTGTATTAAAATGACAGATATTTTACAGGACAGAAGGACGCCACTTGACCCATTGAGTCCTGTACCAGCTATTTTAACACCGTAGCTACAATGTAGTGTCTATGTCAAGCTTTTCTGTCATTTGTCGGTGACAATGTTCACAACAGGAAAAACAAGCTCACCAAATGAAACCAGGGTTAGCAGGTGGCACGGTGGCTCAGTGGTTAACACTGCTGCCTTGCGGTCCCAGGTTCAATTTCAGCCTTGGGTGACTGTCTGTGTGGAGTTTCCACATTCTCCCCGTGTCTGTGTGGGTTGGCTCCGGTTTCCTTCCACAAACCAACAATGTGCAGGTTAGATGAATTGGCCATCCTAAATTGCACATTGTGGTAAGTGCATTAGTGGGGAGTAGGGGAATGGGCCGGTGTGAACTTGTTGGGTCGAAGGGCCTGTTTCTGCACTGTAGGGACTCTAATCTAACCGTTTGGTTAATTAATCTGATGTATTTCTGTGAAGTGTTTTTGGTTTATCACCCATTGCCTACCACCATTACCAGTGCAATCAAAACAAACTTTATTGACTAAAAGGATAAATATTAAAATGCTAAGAATTAACTTAAACTATTACATTTCTAGGCCTATGCTTAGAACTAGAGATTATCTAAAACTATGCTTTTAGGTTATTATACTCTAAGGTTAAGTCTTAAAAAGTAAACTCCTGAAAGAGCTACCCAGCTGGCCCCATTCTCCAGCCCCGGTAATCCTCAAACTTTATCACTTTCAAATACCTATCCATCTCTCTTTTGAAACCCCCCCGATGGAATCCACCCCCACCAGCCTGCCAGACAGCACATTCCAAAACCTAATAACTCTCTGAAGTGAAGAAATTCCTCCTTATCTCACTCCTAGCTCTCTTACTGACTCATCGTCTGACCATCTGAGATTCTGTCGGAACCTTTTAATCATTTCGGTCACCAGCATCAGAAGCTCTCAGGTGCAGACACCCATCTTCTTCAGTCAATGCACACAAGCCCTTCGTCAATGGAAGGACTTAGTTCATGTTGGATAATGATAAGCTGCTTTTGGCTTCAGACTGCTTCAAGACACGGCATGTTGAAGTGTATGATAATCTGCACAGGTTCAGGCAAATTGAGGACTGATTGTATGGTTTCTTTCGTACACAGTCTGCTCAGCAGCTTTTACTAGGAGTTTAGTTTCACTATCGTCGACCGCAGTTGTAAATCCGACGTACTTTGATTTGAGGCTCGCTCATTCAGTGACACCACATCAAACAGCCTCCATCATGGAGTTACACACACACAGACATAGACACACAGAGACACAGAGACACACACGCACATACTGTCGCATTCACGCACACACAAACACGCATGCACGCTCACTCACACAAATACATATACACACACACACACACACAGAGACACAGTCTCTCTCACAAACACACACACTCTCTCACACATATACACACACACACACTGGGGACAGTGTAGAGGGAGCTTTACTCTGTACCTAACCCCGTGCTGTTAGTGTCCTCGTGGTGTTTGATCGGGACAGTGTAGAGGGAGCTTTACTCTGGATCTAACCCTGTGCTGTGCCTGTCCAGTGAGGGTCTGATGGGGACAGGGCAGAGGGAGCTTTACTCTGCATCTAATCCTGTGCTGTCTCTGTCCTGGGAGTGTTTGGTGGGGAGAGTGTAGAGGGAGCTTTACTTTGTATCTCACCCTGTGCTGTCCTTGTCCTGAGCATGTTTGATGGGGACAGTGTAGAGGGAGCTTTACTCTGCATCTAACCCCGTGCTGTCCTTGTCCTGAGCATGTTTGATGGGGACAGTGTAGAGGGAGCTTTAATCTGTACCACCCCAGTGTTGTCCCTGTCCTGGAAGTGTTTGATGGGGACAATGTAGAGGGAGCTTTACTTTGTATCTCACCCTGTGCTGTCCTTGTCCTGAGCATGTTTGATGGGGACAGTGTAGAGGGAGCTTTACTCTGCATCTAACCCTGTGCTGTCCCTGTCCTAAGCGGTTTGATGGGGACAGTGTAGAGGGAGCTTTACTCTGCATCTAACCCCGTGCTGTCCCTGTCCTGGGAATGTTTAATGGGGACTGTGTAGAGGGAGCTTTACTCGGCATCTAACCCTGTGCTGTCCCTGTCCTAAGCGGTTTGATGGGGACAGTGTAGAGAGAGCTTTACTCTGCATCTAACCCTGTGCTGTCCCTGTCCTGGGAGTGTTTGATGGGGACAACGTAGAGGGAGCTTTACTTTGTATCTCACCCTGTGCTGTCCTTGTCCTGAGCATGTTTGATGGGGACAGTGTAGAGGGAGCTTTACTCTGCATCTAACCCTGTGCTGTCCCTGTCCTGGGATGTTTGATGGGGACAGTGTAGAGGGAGCTTTACTCTGCATCTAGCCCTGTGCTGTCCCTGTCCTGGGAATGTTTGATGGGGACAGTGTAGAGGGAGCTTTACTCTGCATCTAACCCTGTGCTGTCCCTGTCCTGAGCGGTTTGATTGGGACAGTGTAGAGAGAGCTTTACTCTGCATCTAACCCCGTGCTGTCCTTGTCCTGAGCATGTTTGATGGGGACAGTGTAGAGGGAGCTTTAATCTGTGCCACCCCAGTGTTGTCCCTGTCCTGGAAGTGTTTGATGGGGACAATGTAGAGGAAGCT
This sequence comes from Hemiscyllium ocellatum, assembly GCF_020745735.1. Lineage (NCBI taxonomy): Eukaryota > Metazoa > Chordata > Chondrichthyes > Orectolobiformes > Hemiscylliidae > Hemiscyllium > Hemiscyllium ocellatum. The sequence goes on from NC_083401.1 coordinate 11,442,112, forward strand.
TTACTCTGTACCTAACCCCGTGCTGTCCCTGTCCTGGGAGTGTTTGATGGGGACAGTGTAGAGGGAGCTTTACTCTGTACCTAACCCCGTGCTCTCCCTGTCCTGGGAATGTTTGATGGGGACAGTGTAGAGAGATCTTTACTCTGTATCTAACCCCGTGCTGTCCCTGTCCTGGGAATGTTTTTGAGGGTAGTGTAGAGGAAGTTTTACTCTGTATCAAAACCTGTGCTGTTCCTGTCCTGGGAGTATTTGATGGGGACAGTGTAGAGAGAGCTTTACTCTGTATCTTACCCCGTACTGTCCCTGTCCTGGGAGTGTTTAATGGGGATAGTGTAGAGGAAGCTTTACTCTGTATCTAACCACGTACTGTCCCTGTCCTGGGAGTGTTTAATGGGGATAGTGTAGAGAAAGCTTTACTCTGAATCTAACCCCCTGCTGTCCCAGTCCTGGGAGTGTTTGATGGGGACAGTGAAGAGAGAGCTTTACTCTGCATCTAACCCTGTACTGTCCCTGTCCTGGGAGTGTTTGATGGGGGCAGTGTAGAGGAAGCTTTACCCTATATCTAACCCTGTGCTGTCCCTGTCCTGGGAGTGTTTGATGGGGACAGTGCAGAGGGAGCTTTACTCTGTATCTAACCCCGTGCTGTCCCTGTCCTGGGAGTGTTTGATGGGGACAGTGTAGAGAGGGTTTTACTCTGTATCTAACCCTGTGCTGTCCCTGTCCTGGAAGTGTTTGATGCGGACAGTGTAGAGGGAGCTTTACTCTGAATCGAACCTCATACATGTCCCTGTCCTGGGAGTGTTTGATGGGGACAGTGTAGAGAAGGATTTACTCTGTATCTAACCCTGTGCTTCCCCTGTCCTGGGAGTGTTTGACGGGGACAGTGTAGAGGGAGCTTTACTCTGTACCTAACCCCGTGCTGTGCTTGTCCTGAGCGTCTTTGATGGGGACAGTGTCGAGAGAGCTTTACTCTGTGTCTAACCCCGTGCTATCCCTGTCCTGGGAGTGTTTGATAGGGACAGTGTAGAGGAAGCTTTACTCTGTACCTAACACGGTACTGTCCCTGTCCTGGGAGGGTTTGATGGGAACAGTGTAGAGGGAGCTTTACTCTGTATCTAACTCCGTACATGTCCCTGTCCCTGGGAGTATTTGATGGCGACAGTGTCGAGAAAGCTTTACTCTATATCTAACCCCGTGCTGTCGCTGTCCTGGGAGTGTTTGATGAGGACAGTGTAGAGAGAGCTTTACTCTGTATCTAACCCTGTGCTGTGCCTGTCCAGTGAGGGTCTGATGGGGACAGTGCAGAGGGAGCTTTACTCTGCATCTAATCCTGTGCTGTCTCTGTCCTGGGAGTGTTTGGTGGGGACAGTGTAGAGGGAGCTTTACTCTGTATCTAACCCCGTGCTGTCCCTGTCCTGGGAGTGTTTGATGGCGACAGTGTAGAGAGATCTTTACTCTGTATCTAACCCCGTGCTGTCCCTGTCCTTGGAATGTTTTTGAGGGTAGTGTAGAGGAAGTTTTACTCTGTATCAAAACCTGTGCTGTTCCTGTCCTGGGAGTATTTGATGGGGACAGTGTAGAGGGAGCTTTACTCTGTATCTCACCCCGTGCTGTCCCTGTCCTGGGAGTGTTTGATGGGGACAGTGCAGAGGGAGCTTTACTCTGTATCTAACCCCGTGCTGTCCCTGTCCTGGGAGTGTTTGATGGGGGCAGTGTAGAGGGAGCTTTACTCTGTATCTAACCCCCTGCTGTCCCAGTCCTGGGAGTGTTTGATGGGGACAGTGAAGAGAGAGCTTTACTCTGCATCTAAACCTGTCTGTCCCTGTCCTGGGAGTGTTTGATGGGGGCAGTGTAGAGAGAGCTTTACCCTATATCTAACCCTGTGCTGTCCCTGTCCTGGGAGTGTTTGATGGGGACAGTGCAGAGGGAGCTTTACTCTGTATCTAACCCCGTGCTGTCCCTGTCCTGGGAGTGTTTGATGGGGACAGTGTAGAGAGAGCTTTACTCTGCATCTAACCCTGTACTGTCCCTGTCCTGGGAGTGTTTGATGGGGGCAGTGTAGAGGGAGCTTTACCCTATATCTAACCCCGTGCTGTCCCTGTCCTGGGAGTGTTTGATGGGGACAGTGTAGAGAGGGTTTTACTCTGTTTCTAACCCTGTGCTGTCCCTGTCCTGGAAGTGTTTGATGCGGACAGTGTAGAGGGAGCTTTACTCTGAATCGAACCTCATACATGTCCCTGTCCTGGGAGTGTTTGATGGGGACAGTGTAGAGAGGGATTTACTCTGTATCTAACCCTGTGCTTCCCCTGTCCTGGGAGTGTTTGATGGGGACAGTGTAGAGGGAGCTTTACTCTGTACCTAACCCCGTGCTGTGCTTGTCCTGAGTGTCTTTGATGGGGACAGTGTCGAGAGAGCTTTACTCTGTGTCTAACCCCGTGCTATCCCTGTCCTGGGAGTATTTGATAGGGACAGTGTAGAGGAAGCTTTACTCTGTACCTAACATGGTGCTGTCCCTGTCCTGGGAGGGTTTGATGGGAACAGTGTAGAGGGAGCTTTACTCTGTATCTAACTCCGTACATGTCCCTGTCCCTGGGAGTGTTTGATGGCGACAGTGTCGAGAAAGCTTTACTCTATATCTAACCCCGTGCTGTCGCTGTCCTGGGAGGGTTTGATGGGGACAGTGTAGAGAAGGATTTACACTGTGTCTAACCCCGAACATGTCCTTGTCCTGGGGGTGTTTGATGGGGACAGTGTGGAGGGAGCTTTACCCCGTATCTAACCCCCATGCTGTCCCTGTCCTGGGAGGGTTAGTTGGGAACAGTGTAGACAGGAATTTACTGTTGTATCTAAACCCGTGCTGTCCCTGTCATGGGAGTGTTTGATGGGGGCACTGTGGAGGGAGCTTTACTCTGTATCTAACCTGTTCATGTCCATGTCCTGGGAGTGTTTGATGGGGACAGTGTAGAGGGAGCTTTACCCTGTATCTAACCGCGTGCCTTCCCTGACCTGGAATGTTTAATGGGCACAGTGTAGAGAAAGCTTTACTCTGTAGCTAAGCCCGTGCTGTCCCTGTCCTGGGAGGGTTTGATGGGGAATGTGCATGGGAGCTTTACTCTGTACCTAATCCCATGTCCCAGTCCTGCGAGTGTTTGATGAGGACAGTGCAGAGAAGGATTTACTCTGTACCTAACCATGTGCTGTCCTTGTCCTGGGAGTGTTTGATGGGGACAGTGCAGAGGGAGCTTTACTCTGTATCTAACCCTGTGCTGTTCCTGTCCTGGGAGTGTTTGATGGGGACAGTGTAGAGAGATCTTTACTCTGTGTCTAACCCTGTGCTGTCCCTGTTTTGGGAGTGTTTGATGGGGACAGTGTAGAGGGAACTTCAATCTGTATCTAATCTCGTGCTGTAGCTGTCCTGGGAGTGTTTGATGGGGACAGTGTAGAGGGAACTTTACTCTGTCCCTAACCCTGTGTTTCTACTGTCCTGGGAGGGTTTGATGGGGACAGTGCAGAGGGAGCTTTACTCTGTACCTAATCCCATGTCCCAGTCCTGCGAGTGTTTGATGAGGACAGTGCAGAGAAGGATTTACTCTGTACCTAACCCTGTGCTGTCCTTGTCCTGGGAGTGTTTGATGGGGACAGTGCAGAGGGAGCTTTACTCTGTATCTAACCCCGTGCTGTCCCTGTCCTGGGAGTGTTTGATGGGGACAGTGTAGCGAAAGCTTTTCTCCATACTTAACTCTGGGCTGTTCCTGTCCTGGGAGTGTTTGATGGGGACAGTGTGGAGGGAGCTTTACTCTGTATCTAACCCCGTGCTGTCCCTGTCCCGGGAGTGTTTGATGGGAACAGTGTCGAGGGAGCTTTATTCTGTATCTAATCTCGTGCTGTAGCTGTCCTGGGACTGTTTGATGGGGACAGTGTAGAGGGAGCTTTATCCTGTCTCTAACCCTGTGCTGTCCCTGTCCTGGGATTGTTGATGGGGACAGTGTAGAGGGAGCTTTACTCTGTATCTAACCCCATGCTGTTCCCCCATGTGGGTGTTTACTGGGGACAGTGTAGAGAGAATTTTACTCTGTATCTAATCCCGTGCTGTCCCTGTCCCTGGGGGTGTTTGATGGGAACAGTGTCGAGGGATCTTTACTCTCTATCTCATCCCGTGCTGTTCCTGCCCTGGGAGTGTTTGATGGGGACAGTGTAGAGAGATCTTTACACTGTGTCTAACGCTGTGCTGTCCCTGTTTTGGGAGTGTTTGATGGGGACTGTGTAGCGAAAGCTTTACTCCATACTTAACTCTGGGCTGTTCCTGTCCTGGGAGTGTTTGAAGGGGACAGTGTAGAGGGAGCTTTACTCTGGATCTTAACCTGTGCTGTCCCTGTCCTGTGGATGTTTGATGGGAACAGTGAAGAGTGAGCTTTACTCTGTGCCTATCCCTGTGATGTCCATGTCCTGGGAGTGTTTGATGGGGACAGTGTGGAGGGAGCTTTACTCTATATCTAACCCTGTGCTATCCCTGTCCTGGGAATATTTGATGTGGACAGTATAGAGGGATCTTTACTCTGTATCTAACACGGTGCTGTCTCTCTCCTGGGAATGTTTGATGGGGACACTGTAGAGGAAGCTTTACTCTGTATCTAATCCGTTCATGTCCCTGTCCTGGGAGTGTTTGATGGGGACAGTATAGAGGAAGCTTTACCTTGTATCTCACCCCGTGCTGTCTCTGTCCAGGGAGTCTTTGTTGGGGACAGTGTAGAGACAGCTTTACACTGTATCTAACCCCATACATGTCCCAGTCCTGCGAGTGTTTGATGAGGACAGTGTAGGGAGGGATTTACTCTGTATCTAACCCTGTGCTGTCCCTGTCCTGGGAGTGTTTGATGGGGACAGTATAGAGAGAGCTTTACCCTGTATCTATCCCCGTGCTGTCCCTGTCCTGGGAGTGTTTGATGGGGACAGTATAGAGAGAGCTTTACCCTGTATCTATCCCCGTGCTGTCCCTGTCCTGGGAGTATTTGATGGGGACAGTGGGGAGGGAGCTTTCCTCTGTATCTAACCCCGTGCTATCCCTGTCCTGGCAGGGTTAGTTGGGAACTGTATAGAGAGGAATTTACTGTTGTATCTAACCCCGTGCTGTCCCTGTCCTGGGAATGTTTGATGGGGACACTGTGGAGGGAGCTTTACTCTGTATCTAACCCGTTCATGTCCCTGTCCTGGGAGTGTTTGATGGGGACAGTGTAGAGAGAGCTTTACTCCGCATCTAACCCCGTGCTGTCCCTGTCCTGGGAGTGTTTGCTGGGGACAGTGCAGAGGGAGGGTTCCTCTGTATCTAACCCCCTGCTGTCCCTGTCCTGGGAGTGTTTGATGGGGACAGTGTAGAGGGAGCTTTATTCTGCATCTAACCCCGTGCTGTCCCTGTCATGGGATTGTTTGATGGGGACAGTGTAGAGAGGGTTTTACTCTGTATCTAACCCTGTGCTGTCCCTGTCCTGGAAGTGTTTGATGCGGACAGTGTAGAGGGAGCTTTACTCTGAATCGAACCTCATACATGTCCCTGTCCTGGGAGTGTTTGATGGGGACAGTGCAGAGGGAGCTTTACTCTGTATCTAACCCCGTGCTGTCCCTGTCCTGGGAGTGTTTGATGGGGACAGTGTAGAGAGAGCTTTACTCTGCATCTAACCCTGTACTGTCCCTGTCCTGGGAGTGTTTGATGGGGGCAGTGTAGAGGGAGCTTTACCCTATATCTAACCCCGTGCTGTCCCTGTCCTGGGAGTGTTTGATGGGGACAGTGTAGAGAGGGTTTTACTCTGTATCTAACCCTGTGCTGTCCCTGTCCTGGAAGTGTTTGATGCGGACAGTGTAGAGGGAGCTTTACTCTGAATCGAACCTCATACATGTCCCTGTCCTGGGAGTGTTTGATGGGGACAGTGTAGAGAGGGATTTACTCTGTATCTAACCCTGTGCTTCCCCTGTCCTGGGAGTGTTTGATGGGGACAGTGTAGAGGGAGCTTTACTCTGTACCTAACCCCGTGCTGTGCTTGTCCTGAGCGTCTTTGATGGGGACAGTGTCGAGAGAGCTTTACTCTGTGTCCAACCCCGTGCTATCCCTGTCCTGGGAGTGTTTGATAGGGACAGTGTAGAGGAAGCTTTACCCCGTATCTAACCCCCATGCTGTCCCTGTCCTGGGAGTGTTAGTTGGGAACAGTGTAGACAGGAATTTACTGTTGTATCTAAACCCGTGCTGTCCCTGTCATGGGAGTGTTTGATGGGGGCACTGTGGAGGGAGCTTTACTCTGTATCTAACCTGTTCATGTCCATGTCCTGGGAGTGTTTGATGGGGACAGTGTAGAGGGAGCTTTACCCTGTATCTAACCGCGTGCCTTCCCTGACCTGGAATGTTTAATGGGCACAGTGTAGAGAAAGCTTTACTCTGTAGCTAAGCCCGTGCTGTCCCTGTCCTGGGAGGGTTTGATGGGGACAGTGCATGGGAGCTTTACTCTGTACCTAATCCCATGTCCCAGTCCTGCGAGTGTTTGATGAGGACAGTGCAGAGAAGGATTTACTCTGTACCTAACCATGTGCTGTCCTTGTCCTGGGAGTGTTTGATGGGGACAGTGCAGAGGGAGCTTTACTCTGTATCTAACCCTGTGCTGTTCCTGTCCTGGGAGTGTTTGATGGGGACAGTGTAGAGAGAGCTTCACTGTGTATCTAACCCTGTGCTGTTCCTGTCCTGGGAGCGTTTGATGGGGACAGTGTAGAGGGAGGTTTACTCTGTATCTAACCCTGTGCTGTCCCTGTCCTAGGAAGGTTTGATGGGGACAGTGTAGAGGGAGCTTTACTCTCTATCTCGTCCCGTGCTGTCCCTGCCCTGGGAGTGTTTGGTGGGGACAGTGTAGAGAGATCTTTACTCTGTGTCTAACCCTGTGCTGTCCCTGTTTTGGGAGTGTTTGATGGGGACAGTGTAGAGGGAACTTCAATCTGTATCTAATCTCGTGCTGTAGCTGTCCTGGGAGTGTTTGATGGGGACAGTGTAGAGGGAACTTTACTCTGTCCCTAACCCTGTGTTTCTACTGTCCTGGGAGGGTTTGATGGGGACAGTGTAGAGGGAGCTTTACTCTGTACCTAATCCCATGTCCCAGTCCTGCGAGTGTTTGATGAGGACAGTGCAGAGAAGGATTTACTCTGTACCTAACCCTGTGCTGTCCTTGTCCTGGGAGTGTTTGATGGGGACAGTGCAGAGGGAGCTTTACTCTGTATCTAACCCTGTGCTGTTCCTGTCCTGATGGCGTTTGATGGGGACAGTGTAGAGGGAGGTTTTCTCTGTATCTAACCCTGTGCTGTCCCTGTCCTAGGAAGGTTTGATGGGGACAGTGTAGAGAAGGATTTACTCTGTATCTAACCCCGTGCTGTCCCTGTCCTGGGAGTGTTTGATGGGAACAGTGTAGCGAAAGCTTTTCTCCATACTTAACTCTGGGCTGTTCCTGTCCTGGGAGTGTTTGATGGGGACAGTGTGGAGGGAGCTTTACTCTGTATCTAACCCCGTGCTGTCCCTGTCCCGGGAGTGTTTGATGGGAACAGTGTCGCGGGATCTTTACTCTCTATCTCATCCCGTGCTGTTCCTGCCCTGGGAGTGTTTGATGGGGACAGTGTAGAGAGATCTTTACTCTGTGTCTAACGCTGTGCTGTCCCTGTTTTGGGAGTGTTTGATGGGGACTGTGTAGCGAAAGCTTTACTCCATACTTAGCTCTGGGCTGTTCCTGTCCTGGGAGTGTTTGAAGGGGACAGTGTAGAGGGAGCTTTACTCTGGATCTTAACCTGTGCTGTCCCTGTCCTGTGGATGTTTGATGGGAACAGTGAAGAGTGAGCTTTACTCTGTGCCTATCCCTGTGATGTCCATGTCCTGGGAGTGTTTGATGGGGACAGTGTAGAGGGAGCTTTACTCTATATCTAACCCTGTGCTATCCCTGTCCTGGGAATATTTGATGTGGACAGTATAGAGGGATCTTTACTCTGTATCTAACACGGTGCTGTCTCTCTCCTGGGAATGTTTGATGGGGACACTGTAGAGGAAGCTTTACTCTGTATCTAATCCGTTCATGTCCCTGTCCTGGGAGTGTTTGATGGGGACAGTATAGTGGAAGCTTTACCTTGTATCTCACCCCATGCTGTCTCTGTCCAGGGAGTCTTTGTTGGGGACAGTGTAGAGACAGCTTTACACTGTATCTAACCCCATACCTGTCCCTGTCCTGGGAGTGTTTGACAGTGACAGTGTAGAGAAAACTTTACTCTGTATCTAACCCCGTGCTGTCCCTGTCCTGGGAGTGTTTGATGGGAACAGTGTAGAGGGAGGTTTCCTCTGTATCTAACCCCGTGCTGTTCCTGTCCTGGGAGGGTTTGATGGGGACAGTGTAGAGGGAGCTTTACTCTATATCTAACCCCATACATGTCCCAGTCCTGCGAGTGTTTGATGAGGACAGTGTAGGGAGGGATTTACTCTGTATCTAACCCCGTGCTGTCCCTGTCCTGGGAGTGTTTGATGGGGACAGTATAGAGAGAGCTTTACCCTGTATCTATCCCCGTGCTGTCCCTGTCCTGGGAGTGTTTGATGGGGACAGTGTAGAGAGAGCTTTACTCCGCATCTAACCCCGTGCTGTCCCTGTCCTGGGAGTGTTTGATGGGGACAGTGTAGAGAGGGTTTTACTCTGTATCTAACCCTGTGCTGTCCCTGTTCTGGAAGTGTTTGATGCGGACAGTGTAGAGGGAGCTTTACTCTGAATCGAACCTCATACATGTCCCTGTCCTGGGAGTGTTTGATGGGGACAGTGCAGAGGGAGCTTTACTCTGTATCTAACCCCGTGCTGTCCCTGTCCTGGGAGTGTTTGATGGGGACAGTGTAGAGAGAGCTTTACTCTGCATCTAACCCTGTACTGTCCCTGTCCTGGGAGTGTTTGATGGGGGCAGTGTAGAGGGAGCTTTACCCTATATCTAACCCCGTGCTGTCCCTGTCCTGGGAGTGTTTGATGGGGACAGTGTAGAGAGGGTTTTACTCTGTATCTAACCCTGTGCTGTCCCTGTCCTGGAAGTGTTTGATGCGGACAGTGTAGAGGGAGCTTTACTCTGAATCGAACCTCATACATGTCCCTGTCCTGGGAGTGTTTGATGGGGACAGTGTAGAGAGGGATTTACTCTGTATCTAACCCTGTGCTTCCCTGTCCTGGGAGTGTTTGATGGGGACAGTGTAGAGGGAGCTTTACTCTGTACCTAACCCCGTGCTGTGCTTGTCCTGAGCGTCTTTGATGGGGACAGTGTCGAGAGAGCTTTACTCTGTGTCTAATCCCGTGCTATCCCTGTCCTGGGAGTGTTTGATAGGGACAGTGTAGAGGAAGCTTTACCCCGTATCTAACCCCATGCTGTCCCTGTCCTGGGAGGGTTAGTTGGGAACAGTGTAGACAGGAATTTACTGTTGTATCTAAACCCGTGCTGTCCCTGTCATGGGAGTGTTTGATGGGGGCACTGTGGAGGGAGCTTTACTCTGTATCTAACCTGTTCATGTCCATGTCCTGGGAGTGTTTGATGGGGACAGTGTAGAGGGAGCTTTACCCTGTATCTAACCGCGTGCCTTCCCTGACCTGGAATGTTTAATGGGCACAGTGTAGAGAAAGCTTTACTCTGTAGCTAAGCCCGTGCTGTCCCTGTCCTGGGAGGGTTTGATGGGGACAGTGCATGGGAGCTTTACTCTGTACCTAATCCCATGTCCCAGTCCTGCGAGTGTTTGATGAGGACAGTGCAGAGAAGGATTTACTCTGTACCTAACCATGTGCTGTCCTTGTCCTGGGAGTGTTTGATGGGGACAGTGCAGAGGGAGCTTTACTCTGTATCTAACCCTGTGCTGTTCCTGTCCTGGGAGTGTTTGATGGGGACAGTGTAGAGAGAGCTTCACTGTGTATCTAACCCTGTGCTGTTCCTGTCCTGGGAGCGTTTGATGGGGACAGTGTAGAGGGAGGTTTACTCTGTATCTAACCCTGTGCTATCCCTGTCCTAGGAAGGTTTGATGGGGACAGTGTAGAGGGAGCTTTACTCTCTATCTCGTCCCGTGCTGTCCCTGCCCTGGGAGTGTTTGATGGGGACAGTGTAGAGAGATCTTTACTCTGTGTCTAACCCTGTGCTGTCCCTGTTTTGGGAGTGTTTGATGGGGACAGTGTAGAGGGAACTTCAATCTGTATCTAATCTCATGCTGTAGCTGTCCTGGGAGTGTTTGATGGGGACAGTGCAGAGGGAACTTTACTCTGTCCCTAACCCTGTGTTTCTACTGTCCTGGGAGGGTTTGATGGGGACAGTGTAGAGGGAGCTTTACTCTGTACCTAATCCCATGTCCCAGTCCTGCGAGTGTTTGATGAGGACAGTGCAGAGAAGGATTTACTCTGTACCTAACCCTGTGCTGTCCTTGTCCTGGGAGTGTTTGATGGGGACAGTGCAGAGGGAGCTTTACTCTGTATCTAACCCTGTGCTGTTCCTGTCCTGATGGCGTTTGATGGGGACAGTGTAGAGGGAGGTTTTCTCTGTATCTAACCCTGTGCTGTCCCTGTCCTAGGAAGGTTTGATGGGGACAGTGTAGAGAAGGATTTACTCTGTATCTAACCCCGTGCTGTCCCTGTCCTGGGAGTGTTTGATGGGGACAGTGTAGCGAAAGCTTTTCTCCATACTTATCTCTGGGCTGTTCCTGTCCTGGGAGTGTTTGATGGGGACAGTGTGGAGGGAGCTTTACTCTGTATCTAACCCCGTGCTGTCCCTGTCCGGGAGTGTTTGATGGGGACAGTGTAGAGGGAGCTTTATTCTGTATCTAATCTCGTGCTGTAGCTGTCCTGGGACTGTTTGATGGGGACAGTGTAGAGGGAGCTTTACTCTGTGCCTATCCCTGTGATGTCCATGTCCTGGGAGTGTTTGATGGGGACAGTGTAGAGGGAGCTTTACTCTATATCTAACCCTGTGCTATCCCTGTCCTGGGAATATTTGATGTGGACAGTATAGAGGGATCTTTACTCTGTATCTAACACGGTGCTGTCTCTCTCCTGGGAATGTTTGATGGGGACACTGTAGAGGAAGCTTTACTCTGTATCTAATCCGTTCATGTCCCTGTCCTGGGAGTGTTTGATGGGGACAGTATAGAGGAAGCTTTACCTTGTATCTCACCCCGTGCTGTCTCTGTCCAGGGAGTCTTTGTTGGGGACAGTGTAGAGACAGCTTTACACTGTATCTAACCCCATACCTGTCCCTGTCCTGGGAGTGTTTGACAGTGACAGTGTAGAGAAAACTTTACTCTGTATCTAACCCCGTGCTGTCCCTGTCCTGGGAGTGTTTGATGGGAACAGTGTAGAGGGAGGTTTCCTCTGTATCTAACCCCGTGCTGTTCCTGTCCTGGGAGGGTTTGATGGGGACAGTGTAGAGGGAGCTTTACTCTATATCTAACCCCATACATGTCCCAGTCCTGCGAGTGTTTGATGAGGACAGTGTAGGGAGGGATTTACTCTGTATCTAACCCCGTGCTGTCCCTGTCCTGGGAGTGTTTGATGGGGACAGTATAGAGAGAGCTTTACCCTGTATCTATCCCCGTGCTGTCCCTGTCCTGGGAGTGTTTGATGGGGACAGTGTAGAGGGAGCTTTATTCTGTATCTAATCTCGTGCTGTAGCTGTCCTGGGACTGTTTGATGGGGACAGTGTAGAGGGAGCTTTATCCTGTCTCTAACCCTGTGCTGTCCCTGTCCTGGGATTGTTGATGGGGACAGTGTAGAGGGAGCTTTACTCTGTATCTAACCCCATGCTGTTCCCCCATGTGGGTGTTTACTGGGGACAGTGTAGAGAGAATTTTACTCTGTATCTAATCCCGTGCTGTCCCTGTCCCTGGGGGTGTTTGATGGGAACAGTGTCGAGGGATCTTTACTCTCTATCTCATCCCGTGCTGTTCCTGCCCTGGGAGTGTTTGATGGGGACAGTGTAGAGAGATCTTTACTCTGTGTCTAACGCTGTGCTGTCCCTGTTTTGGGAGTGTTTGATGGGGACTGTGTAGCGAAAGCTTTACTCCATACTTAGCTCTGGGCTGTTCCTGTCCTGGGAGTGTTTGAAGGGGACAGTGTAGAGGGAGCTTTACTCTGGATCTTAACCTGTGCTGTCCCTGTCCTGTGGATGTTTGATGGGAACAGTGAAGAGTGAGCTTTACTCTGTGCCTATCCCTGTGATGTCCATGTCCTGGGAGTGTTTGATGGGGACAGTGTAGAGGGAGCTTTACTCTATATCTAACCCTGTGCTATCCCTGTCCTGGGAATATTTGATGTGGACAGTATAGAGGGATCTTTACTCTGTATCTAACACGGTGCTGTCTCTCTCCTGGGAATGTTTGATGGGGACACTGTAGAGGAAGCTTTACTCTGTATCTAATCCGTTCATGTCCCTGTCCTGGGAGTGTTTGATGGGGACAGTATAGAGGAAGCTTTACCTTGTATCTCACCCCGTGCTGTCTCTGTCCCGGGAGTGTTTGTTGGGGACAGTGTAGAGACAGCTTTACTCTGTATCTAACCCCATACCTGTCCCTGTCCTGGGAGTGTTTGACGGTGACAGTGTAGAGAAAACTTTACTCTGTATCTAACCCGTGCTGTCCCTGTCCTGGGAGTGTTTGATGGGAACAGTGTAGAGGGAGGTTTCCTCTGTATCTAACCCCGTGCTGTTCCTGTCCTGTGGATGTTTGATGGGGACAGTGTAGAGGGAGCTTTACTCTATATCTAACCCCATACATGTCCCAGTCCTGCGAGTGTTTGATGAGGACAGTGTAGGGAGGGATTTACTCTGTATCTAACCCCGTGCTGTCCCTGTCCTGGGAGTGTTTGATGGGGACAGTATAGAGAGAGCTTTACCCTGTATCTATCCCCGTGCTGTCCCTGTTCTGGGAGTGTTTGATGGGGACAGTGTAGAGAAGGATTTACTCTGTATCTAACCCTGTGCTGTCCCTGTCCTGGGAGTATTTGATGGGGACAGTGGGGAGGGAGCTTTCCTCTGTATCTAACCCCGTGCTATCCCTGTCCTGGCAGGGTTAGTTGGGAACTGTATAGAGAGGAATTTACTGTTGTATCTAACCCCGTGCTGTCCCTGTCCTGGGAATGTTTGATGGGGACACTGTGGAGGGAGCTTTACTCTGTATCTAACCCGTTCATGTCCCTGTCCTGGGAGTGTTTGATGGGGACAGTGTAGAGAGAGCTTTACTCCGCATCTAACCCCGTGCTGTCCCTGTCCTGGGAGTGTTTGATGGGGACAGTGTAGAGAGAGATTCACTGTGTATCTATCCCTGTGCTGTTCCTGTCATGGTAGCATTTGATGGGGACAGTGTAGAGGGAGGGTTCCTCTGTATCTAACCCCCTGCTGTCCCTGTCCTGGGAGTGTTTGATGGGGACAGTGTAGAGGGAGGGTTCCTCTGTATCTAACCCCCTGCTGTCCCTGTCCTGGGAGTGTTTGATGGGGACAGTGTAGAGGGTGCTTTACTCTGTATCTAACCCCGTGCTGTCCCTGTCATGGGAATGTTTGATGGGGCCAGTGTAGAGGGAGCTTTACCCTGTATCTAACCCCGTGCTGTCCCTGTCATGGGAATGTTTGATGGGGCCAGTGTAGAGGGAGCTTTATTCTGCATCTAACCCCGTGCTGTCCCTGTCATGGGAGTGTTTGATGGGGACAGTGTAGAGAGGGTTTTACTCTGTATCTAACCCTGTGCTGTCCCTGTCCTGGAAGTGTTTGATGCGGACAGTGTAGAGGGAGCTTTACTCTGAATCGAACCTCATACATGTCCCTGTCCTGGGAGTGTTTGATGGGGACAGTGTAGAGGGAGCTTTACTCTGTACCTAACCCCGTGCTGTGCTTGTCCTGAGCGACTTTGATGGGGACAGTGTCGAGAGAGCTTTACTCTGTGTCTAACCCCGTGCTATCCCTGTCCTGGGAGTGTTTGATAGGGACAGTGTAGAGGAAGCTTTACTCTGTACCTAACACGGTGCTGTCCCTGTCCTGGGAGGGTTTGATGGGAACAGTGTAGAGGGAGCTTTACTCTGTATCTAACTCCGTACATGTCCCTGTCCCTGGGAGTATTTGATGGCGACAGTGTCGAGAAAGCTTTACTCTATATCTAACCCCGTGCTGTCGCTGTCCTGGGAGGGTTTGATGAGGACAGTGTAGAGAGAGCTTTACTCTGTATCTAACCCTGTGCTGTGCCTGTCCAGTGAGGGTCTGATGGGGACAGTGCAGAGGGAGCTTTACTCTGCATCTAATCCTGTGCTGTCTCTGTCCTGGGAGTGTTTGGTGGGGAGAGTGTAGAGGGAGCTTCAATCTGTACCACACCAACGTTGTCCCTGTCCTGGAAGTGTTTGATGGGGACAATGTAGAGGGAGCTTTACTTTGTATCTCACCCTGTGCTGTCCTTGTCCTGAGCATGTTTGATGGGGACAGTGTAGAGGGAGCTTTACTCTGCATCTAACACTGTGCTGTCCCTGTCCTAAGCGGTTTGATGGGGACAGTGTAGAGGGAGCTTTACTCTGCATCTAACCCTGTGCTGTCCCTGTCCTGGGAGTGTTTGATGGGGACAACGTAGAGGGAGCTTTACTTTGTATCTCACCCTGTGCTGACCTTGTCCTGAGCATGTTTGATGGGGACAGTGTAGAGGGAGCTTTACTCTGCATCTAACACTGTGCTGTCCCTGTCCTAAGCAGTTTGATGGGGACAGTGTCGAGAGAGCTTTACTCTGCATCTAACCCTGTGCTGTCCCTGTCCTGGGAGTGTTTGATGGGGACAGTGTAGAGGGAGCTTTACTTTGTATCTCACCCTGTGCTGTCCTTGTCCTGAGCATGTTTGATGGGGACAGTGTACAGGGAGCTTTACTCTGCATCTAACCCTGTGCTGTCCCTGTCCTGGGATGTTTGATGGGGACAGTGTAGAGGGAGCTTTACTCTGCATCTAGCCCTGTGCTGTCCCTGTCCTGGGAATGTTTGATGGGGACAGTGTAGAGGGAGCTTTACTCTGCATCTAACCCTGTGCTGTCCCTGTCCTGAGCGGTTTGATGGGGACAGTGTAGAGGGAGCTTTACTCTGCATCTAACCCCGTGCTGTCCCTGTCCTGAGCATGTTTGATGGGGACAGTGTAGAGGCAGCTTTAATCTGTACCACCCCAGTGTTGTCCCTGTCCTGGAAGTGTTTGATGGGGACAGTGTAGAGGGTGCTTTACTCTGCATCTAACCCTGTGCTGTCCCTGTCCTGGGAATGTTTGATGGGGACAGTGTAGAGGGAGCTTTACTCTGCATCTAACCCTGTGCTGTCTCTGTCCTGGGAGTGTTTGATGGCGACAGTGTAGAGAGGGATTTACTCTGTACCTAACCCCGCATGCTGCCCCTGTCCGGGGAGTGTTTGATGGGGACAATGTAGAGGGAGCTTTACTCTGTATCTAACCCCGTGCTGTCCCTGTCCTGGGAGTTTTTGATGGCGACAGTGTAGAGAGATCTTTACTCTGTATCTAACCCCGTGCTGTCCCTGTCCTTGGAATGTTTTTGAGGGTAGTGTAGAGGAAGTTTTACTCTGTATCAAAACCTGTGCTGTTCCTGTCCTGGGAGTATTTGATGGGGACAGTGTAGAGGGAGCTTTACTCTGTATCTCACCCCGTGCTGTCCCTGTCCTGGGAGTGTTTGATGGGGACAGTGCAGAGGGAGCTTTACTCTGTATCTAACCCCGTACTGTCCCTGTCCTGGGAGTGTTTGATGGGGGCAGTGTAGAGGGAGCTTTACTCTGTATCTAACCCCCTGCTGTCCCAGTCCTGGGAGTGTTTGATGGGGACAGTGAAGAGAGAGCTTTACTCTGCATCTAAACCTGTACTGTCCCTGTCCTGGGAGTGTTTGGTGGGGGCAGTGTAGAGAGAGCTTTACCCTATATCTAACCCTGTGCTGTCCCTGTCCTGGGAGTGTTTGATGGGGACAGTGCAGAGGGAGCTTTACTCTGTATCTAACCCCGTGCTGTCCCTGTCCTGGGAGTGTTTGATGTGGACAGTGTAGAGAGAGCTTTACTCTGCATCTAACCCTGTGCTGTCCCTGTCCTGGGATTGTTGATGGGGACAGTGTAGAGGGAGCTTTACTCTGTATCTAACCCCATGCTGTTCCCCCATGTGGGTGTTTACTGGGGACAGTGTAGAGAGAATTTTACTCTGTATCTAATCCCGTGCTGTCCCTGTCCCTGGGGGTGTTTGATGGGAACAGTGTCGAGGGATCTTTACTCTCTATCTCATCCCGTGCTGTTCCTGCCCTGGGAGTGTTTGATGGGGACAGTGTAGAGAGATCTTTACTCTGTGTCTAACGCTGTGCTGTCCCTGTTTTGGGAGTGTTTGATGGGGACTGTGTAGCGAAAGCTTTACTCCATACTTTACTCTGGGTTGTTCCTGTCCTGGGAGTGTTTGAAGGGGACAGTGTAGAGGGAGCTTTACTCTGGATCTTAACCTGTGCTGTCCCTGTCCTGTGGATGTTTGATGGGAACAGTGAAGAGTGAGCTTTACTCTGTGCCTATCCCTGTGATGTCCATGTCCTGGGAGTGTTTGATGGGGACAGTGTAGAGGGAGCTTTACTCTATATCTAACCCTGTGCTATCCCTGTCCTGGGAATATTTGATGTGGACAGTATAGAGGGATCTTTACTCTGTATCTAACACGGTGCTGTCTCTCTCCTGGGAATGTTTGATGGGGACACTGTAGAGGAAGCTTTACTCTGTATCTAATCCGTTCATGTCCCTGTCCTGGGAGTGTTTGATGGGGACAGTATAGAGGAAGCTTTACCTTGTATCTCACCCCGTGCTGTCTCTGTCCAGGGAGTCTTTGTTGGGGACAGTGTAGAGACAGCTTTACACTGTATCTAACCCCATACCTGTCCCTGTCCTGGGAGTGTTTGACGGTGACAGTGTAGAGAAAACTTTACTCTGTATCTAACCCCGTGCTGTCCCTGTCCTGGGAGTGTTTGATGGGAACAGTGTAGAGGGAGGTTTCCTCTGTATCTAACCCCGTGCTGTTCCTGTCCTGTGGATGTTTGATGGGGACAGTGTAGAGAAGGATTTACTCTGTATCTCACCCCGTGCTATCCCTGTCCTGGGAGGGTTTGATGGGGACAGTATAGAGAGAGCTTTACCCTGTATCTATCCCCGTGCTGTCCCTGTCCTGGGAGTTTTTGATGGCGACAGTGTAGAGAGATCTTTACTCTGTATCTAACCCCGTGCTGTCCCTGTCCTTGGAATGTTTTTGAGGGTAGTGTAGAGGAAGTTTTACTCTGTATCAAAACCTGTGCTGTTCCTGTCCTGGGAGTATTTGATGGGGACAGTGTAGAGGGAGCTTTACTCTGTATCTATCCCCGTGCTGTCCCTGTTCTGGGAGTGTTTGATGGGGACAGTGTAGAGAAGGATTTACTCTGTATCTAACCCTGTGCTGTCCCTGTCCTGGGAGTGTTTGATGGGGACAGTATAGAGAGAGCTTTACCCTGTATCTATCCCCGTGCTGTCCCTGTTCTGGGAGTGTTTGATGGGGACAGTGTAGAGAAGGATTTACTCTGTATCTAACCCTGTGCTGTCCCTGTCCTGGGAGTGTTTGATGGGGACAGTATAGAGAGAGCTTTACCCTGTATCTATCCCCGTGCTGTCCCTGTCCTGGGAGTTTTTGATGGCGACAGTGTAGAGAGATCTTTACTCTGTATCTAACCCCGTGCTGTCCCTGTCCTTGGAATGTTTTTGAGGGTAGTGTAGAGGAAGTTTTACTCTGTATCAAAACCTGTGCTGTTCCTGTCCTGGGAGTATTTGATGGGGACAGTGTAGAGGGAGCTTTACTCTGTATCTCACCCCGTGCTGTCCCTGTCCTGGGAGTGTTTGATGGGGACAGTGCAGAGGGAGCTTTACTCTGTATCTAACCCCGTACTGTCCCTGTCCTGGGAGTGTTTGATGGGGGCAGTGTAGAGGGAGCTTTACTCTGTATCTAACCCCCTGCTGTCCCAGTCCTGGGAGTGTTTGATGGGGACAGTGAAGAGAGAGCTTTACTCTGCATCTAAACCTGTACTGTCCCTGTCCTGGGAGTGTTTGGTGGGGGCAGTGTAGAGAGAGCTTTACCCTATATCTAACCCTGTGCTGTCCCTGTCCTGGGAGTGTTTGATGGGGACAGTGCAGAGGGAGCTTTACTCTGTATCTAACCCCGTGCTGTCCCTGTCCTGGGAGTGTTTGATGTGGACAGTGTAGAGAGAGCTTTACTCTGCATCTAACCCTGTGCTGTCCCTGTCCTGGGATTGTTGATGGGGACAGTGTAGAGGGAGCTTTACTCTGTATCTAACCCCATGCTGTTCCCCCATGTGGGTGTTTACTGGGGACAGTGTAGAGAGAATTTTACTCTGTATCTAATCCCGTGCTGTCCCTGTCCCTGGGGGTGTTTGATGGGAACAGTGTCGAGGGATCTTTACTCTCTATCTCATCCCGTGCTGTTCCTGCCCTGGGAGTGTTTGATGGGGACAGTGTAGAGAGATCTTTACTCTGTGTCTAACGCTGTGCTGTCCCTGTTTTGGGAGTGTTTGATGGGGACTGTGTAGCGAAAGCTTTACTCCATACTTTACTCTGGGTTGTTCCTGTCCTGGGAGTGTTTGAAGGGGACAGTGTAGAGGGAGCTTTACTCTGGATCTTAACCTGTGCTGTCCCTGTCCTGTGGATGTTTGATGGGAACAGTGAAGAGTGAGCTTTACTCTGTGCCTATCCCTGTGATGTCCATGTCCTGGGAGTGTTTGATGGGGACAGTGTAGAGGGAGCTTTACTCTATATCTAACCCTGTGCTATCCCTGTCCTGGGAATATTTGATGTGGACAGTATAGAGGGATCTTTACTCTGTATCTAACACGGTGCTGTCTCTCTCCTGGGAATGTTTGATGGGGACACTGTAGAGGAAGCTTTACTCTGTATCTAATCCGTTCATGTCCCTGTCCTGGGAGTGTTTGATGGGGACAGTATAGAGGAAGCTTTACCTTGTATCTCACCCCGTGCTGTCTCTGTCCAGGGAGTCTTTGTTGGGGACAGTGTAGAGACAGCTTTACACTGTATCTAACCCCATACCTGTCCCTGTCCTGGGAGTGTTTGACGGTGACAGTGTAGAGAAAACTTTACTCTGTATCTAACCCCGTGCTGTCCCTGTCCTGGGAGTGTTTGATGGGAACAGTGTAGAGGGAGGTTTCCTCTGTATCTAACCCCGTGCTGTTCCTGTCCTGTGGATGTTTGATGGGGACAGTGTAGAGGGAGCTTTACTCTATATCTAACCCCATACATGTCCCAGTCCTGCGAGTGTTTGATGAGGACAGTGTAGGGAGGGATTTACTCTGTATCTAACCCCGTGCTGTCCCTGTCCTGGGAGTGTTTGATGGGGACAGTATAGAGAGAGCTTTACCCTGTATCTATCCCCGTGCTGTCCCTGTCCTGGGAGTGTTTGATGGGGACAGTATAGAGAGAGCTTTACCCTGTATCTATCCCCGTGCTGTCCCTGTTCTGGGAGTGTTTGATGGGGACAGTGTAGAGAAGGATTTACTCTGTATCTAACCCTGTGCTGTCCCTGTCCTGGGAGTATTTGATGGGGACAGTGGGGAGGGAGCTTTCCTCTGTATCTAACCCCGTGCTATCCCTGTCCTGGCAGGGTTAGTTGGGAACTGTATAGAGAGGAATTTACTGTTGTATCTAACCCCGTGCTGTCCCTGTCCTGGGAATGTTTGATGGGGACACTGTGGAGGGAGCTTTACTCTGTATCTAACCCGTTCATGTCCCTGTCCTGGGAGTGTTTGATGGGGACAGTGTAGAGAGAGCTTTACTCCGCATCTAACCCCGTGCTGTCCCTGTCCTGGGAGAGTTTGCTGGGGACAGTGTAGAGAGAGATTCACTGTGTATCTATCCCTGTGCTGTTCCTGTCATGGTAGCATTTGATGGGGACAGTGTAGAGGGAGGGTTCCTCTGTATCTAACCCCCTGCTGTCCCTGTCCTGGGAGTGTTTGATGGGGACAGTGTAGAGGGAGGGTTCCTCTGTATCTAACCCCCTGCTGTCCCTGTCCTGGGAGTGTTTGATGGGGACAGTGTAGAGGGAGGGTTCCTCTGTATCTAACCCCCTGCTGTCCCTGTCCTGGGAGTGTTTGATGGGGACAGTGTAGAGGGTGCTTTACTCTGTATCTAACCCCGTGCTGTCCCTGTCATGGGAATGTTTGATGGGGCCAGTGTAGAGGGAGCTTTACTCTGTATCTAACCCCGTGCTGTCCCTGTCATGGGAATGTTTGATGGGGCCAGTGTAGAGGGAGCTTTATTCTGCATCTAACCCCGTGCTGTCCCTGTCATGGGAGTGTTTGATGCGGACAGTGTAGAGGGAGCTTTACTCTGAATCGAACCTCATACATGTCCCTGTCCTGGGAGTGTTTGATGGGGACAGTGTAGAGGGAGCTTTACTCTGTACCTAACCCCGTGCTGTGCTTGTCCTGAGCGACTTTGATGGGAACAGTGTCGAGAGAGCTTTACTCTGTGTCTAACCCCGTGCTATCCCTGTCCTGGGAGTGTTTGATAGGGACAGTGTAGAGGAAGCTTTACTCTGTACCTAACACGGTGCTGTCCCTGTCCTGGGAGGGTTTGATGGGAACAGTGTAGAGGGAGCTTTACTCTGTATCTAACTCCGTACATGTCCCTGTCCCTGGGAGTATTTGATGGCGACAGTGTCGAGAAAGCTTTACTCTATATCTAACCCCGTGCTGTCGCTGTCCTGGGAGGGTTTGATGAGGACAGTGTAGAGAGAGCTTTACTCTGTATCTAACCCTGTGCTGTGCCTGTCCAGTGAGGGTCTGATGGGGACAGTGCAGAGGGAGCTTTACTCTGCATCTAATCCTGTGCTGTCTCTGTCCTGGGAGTGTTTGGTGGGGAGAGTGTAGAGGGAGCTTCAATCTGTACCACACCAACGTTGTCCCTGTCCTGGAAGTGTTTGATGGGGACAATGTAGAGGAAGCTTTACTTTGTATCTCACCCTGTGCTGTCCTTGTCCTGAGCATGTTTGATGGGGACAGTGTAGAGGGAGCTTTACTCTGCATCTAACACTGTGCTGTCCCTGTCCTAAGCGGTTTGATGGGGACAGTGTAAAGGGAGCTTTACTCTGCATCTAACCCTGTGCTGTCCCTGTCCTGGGAGTGTTTGATGGGGACAACGTAGAGGGAGCTTTACTTTGTATCTCACCCTGTGCTGACCTTGTCCTGAGCATGTTTGATGGGGACAGTGTACAGGGAGCTTTACTCTGCATCTAACCCTGTGCTGTCCCTGTCCTGGGATGTTTGATGGGGACAGTGTAGAGGGAGCTTTACTCTGCATCTAGCCCTGTGCTGTCCCTGTCCTGGGAATGTTTGATGGGGACAGTGTAGAGGGAGCTTTACTCTGCATCTAACCCTGTGCTGTCCCTGTCCTGAGCGGTTTGATTGGGACAGTGTAAAGGGAGCTTTACTCTGCATCTAACCCCGTGCTGTCCTTGTCCTGAGCATGTTTGATGGGGACAGTGTAGAGGGAGCTTCAATCTGTACCACACCAACGTTGTCCCTGTCCTGGAAGTGTTTGATGGGGACAATGTAGAGGAAGCTTTACTTTGTATCTCACCCTGTGCTGTCCTTGTCCTGAGCATGTTTGATGGGGACAGTGTAGAGGGAGCTTTACTCTGCATCTAACACTGTGCTGTCCCTGTCCTAAGCGGTTTGATGGGGACAGTGTAGAGGGAGCTTTACTCTGCATCTAACCCTGTGCTGTCCCTGTCCTGGGAGTGTTTGATGGGGACAACGTAGAGGGAGCTTTACTTTGTATCTCACCCTGTGCTGTCCTTGTCCTGAGCATGTTTGATGGGGACAGTGTACAGTGAGCTTTACTCTGCATCTAACCCTGTGCTGTCCCTGTCCTGGGATGTTTGATGGGGACAGTGTAGAGGGAGCTTTACTCTGCATCTAGCCCTGTGCTGTCCCTGTCCTGGGAATGTTTGATGGGGACAGTGTAGAGGGAGCTTTACTCTGCATCTAACCCTGTGCTGTCCCTGTCCTGAGCGGTTTGATGGGGACAGTGTAGAGGGTGCTTTAATCTGTACCACCCCAGTGTTGTCCCTGTCCTGGAAGTGTTTGATGGGGACAGTGTAGAGGGTGCTTTACTCTGCATCTAACCCTGTGCTGTCCCTGTCCTGGGAATGTTTGATGGGGACAGTGTAGAGGGAGCTTTACTCTGCATCTAACCCTGTGCTGTCTCTGTCCTGGGAGTGTTTGATGGCGACAGTGTAGAGAGGGATTTACTCTGTACCTAACCCCCCATGCTGCCCCTGTCCTGGGAATGTTTGATGGGGACAGTGTAGAGGGAGCTTTACTCTGTATCTAACCCCGTGCTGTCCCTGTCCTTGGAATGTTTTTGAGGGTAGTGTAGAGGAAGTTTTACTCTGTATCAAAACCTGTGCTGTTCCTGTCCTGGGAGTATTTGATGGGGACAGTGTAGAGGGAGCTTTACTCTGTATCTCACCCCGTGCTGTCCCTGTCCTGGGAGTGTTTGATGGGGACAGTGCAGAGGGAGCTTTACTCTGTATCTAACCCCGTACTGTCCCTGTCCTGGGAGTGTTTGATGGGGGCAGTGTAGAGGGAGCTTTACTCTGTATCTAACCCCTGCTGTCCCAGTCCTGGGAGTGTTTGATGGGGACAGTGTAGAGAGGGTTTTACTCTGTATCTAACCCTGTGCTGTCCCTGTCCTGGAAGTGTTTGATGCGGACAGTGTAGAGGGAGCTTTACTCTGAATCGAACCTCATACATGTCCCTGTCCTGGGAGTGTTTGATGGGGACAGTGTAGAGAGGGATTTACTCTGTATCTAACCCTGTGCTTCCCTGTCCTGGGAGTGTTTGATGGGGACAGTGTAGAGGGAGCTTTACTCTGTACCTAACCCCGTGCTGTGCTTGTCCTGAGCGTCTTTGATGGGGACAGTGTCGAGAGAGCTTTACTCTGTGTCTAACCCCGTGCTATCCCTGTCCTGGGAGTGTTTGATAGGGACAGTGTAGAGGAAGCTTTACTCTGTACCTAACATGGTGCTGTCCCTGTCCTGGGAGGGTTTGATGGGAACAGTGTAGAGGGAGCTTTACTCTGTATCTAACTCCGTACATGTCCCTGTCCCTGGGAGTGTTTGATGGCGACAGTGTCGAGAAAGCTTTACTCTATATCTAACCCCGTGCTGTCGCTGTCCTGGGAGGGTTTGATGGGGACAGTGTAGAGAAGGATTTACACTGTGTCTAACCCCGAACATGTCCTTGTCCTGGGGGTGTTTAATGGGGACAGTGTGGAGGGAGCTTTACCCCGTATCTAACCCCCATGCTGTCCCTGTCCTGGGAGGGTTAGTTGGGAACAGTGTAGACAGGAATTTACTGTTGTATCTAAACCCGTGCTGTCCCTGTCATGGGAGTGTTTGATGGGGGCACTGTGGAGGGAGCTTTACTCTGTATCTAACCTGTTCATGTCCATGTCCTGGGAGTGTTTGATGGGGACAGTGTAGAGGGAGCTTTACCCTGTATCTAACCGCGTGCCTTCCCTGACCTGGAATGTTTAATGGGCACAGTGTAGAGAAAGCTTTACTCTGTAGCTAACCCCGTGCTGTCCCTGTCCTGGGAGGGTTTGATGGGGACAGTGCATGGGAGCTTTACTCTGTACCTAATCCCATGTCCCATTCCTGCGAGTGTTTGATGAGGACAGTGCAGAGGGAGCTTTACTCTGTATCTAACCCTGTGCTGTTCCTGTCCTGGGAGTGTTTGATGGGGACAGTGTAGAGGTAGCTTCACTTTGTATCTAACCCTGTGCTGTCCCTGTCCTGGGAGCGTTTGATGGGGACAGTGTAGAGGGAGGTTTACTCTGTATCTAACCCTGTGCTATCCCTGTCCTAGGAAGGTTTGATGGGGACAGTGTAGAGAAGGATTTACTCTGTATCTAACCCTGTGCTGTCCCTGTCCTGGGAGTGTTTGATGGGGACAGTGTAGAGGGAGCTTTACTCTCTATCTCGTCCCATGCTGTCCCTGCCCTGGGAGTGTTTGATGGGGACAGTGTAGAGAGATCTTTACTCTGTGTCTAACCCCGTGCTGTCCCTGTTTTGGGAGTGTTTGATGGGGACAGTGTAGAGGGAACTTCAATCTGTATCTAATCTCGTGCTGTAGCTGTCCTGGGAGTGTTTGATGGGGACAGTGTAGAGGGAACTTTACTCTGTCCCTAACCCTGTGTTTCTACTGTCCTGGGAGGGTTTGATGGGGACAGTGTGGAGGGAGCTTTACTCTGTACCTAATCCCATGTCCCAGTCCTGCGAGTGTTTGATGAGGACAGTGCAGAGAAGGATTTACTCTGTACCTAACCCTGTGCTGTCCTTGTCCTGGGAGTGTTTGATGGGGACAGTGCAGAGGGAGCTTTACTCTGTATCTAACCCTGTGCTGTTCCTGTCCTGATGGCGTTTGATGGGGACAGTGTAGAGGGAGGTTTTCTCTGTATCTAACCCTGTGCTGTCCCTGTCCTAGGAAGGTTTGATGGGGACAGTGTAGAGAAGGATTTACTTTGTATCTAACCCGTGCTGTCCCTGTCCTGGGAGTGTTTGATGGGGACAGTGTAGCGAAAGCTTTTCTCCATACTTAACTCTGGGCTGTTCCTGTCCTGGGAGTGTTTGATGGGGACAGTGTAGAGGGAGCTTTACTCTGTATCTAACCCCGTACTGTCCCTGTCCTGGGAGTGTTTGATGGGGGCAGTGTAGAGGGAGCTTTACTCTGTATCTAACCCCCTGCTGTCCCAGTCCTGGGAGTGTTTGATGGGGACAGTGAAGAGAGAGCTTTACTCTGCATCTAAACCTGTACTGTCCCTGTCCTGGGAGTGTTTGGTGGGGGCAGTGTAGAGAGAGCTTTACCCTATATCTAACCCTGTGCTGTCCCTGTCCTGGGAGTGTTTGATGGGGACAGTGCAGAGGGAGCTTTACTCTGTATCTAACCCCGTGCTGTCCCTGTCCTGGGAGTGTTTGATGTGGACAGTGTAGAGAGAGCTTTACTCTGCATCTAACCCTGTGCTGTCCCTGTCCTGGGATTGTTGATGGGGACAGTGTAGAGGGAGCTTTACTCTGTATCTAACCCCATGCTGTTCCCCCATGTGGGTGTTTACTGGGGACAGTGTAGAGAGAATTTTACTCTGTATCTAATCCCGTGCTGTCCCTGTCCCTGGGGGTGTTTGATGGGAACAGTGTCGAGGGATCTTTACTCTCTATCTCATCCCGTGCTGTTCCTGCCCTGGGAGTGTTTGATGGGGACAGTGTAGAGAGATCTTTACTCTGTGTCTAACGCTGTGCTGTCCCTGTTTTGGGAGTGTTTGATGGGGACTGTGTAGCGAAAGCTTTACTCCATACTTTACTCTGGGTTGTTCCTGTCCTGGGAGTGTTTGAAGGGGACAGTGTAGAGGGAGCTTTACTCTGGATCTTAACCTGTGCTGTCCCTGTCCTGTGGATGTTTGATGGGAACAGTGAAGAGTGAGCTTTACTCTGTGCCTATCCCTGTGATGTCCATGTCCTGGGAGTGTTTGATGGGGACAGTGTAGAGGGAGCTTTACTCTATATCTAACCCTGTGCTATCCCTGTCCTGGGAATATTTGATGTGGACAGTATAGAGGGATCTTTACTCTGTATCTAACACGGTGCTGTCTCTCTCCTGGGAATGTTTGATGGGGACACTGTAGAGGAAGCTTTACTCTGTATCTAATCCGTTCATGTCCCTGTCCTGGGAGTGTTTGATGGGGACAGTATAGAGGAAGCTTTACCTTGTATCTCACCCCGTGCTGTCTCTGTCCAGGGAGTCTTTGTTGGGGACAGTGTAGAGACAGCTTTACACTGTATCTAACCCCATACCTGTCCCTGTCCTGGGAGTGTTTGACGGTGACAGTGTAGAGAAAACTTTACTCTGTATCTAACCCCGTGCTGTCCCTGTCCTGGGAGTGTTTGATGGGAACAGTGTAGAGGGAGGTTTCCTCTGTATCTAACCCCGTGCTGTTCCTGTCCTGTGGATGTTTGATGGGGACAGTGTAGAGGGAGCTTTACTCTATATCTAACCCCATACATGTCCCAGTCCTGCGAGTGTTTGATGAGGACAGTGTAGGGAGGGATTTACTCTGTATCTAACCCCGTGCTGTCCCTGTCCTGGGAGTGTTTGATGGGGACAGTATAGAGAGAGCTTTACCCTGTATCTATCCCCGTGCTGTCCCTGTCCTGGGAGTGTTTGATGGGGACAGTATAGAGAGAGCTTTACCCTGTATCTATCCCCGTGCTGTCCCTGTTCTGGGAGTGTTTGATGGGGACAGTGTAGAGAAGGATTTACTCTGTATCTAACCCTGTGCTGTCCCTGTCCTGGGAGTATTTGATGGGGACAGTGGGGAGGGAGCTTTCCTCTGTATCTAACCCCGTGCTATCCCTGTCCTGGCAGGGTTAGTTGGGAACTGTATAGAGAGGAATTTACTGTTGTATCTAACCCCGTGCTGTCCCTGTCCTGGGAATGTTTGATGGGGACACTGTGGAGGGAGCTTTACTCTGTATCTAACCCGTTCATGTCCCTGTCCTGGGAGTGTTTGATGGGGACAGTGTAGAGAGAGCTTTACTCCGCATCTAACCCCGTGCTGTCCCTGTCCTGGGAGAGTTTGCTGGGGACAGTGTAGAGAGAGATTCACTGTGTATCTATCCCTGTGCTGTTCCTGTCATGGTAGCATTTGATGGGGACAGTGTAGAGGGAGGGTTCCTCTGTATCTAACCCCCTGCTGTCCCTGTCCTGGGAGTGTTTGATGGGGACAGTGTAGAGGGAGGGTTCCTCTGTATCTAACCCCCTGCTGTCCCTGTCCTGGGAGTGTTTGATGGGGACAGTGTAGAGGGAGGGTTCCTCTGTATCTAACCCCCTGCTGTCCCTGTCCTGGGAGTGTTTGATGGGGACAGTGTAGAGGGTGCTTTACTCTGTATCTAACCCCGTGCTGTCCCTGTCATGGGAATGTTTGATGGGGCCAGTGTAGAGGGAGCTTTACTCTGTATCTAACCCCGTGCTGTCCCTGTCATGGGAATGTTTGATGGGGCCAGTGTAGAGGGAGCTTTATTCTGCATCTAACCCCGTGCTGTCCCTGTCATGGGAGTGTTTGATGCGGACAGTGTAGAGGGAGCTTTACTCTGAATCGAACCTCATACATGTCCCTGTCCTGGGAGTGTTTGATGGGGACAGTGTAGAGGGAGCTTTACTCTGTACCTAACCCCGTGCTGTGCTTGTCCTGAGCGACTTTGATGGGAACAGTGTCGAGAGAGCTTTACTCTGTGTCTAACCCCGTGCTATCCCTGTCCTGGAGTGTTTGATAGGGACAGTGTAGAGGAAGCTTTACTCTGTACCTAACACGGTGCTGTCCCTGTCCTGGGAGGGTTTGATGGGAACAGTGTAGAGGGAGCTTTACTCTGTATCTAACTCCGTACATGTCCCTGTCCCTGGGAGTATTTGATGGCGACAGTGTCGAGAAAGCTTTACTCTATATCTAACCCCGTGCTGTCGCTGTCCTGGGAGGGTTTGATGAGGACAGTGTAGAGAGAGCTTTACTCTGTATCTAACCCTGTGCTGTGCCTGTCCAGTGAGGGTCTGATGGGGACAGTGCAGAGGGAGCTTTACTCTGCATCTAATCCTGTGCTGTCTCTGTCCTGGGAGTGTTTGGTGGGGAGAGTGTAGAGGGAGCTTCAATCTGTACCACACCAACGTTGTCCCTGTCCTGGAAGTGTTTGATGGGGACAATGTAGAGGAAGCTTTACTTTGTATCTCACCCTGTGCTGTCCTTGTCCTGAGCATGTTTGATGGGGACAGTGTAGAGGGAGCTTTACTCTGCATCTAACACTGTGCTGTCCCTGTCCTAAGCGGTTTGATGGGGACAGTGTAAAGGGAGCTTTACTCTGCATCTAACCCTGTGCTGTCCCTGTCCTGGGAGTGTTTGATGGGGACAACGTAGAGGGAGCTTTACTTTGTATCTCACCCTGTGCTGACCTTGTCCTGAGCATGTTTGATGGGGACAGTGTACAGGGAGCTTTACTCTGCATCTAACCCTGTGCTGTCCCTGTCCTGGGATGTTTGATGGGGACAGTGTAGAGGGAGCTTTACTCTGCATCTAGCCCTGTGCTGTCCCTGTCCTGGGAATGTTTGATGGGGACAGTGTAGAGGAAGCTTTACTCTGCATCTAACCCTGTGCTGTCCCTGTCCTGAGCGGTTTGATTGGGACAGTGTAAAGGGAGCTTTACTCTGCATCTAACCCCGTGCTGTCCTTGTCCTGAGCATGTTTGATGGGGACAGTGTAGAGGGAGCTTCAATCTGTACCACACCAACGTTGTCCCTGTCCTGGAAGTGTTTGATGGGGACAATGTAGAGGAAGCTTTACTTTGTATCTCACCCTGTGCTGTCCTTGTCCTGAGCATGTTTGATGGGGACAGTGTAGAGGGAGCTTTACTCTGCATCTAACACTGTGCTGTCCCTGTCCTAAGCGGTTTGATGGGGACAGTGTAGAGGGAGCTTTACTCTGCATCTAACCCTGTGCTGTCCCTGTCCTGGGAGTGTTTGATGGGGACAACGTAGAGGGAGCTTTACTTTGTATCTCACCCTGTGCTGTCCTTGTCCTGAGCATGTTTGATGGGGACAGTGTACAGTGAGCTTTACTCTGCATCTAACCCTGTGCTGTCCCTGTCCTGGGATGTTTGATGGGGACAGTGTAGAGGGAGCTTTACTCTGCATCTAGCCCTGTGCTGTCCCTGTCCTGGGAATGTTTGATGGGGACAGTGTAGAGGGAGCTTTACTCTGCATCTAACCCTGTGCTGTCCCTGTCCTGAGCGGTTTGATGGGGACAGTGTAGAGGGTGCTTTAATCTGTACCACCCCAGTGTTGTCCCTGTCCTGGAAGTGTTTGATGGGGACAGTGTAGAGGGTGCTTTACTCTGCATCTAACCCTGTGCTGTCCCTGTCCTGGGAATGTTTGATGGGGACAGTGTAGAGGGAGCTTTACTCTGCATCTAACCCTGTGCTGTCTCTGTCCTGGGAGTGTTTGATGGCGACAGTGTAGAGAGGGATTTACTCTGTACCTAACCCCCCATGCTGCCCCTGTCCTGGGAATGTTTGATGGGGACAGTGTAGAGGGAGCTTTACTCTGTATCTAACCCCGTGCTGTCCCTGTCCTTGGAATGTTTTTGAGGGTAGTGTAGAGGAAGTTTTACTCTGTATCAAAACCTGTGCTGTTCCTGTCCTGGGAGTATTTGATGGGGACAGTGTAGAGGGAGCTTTACTCTGTATCTCACCCCGTGCTGTCCCTGTCCTGGGAGTGTTTGATGGGGACAGTGCAGAGGGAGCTTTACTCTGTATCTAACCCCGTACTGTCCCTGTCCTGGGAGTGTTTGATGGGGGCAGTGTAGAGGGAGCTTTACTCTGTATCTAACCCCCTGCTGTCCCAGTCCTGGGAGTGTTTGATGGGGACAGTGTAGAGAGGGTTTTACTCTGTATCTAACCCTGTGCTGTCCCTGTCCTGGAAGTGTTTGATGCGGACAGTGTAGAGGGAGCTTTACTCTGAATCGAACCTCATACATGTCCCTGTCCTGGGAGTGTTTGATGGGGACAGTGTAGAGAGGGATTTACTCTGTATCTAACCCTGTGCTTCCCCTGTCCTGGGAGTGTTTGATGGGGACAGTGTAGAGGGAGCTTTACTCTGTACCTAACCCCGTGCTGTGCTTGTCCTGAGCGTCTTTGATGGGGACAGTGTCGAGAGAGCTTTACTCTGTGTCTAACCCCGTGCTATCCCTGTCCTGGGAGTGTTTGATAGGGACAGTGTAGAGGAAGCTTTACTCTGTACCTAACATGGTGCTGTCCCTGTCCTGGGAGGGTTTGATGGGAACAGTGTAGAGGGAGCTTTACTCTGTATCTAACTCCGTACATGTCCCTGTCCCTGGGAGTGTTTGATGGCGACAGTGTCGAGAAAGCTTTACTCTATATCTAACCCCGTGCTGTCGCTGTCCTGGGAGGGTTTGATGGGGACAGTGTAGAGAAGGATTTACACTGTGTCTAACCCCGAACATGTCCTTGTCCTGGGGGTGTTTAATGGGGACAGTGTGGAGGGAGCTTTACCCCGTATCTAACCCCCATGCTGTCCCTGTCCTGGGAGGGTTAGTTGGGAACAGTGTAGACAGGAATTTACTGTTGTATCTAAACCCGTGCTGTCCCTGTCATGGGAGTGTTTGATGGGGGCACTGTGGAGGGAGCTTTACTCTGTATCTAACCTGTTCATGTCCATGTCCTGGGAGTGTTTGATGGGGACAGTGTAGAGGGAGCTTTACCCTGTATCTAACCGCGTGCCTTCCCTGACCTGGAATGTTTAATGGGCACAGTGTAGAGAAAGCTTTACTCTGTAGCTAACCCCGTGCTGTCCCTGTCCTGGGAGGGTTTGATGGGGACAGTGCATGGGAGCTTTACTCTGTACCTAATCCCATGTCCCATTCCTGCGAGTGT
This sequence comes from Hemiscyllium ocellatum, assembly GCF_020745735.1. Lineage (NCBI taxonomy): Eukaryota > Metazoa > Chordata > Chondrichthyes > Orectolobiformes > Hemiscylliidae > Hemiscyllium > Hemiscyllium ocellatum. The sequence continues at coordinate 11,472,700 of NC_083401.1, forward strand.
TTGATGAGGACAGTGCAGAGGGAGCTTTACTCTGTATCTAACCCTGTGCTGTTCCTGTCCTGGGAGTGTTTGATGGGGACAGTGTAGAGGTAGCTTCACTTTGTATCTAACCCTGTGCTGTCCCTGTCCTGGGAGCGTTTGATGGGGACAGTGTAGAGGGAGGTTTACTCTGTATCTAACCCTGTGCTATCCCTGTCCTAGGAAGGTTTGATGGGGACAGTGTAGAGAAGGATTTACTCTGTATCTAACCCTGTGCTGTCCCTGTCCTGGGAGTGTTTGATGGGGACAGTGTAGAGGGAGCTTTACTCTCTATCTCGTCCCATGCTGTCCCTGCCCTGGGAGTGTTTGATGGGGACAGTGTAGAGAGATCTTTACTCTGTGTCTAACCCCGTGCTGTCCCTGTTTTGGGAGTGTTTGATGGGGACAGTGTAGAGGGAACTTCAATCTGTATCTAATCTCGTGCTGTAGCTGTCCTGGGAGTGTTTGATGGGGACAGTGTAGAGGGAACTTTACTCTGTCCCTAACCCTGTGTTTCTACTGTCCTGGGAGGGTTTGATGGGGACAGTGTGGAGGGAGCTTTACTCTGTACCTAATCCCATGTCCCAGTCCTGCGAGTGTTTGATGAGGACAGTGCAGAGAAGGATTTACTCTGTACCTAACCCTGTGCTGTCCTTGTCCTGGGAGTGTTTGATGGGGACAGTGCAGAGGGAGCTTTACTCTGTATCTAACCCTGTGCTGTTCCTGTCCTGATGGCGTTTGATGGGGACAGTGTAGAGGGAGGTTTTCTCTGTATCTAACCCTGTGCTGTCCCTGTCCTAGGAAGGTTTGATGGGGACAGTGTAGAGAAGGATTTACTTTGTATCTAACCCCGTGCTGTCCCTGTCCTGGGAGTGTTTGATGGGGACAGTGTAGCGAAAGCTTTTCTCCATACTTAACTCTGGGCTGTTCCTGTCCTGGGAGTGTTTGATGGGGACAGTGTGGAGGGAGCTTTACTCTGTATCTAACCCCGTGCTGTCCCTGTCCCGGGAGTGTTTGATGGGGACAGTGTAGAGGGAGCTTTATTCTGTATCTAATCTCGTGCTGTAGCTGTCCTGGGACTGTTTGATGGGGACAGTGTAGAGGGAGCTTTATCCTGTCTCTAACCCTGTGCTGTCCCTGTCCTGGGATTGTTGATGGGGACAGTGTAGAGGGAGCTTTACTCTGTATCTAACCCCATGCTGTTCCCCCATGTGGGTGTTTACTGGGGACAGTGTAGAGAGAATTTTACTCTGTATCTAATCCCGTGCTGTCCCTGTCCCTGGGGGTGTTTGATGGGAACAGTGTCGAGGGATCTTTACTCTCTATCTCATCCCGTGCTGTTCCTGCCCTGGGAGTGTTTGATGGGGACAGTGTAGAGAGATCTTTACTCTGTGTCTAACGCTGTGCTGTCCCTGTTTTGGGAGTGTTTGATGGGGACTGTGTAGCGAAAGCTTTACTCCATGCTTAACTCTGGGTTGTTCCTGTCCTGGGAGTGTTTGAAGGGGACAGTGTAGAGGGAGCTTTACTCTGGATCTTAACCTGTGCTGTCCCTGTCCTGTGGATGTTTGATGGGAACAGTGAAGAGTGAGCTTTACTCTGTGCCTATCCCTGTGATGTCCATGTCCTGGGAGTGTTTGATGGGGACAGTGTAGAGGGAGCTTTACTCTATATCTAACCCTGTGCTATCCCTGTCCTGGGAATATTTGATGTGGACAGTATAGAGGGATCTTTACTCTGTATCTAACACGGTGCTGTCTCTCTCCTGGGAATGTTTGATGGGGACACTGTAGAGGAAGCTTTACTCTGTATCTAATCCGTTCATGTCCCTGTCCTGGGAGTGTTTGATGGGGACAGTATAGAGGAAGCTTTACCTTGTATCTCACCCCGTGCTGTCTCTGTCCAGGGAGTCTTTGTTGGGGACAGTGTAGAGACAGCTTTACACTGTATCTAACCCCATACCTGTCCCTGTCCTGGGAGTGTTTGACGGTGACAGTGTAGAGAAAACTTTACTCTGTATCTAACCCCGTGCTGTCCCTGTCCTGGGAGTGTTTGATGGGAACAGTGTAGAGGGAGGTTTCCTCTGTATCTAACCCCGTGCTGTTCCTGTCCTGTGGATGTTTGATGGGGACAGTGTAGAGAAGGATTTACTCTGTATCTCACCCCGTGCTATCCCTGTCCTGGGAGGGTTTGATGGGGACAGTGTAGAGGGAGCTTTACTCTATATCTAACCCCATACATGTCCCAGTCCTGCGAGTGTTTGATGAGGACAGTGTAGGGAGGGATTTACTCTGTATCTAACCCCGTGCTGTCCCTGTCCTGGGAGTGTTTGATGGGGACAGTATAGAGAGAGCTTTACCCTGTATCTATCCCCGTGCTGTCCCTGTTCTGGGAGTGTTTGATGGGGACAGTGTAGAGAAAACTTTACTCTGTATCTAACCCCGTGCTGTCCCTGTCCTGGGAGTGTTTGATGGGAACAGTGTAGAGGGAGGTTTCCTCTGTATCTAACCCCGTGCTGTCCCTGTCCTGGGAGGGTTTGATGGGGACAGTATAGAGGAAGCTTTACCTTGTATCTCACCCCGTGCTGTCTCTGTCCAGGGAGTCTTTGTTGGGGACAGTGCAGAGACAGCTTTACACTGTATCTAACCCCATACCTGTCCCTGTCCTGGGAGTGTTTGATGAGGACAGTGTAGGGAGGGATTTACTCTGTATCTAACCCCGTGCTGTCCCTGTCCTGGGAGTGTTTGATGGGGACAGTATAGAGAGAGCTTTACCCTGTATCTATCCCCGTGCTGTCCCTGTCCTGGGAGTGTTTGATGGGGACAGTATAGAGAGAGCTTTACCCTGTATCTATCCCCGTGCTGTCCCTGTTCTGGGAGTGTTTGATGGGGACAGTGTAGAGAAGGATTTACTCTGTATCTAACCCTGTGCTGTCCCTGTCCTGGGAGTATTTGATGGGGACAGTGGGGAGGGAGCTTTCCTCTGTATCTAACCCCGTGCTATCCCTGTCCTGGCAGGGTTAGTTGGGAACTGTATAGAGAGGAATTTACTGTTGTATCTAACCCCGTGCTGTCCCTGTCCTGGGAATGTTTGATGGGGACACTGTGGAGGGAGCTTTACTCTGTATCTAACCCGTTCATGTCCCTGTCCTGGGAGTGTTTGATGGGGACAGTGTAGAGAGAGCTTTACTCCGCATCTAACCCCGTGCTGTCCCTGTCCTGGGAGAGTTTGCTGGGGACAGTGTAGAGAGAGATTCACTGTGTATCTATCCCTGTGCTGTTCCTGTCATGGTAGCATTTGATGGGGACAGTGTAGAGGGAGGTTCCTCTGTATCTAACCCCCTGCTGTCCCTGTCCTGGGAGTGTTTGATGGGGACAGTGTAGAGGGAGGGTTCCTCTGTATCTAACCCCCTGCTGTCCCTGTCCTGGGAGTGTTTGATGGGGACAGTGTAGAGGGAGGGTTCCTCTGTATCTAACCCCCTGCTGTCCCTGTCCTGGGACTGTTTGATGGGGACAGTGTAGAGGGTGCTTTACTCTGTATCTAACCCCGTGCTGTCCCTGTCATGGGAATGTTTGATGGGGCCAGTGTAGAGGGTGCTTTACTCTGTATCTAACCCCGTGCTGTCCCTGTCATGGGAATGTTTGATGGGGCCAGTGTAGAGGGAGCTTTATTCTGCATCTAACCCCGTGCTGTCCCTGTCATGGGAGTGTTTGATGCGGACAGTGTAGAGGGAGCTTTACTCTGAATCGAACCTCATACATGTCCCTGTCCTGGGAGTGTTTGATGGGGACAGTGTAGAGGGAGCTTTACTCTGTACCTAACCCCGTGCTGTGCTTGTCCTGAGCGACTTTGATGGGGACAGTGTCGAGAGAGCTTTACTCTGTGTCTAACCCTGTGCTATCCCTGTCCTGGGAGTGTTTGATAGGGACAGTGTAGAGGAAGCTTTACTCTGTACCTAACACGGTGCTGTCCCTGTCCTGGGAGGGTTTGATGGGAACAGTGTAGAGGGAGCTTTACTCTGTATCTAACTCCGTACATGTCCCTGTCCCTGGGAGTATTTGATGGCGACAGTGTCGAGAAAGCTTTACTCTATATCTAACCCCGTGCTGTCGCTGTCCTGGGAGGGTTTGATGAGGACAGTGTAGAGAGAGCTTTACTCTGTATCTAACCCTATGCTGTGCCTGTCCAGTGAGGGTCTGATGGGGACAGTGCAGAGGGAGCTTTACTCTGCATCTAATCCTGTGCTGTCTCTGTCCTGGGAGTGTTTGGTGGGGAGAGTGTAGAGGGAGCTTCAATCTGTACCACACCAACGTTGTCCCTGTCCTGGAAGTGTTTGATGGGGACAATGTAGAGGAAGCTTTACTTTGTATCTCACCCTGTGCTGTCCTTGTCCTGAGCATGTTTGATGGGGACAGTGTAGAGGGAGCTTTACTCTGCATCTAACACTGTGCTGTCCCTGTCCTAAGCGGTTTGATGGGGACAGTGTAAAGGGAGCTTTACTCTGCATCTAACCCTGTGCTGTCCCTGTCCTGGGAGTGTTTGATGGGGACAACGTAGAGGGAGCTTTACTTTGTATCTCACCCTGTGCTGACCTTGTCCTGAGCATGTTTGATGGGGACAGTGTACAGGGAGCTTTACTCTGCATCTAACCCTGTGCTGTCCCTGTCCTGGGATGTTTGATGGGGACAGTGTAGAGGGAGCTTTACTCTGCATCTAGCCCTGTGCTGTCCCTGTCCTGGGAATGTTTGATGGGGACAGTGTAGAGGGAGCTTTACTCTGCATCTAACCCTGTGCTGTCCCTGTCCTGAGCGGTTTGATTGGGACAGTGTAAAGGGAGCTTTACTCTGCATCTAACCCCGTGCTGTCCTTGTCCTGAGCATGTTTGATGGGGACAGTGTAGAGGGAGCTTCAATCTGTACCACACCAACGTTGTCCCTGTCCTGGAAGTGTTTGATGGGGACAATGTAGAGGAAGCTTTACTTTGTATCTCACCCTGTGCTGTCCTTGTCCTGAGCATGTTTGATGGGGACAGTGTAGAGGGAGCTTTACTCTGCATCTAAATCTGTGCTGTCCCTGTCCTAAGCGGTTTGATGGGGACAGTGTAGAGGGAGCTTTACTCTGCATCTAACCATGTGCTGTCCCTGTCCTGGGAGTGTTTGATGGGGACAACGTAGAGGGAGCTTTACTTTGTATCTCACCCTGTGCTGTCCTTGTCCTGAGCATGTTTGATGGGGACAGTGTACAGTGAGCTTTACTCTGCATCTAACCCTGTGCTGTCCCTGTCCTGGGATGTTTGATGGGGACAGTGTAGAGGGAGCTTTACTCTGCATCTAGCCCTGTGCTGTCCCTGTCCTGGGAATGTTTGATGGGGACAGTGTAGAGGGAGCTTTACTCTGCATCTAACCCCGTGCTGTCCTTGTCCTGAGCATGTTTGATGGGGACAGTGTAGAGGGAGCTTTAATCTGTACCACCCCAGTGTTGTCCCTGTCCTGGAAGTGTTTGATGGGGACAGTGTAGAGGGTGCTTTACTCTGCATCTAACCCTGTGCTGTCCCTGTCCTGGGAATGTTTGATGGGGACAGTGTAGAGGGAGCTTTACTCTGCATCTAACCCTGTGCTGTCTCTGTCCTGGGAGTGTTTGATGGCGACAGTGTAGAGAGGGATTTACTCTGTACCTAACCCCCCATGCTGCCCCTGTCCTGGGAATGTTTGATGGGGACAGTGTAGAGGGAGCTTTACTCTGTATCTAACCCCGTGCTGTCCCTGTCCTTGGAATGTTTTTGAGGGTAGTGTAGAGGAAGTTTTACTCTGTATCAAAACCTGTGCTGTTCCTGTCCTGGGAGTATTTGATGGGGACAGTGTAGAGGGAGCTTTACTCTGTATCTCACCCCGTGCTGTCCCTGTCCTGGGAGTGTTTGATGGGGACAGTGCAGAGGGAGCTTTACTCTGTATCTAACCCCGTACTGTCCCTGTCCTGGGAGTGTTTGATGGGGGCAGTGTAGAGGGAGCTTTACTCTGTATCTAACCCCCTGCTGTCCCAGTCCTGGGAGTGTTTGATGGGGACAGTGAAGAGAGAGCTTTACTCTGCATCTAAACCTGTACTGTCCCTGTCCTGGGAGTGTTTGATGGGGGCAGTGTAGAGGGAGCTTTACCCTATATCTAACCCCGTGCTGTCCCTGTCCTGGGAGTGTTTGATGGGGACAGTGTAGAGAGGGTTTTACTCTGTATCTAACCCTGTGCTGTCCCTGTCCTGGAAGTGTTTGATGCGGACAGTGTAGAGGGAGCTTTACTCTGAATCGAACCTCATACATGTCCCTGTCCTGGGAGTGTTTGATGGGGACAGTGTAGAGAGGGATTTACTCTGTATCTAACCCTGTGCTTCCCCTGTCCTGGGAGTGTTTGACGGGGACAGTGTAGAGGGAGCTTTACTCTGTACCTAACCCCGTGTTGTGCTTGTCCTGAGCGTCTTTGATGGGGACAGTGTCGAGAGAGCTTTACTCTGTGTCTAACCCCGTGCTATCCCTGTCCTGGGAGTGTTTGATAGGGACAGTGTAGAGGAAGCTTTACTCTGTACCTAACATGGTGCTGTCCCTGTCCTGGGAGGGTTTGATGGGAACAGTGTAGAGGGAGCTTTACTCTGTATCTAACTCCGTACATGTCCCTGTCCCTGGGAGTGTTTGATGGCGACAGTGTCGAGAAAGCTTTACTCTATATCTAACCCCGTGCTGTCGCTGTCCTGGGACGGTTTGATGGGGACAGTGTAGAGAAGGATTTACACTGTGTCTAACCCCGAACATGTCCTTGTCCTGGGGGTGTTTGATGGGGACAGTGTGGAGGGAGCTTTACCCCGTATCTAACCCCCATGCTGTCCCTGTCCTGGGAGGGTTAGTTGGGAACAGTGTAGACAGGAATTTACTGTTGTATCTAAACCCGTGCTGACCCTGTCATGGGAGTGTTTGATGGGGGCACTGTGGAGGGAGCTTTACTCTGTATCTAACCTGTTCATGTCCATGTCCTGGGAGTGTTTGATGGGGACAGTGTAGAGGGAGCTTTACCCTGTATCTAACCGCGTGCCTTCCCTGACCTGGAATGTTTAATGGGCACAGTGTAGAGAAAGCTTTACTCTGTAGCTAACCCCGTGCTGTCCCTGTCCTGGGAGGGTTTGATGGGGACAGTGCAGAGGGAGCTTTACTCTGTATCTAACCCTGTGCTGTTCCTGTCCTGGGAGTGTTTGATGGGGACAGTGTAGAGAGAGCTTCACTGTGTATCTAACCCTGTGCTGTTCCTGTCCTGGGAGCGTTTGATGGGGACAGTGTAGAGGGAGGTTTACTCTGTATCTAACCCTGTGCTATCCCTGTCCTAGGAAGGTTTGATGGGGACAGTGTAGAGAAGGATTTACTCTGTATCTAACCCTGTGCTGTCCCTGTCCTGGGAGTGTTTGATGGGGACAGTGTAGAGGGAGCTTTACTCTCTATCTCGTCCCGTGCTGTCCCTGTTTTGGGAGTGTTTGATGGGGACAGTGTAGAGGGAGCTTTACTCTCTATCTCGTCCCGTGCTGTCCCTGCCCTGGGAGTGTTTGATGGGGACAGTGTAGAGAGATCTTTACTCTGTGTCTAACCCTGTGCTGTCCCTGTTTTGGGAGTGTTTGATGGGGACAGTGTAGAGGGAACTTCAATCTGTATCTAATCTCGTGCTGTAGCTGTCCTGGGAGTGTTTGATGGGGACAGTGTAGAGGGAACTTTACTCTGTCCCTAACCCTGTGTTTCTACTGTCCTGGGAGGGTTTGATGGGGACAGTGCAGAGGGAGCTTTACTCTGTACCTAATCCCATGTCCCAGTCCTGCGAGTGTTTGATGAGGACAGTGCAGAGAAGGATTTACTCTGTACCTAACCCTGTGCTGTCCTTGTCCTGGGAGTGTTTGATGGGGACAGTGCAGAGGGAGCTTTACTCTGTATCTAACCCTGTGCTGTTCCTGTCCTGATGGCGTTTGATGGGGACAGTGTAGAGGGAGGTTTTCTCTGTATCTAACCCTGTGCTGTCCCTGTCCTAGGAAGGTTTGATGGGGACAGTGTAGAGAAGGATTTACTCTGTATCTAACCCCGTGCTGTCCCTGTCCTGGGAGTGTTTGATGGGGACAGTGTAGCGAAAGCTTTTCTCCATACTTAACTCTGGGCTGTTCCTGTCCTGGGAGTGTTTGATGGGGACAGTGTAGAGGGAGCTTTATTCTGTATCTAATCTCGTGCTGTAGCTGTCCTGGGACTGTTTGATGGGGACAGTGTAGAGGGAGCTTTATCCTGTCTCTAACCCTGTGCTGTCCCTGTCCTGGGATTGTTGATGGGGACAGTGTAGAGGGAGCTTTACTCTGTATCTAACCCCATGCTGTTCCCCCATGTGGGTGTTTACTGGGGACAGTGTAGAGAGAATTTTACTCTGTATCTAATCCCGTGCTGTCCCTGTCCCTGGGGGTGTTTGATGGGAACAGTGTCGAGGGATCTTTACTCTCTATCTCATCCCGTGCTGTTCCTGCCCTGGGAGTGTTTGATGGGGACAGTGTAGAGAGATCTTTACTCTGTGTCTAACGCTGTGCTGTCCCTGTTTTGGGAGTGTTTGATGGGGACTGTGTAGCGAAAGCTTTACTCCATACTTAGCTCTGGGCTGTTCCTGCCCTGGGAGTGTTTGAAGGGGACAGTGTAGAGGGAGCTTTACTCTGGATCTTAACCTGTGCTGTCCCTGTCCTGTGGATGTTTGATGGGAACAGTGAAGAGTGAGCTTTACTCTGTGCCTATCCCTGTGATGTCCATGTCCTGGGAGTGTTTGATGGGGACAGTGTAGAGGGAGCTTTACTCTATATCTAACCCTGTGCTATCCCTGTCCTGGGAATATTTGATGTGGACAGTATAGAGGGATCTTTACTCTGTATCTAACACGGTGCTGTCTCTCTCCTGGGAATGTTTGATGGGGACACTGTAGAGGAAGCTTTACTCTGTATCTAATCCGTTCATGTCCCTGCCCTGGGAGTGTTTGATGGGGACAGTATAGAGGAAGCTTTACCTTGTATCTCACCCCGTGCTGTCTCTGTCCAGGGAGTCTTTGTTGGGGACAGTGTAGAGACAGCTTTACACTGTATCTAACCCCATACCTGTCCCTGTCCTGGGAGTGTTTGACGGTGACAGTGTAGAGAAAACTTTACTCTGTATCTAACCCCGTGCTGTCCCTGTCCTGGGAGTGTTTGATGGGAACAGTGTAGAGGGAGGTTTCCTCTGTATCTAACCCCGTGCTGTTCCTGTCCTGGGAGGGTTTGATGGGGACAGTGTAGAGGGAGCTTTACTCTATATCTAACCCCATACATGTCCCAGTCCTGCGAGTGTTTGATGAGGACAGTGTAGGGAGGGATTTACTCTGTATCTAACCCCGTGCTGTCCCTGTCCTGGGAGTGTTTGATGGGGACAGTATAGAGAGAGCTTTACCCTGTATCTATCCCCGTGCTGTCCCTGTTCTGGGAGTGTTTGATGGGGACAGTGTAGAGAAGGATTTACTCTGTATCTAACCCTGTGCTGTCCCTGTCCTGGGAGTATTTGATGGGGACAGTGGGGAGGGAGCTTTCCTCTGTATCTAACCCCGTGCTATCCCTGTCCTGGCAGGGTTAGTTGGGAACTGTATAGAGAGGAATTTACTGTTGTATCTAACCCCGTGCTGTCCCTGTCCTGGGAATGTTTGATGGGGACACTGTGGAGGGAGCTTTACTCTGTATCTAACCCGTTCATGTCCCTGTCCTGGGAGTGTTTGATGGGGACAGTGTAGAGAGAGCTTTACTCCGCATCTAACCCCGTGCTGTCCCTGTCCTGGGAGTGTTTGCTGGGGACAGTGTAGAGGGAGGGTTCCTCTGTATCTAACCCCCTGCTGTCCCTGTCCTGGGAGTGTTTGATGGGGACAGTGTAGAGGGAGGGTTCCTCTGTATCTAACCCCCTGCTGTCCCTGTCCTGGGAGTGTTTGATGGGGACAGTGTAGAGGGTGCTTTACTCTGCATCTAACCCTGTGCTGTCCCTGTCCTGGGAATGTTTGATGGGGCCAGTGTAGAGGGAGCTTTACTCTGTATCTAACCCCGTGCTGTCCCTGTCATGGGAGTGTTTGATGGTGACAGTGTAGAGGGAGGTTTCCTCTGTATCTAACCCCGTGCTGTTCCTGTCCTGTGGATGTTTGATGGGGACTGTGAAGAGTGAGCTTTACTCTGTGCCTATCCCTGTGCTGTCCCTGCCCAGGGAGTGTTTGATGTGGACAGTAGAGAGAGATCTTTACTCTGTATCTAACACCGTGCTGTCTCTCTCCTGGGAATGTTTGATGGGGACAGTGTAGAGAGAGCTTTACTCTGCATCTCACCCCGTGCTGTCCCTGTCCTGGGAGTGTTTGATGGGGACATGGTATAGGGAGGTTTACTCTGTATCTAACCCTGCGCTGTCTCTGTCCTGGGCATATTTGATGTGGACTGTGGAGAGAGAGCTTTTCTCTGAATCTAACCTCGTGCATGTCCCTGTCCTGGGAATGTTTGATAGGGACAGTGTAGAGAGAGCTTTACTCTGCATCTAACCCTGTGCTGTCCCTGTCCTGGGAATGTTTGATGGGGACAGTGTAGAGCTGGGGACAGTGTAGAGAGAGCTTTACTCTGCATCTAACCCCGTGCTGTCCCTGTCCTGGGAATGTTTGATGGGGATAGTGTAGAGAAAGCTTTACTCTGTATCTAACCCTGCGCTGTCCTTGTCCTGGGAGTGTTTGATGGGGACAGTGCAGAGGGAGCTTTACTCTGTATCTAACCCTGTGCTGTTCCTGTCCTGATGGCGTTTGATGGGGACAGTGTAGAGGGAGGTTTTCTCTGTATCTATCCCCGTGCTGTCCCTGTCCTAGGAAGGTTTGATGGGGACAGTGTAGAGAAGGATTTACTCTGTATCTAACCCCGTGCTGTCCCTGCCCTGGGGGTGTTTGATGGGGACAGTGTAGAGGGATCTTTACTCTCTATCTCGTCCCGTGCTGTCCCTGCCCTGGGAGTGTTTGATGGGGACAGTGTAGAGAGATCTTTACTCTGTGTCTAACCCTGTTCTGTCCCTGTTTTGGGAGTGTTTGATGGGGACAGTGTAGCGAAAGCTTTACTCCATACTTAACTCTGGGCTGTTCCTGTCCTGGGAGTGTTTGATGGGGACAGTGTAGAGGGAGCTTCAATCTGTATCTGATCTCGTGCTGTAGCTGTCCTGGGAGTGTTTGATGGGGACAGTGTAGAGGGAACTTTACTCTGTCCCTAACCCTGTGTTTCTACTGTCCTGGGAGGGTTTGATGGGGACAGTGCAGAGGGAGCTTTACTCTGTACCTAATCCCATGTCCCAGTCCTGCGAGTGTTTGATGAGGACAGTGCAGAGAAGGATTTACTCTGTACCTAACCCTGTGCTGTCTTTGTCCTGGGAGTGTTTGATGGGGACAGTGCAGAGGGAGCTTTACTCTGTATCTAACCCTGTGCTGTTCCTGTCCTGATGGCGTTTGATGGGGACAGTGTAGAGGGAGGTTTTCTCTGTATCTAACCCTGTGCTGTCCCTGTCCTAGGAAGGTTTGATGGGGACAGTGTAGAGAAGGATTTACTCTGTATCTAACCCCGTGCTGTCCCTGTCCTGGGAGTGTTTGATGGGGACAGTGTAGCGAAAGCTTTACTCCATACTTAACTCTGGGCTGTTCCTGTCCTGGGAGTGTTTGATGGGGACAGTGTGGAGGGAGCTTTACTCTGTACCTAACCCTGTGCTGCCCCTGTCCTGGGAGTGTTTGATGGTGACAGTGTAGAGAGAGCTTTAATCTGTATCTAACCCCGTGCTGTCCCTGTCCTGGGAGTGTTTGATGGGGACAGTGTAGAGGGAGCTTTACTCTGTACCTAACCCTGTGCTGCCCCTGTCCTGGGAGTGTTTGATGGTGACAGTGTAGAGAGTGCTTTAATCTGTATCTAACCCCGTGCTGTCCCTGTCCTGGGAGTGTTTGATGGGGACAGTGTAGAGGGAGCTTCAATCTGTCTCTAACCCTGTGCTGTCCCTGTCCTGGGATTGTTTGATGGGGACAGTGTAGAGGGAGCTTTACTCTGTATCTAACCCCATGCTGTTCCCCCATGTGGGTGTTTACTGGGGACAGTGTAGAGAGAATTTTACTCTGTATCTAATCCCGTGCTGTCCCTGTCCCTGGGGGTGTTTGATGGGAACAGTGTCGAGGGATCTTTACTCTCTATCTCATCCCGTGCTGTCCCTGCCCTGGGAGTGTTTGATGGGGACAGTGTAGAGAGATCTTTACTCTGTGTCTAACCCTGTGCTGTCCCTGTTTTGGGAGTGTTTGATGGGGACTGTGTAGCGAAAGCTTTACTCCATACTTAACTCTGGGCTGTTCCTGTCCTGGAGTGTTTGATGGGGACAGTGTAGAGGGAGCTTTACTCTTTCCCTATCCCTGTGATGTCCCTGTCCTGGTAGTGTTTGATGGCGACAGTGTAGAGGGAGCTTTACTCTGGATCTTAACCTGTGCTGTCCCTGTCCTGTGGGTGTTTGATGGGAACAGTGAAGAGTGAGCTTTACTCTGTGCCTATCCCTGTGATGTCCATGTCCTGGGAGTGTTTGATGGGGACAGTGTAGAGGGAGCTTTACTCTATATCTAACCCTGTGCTATCCCTGTCCTGGGAATATTTGATGTGGACAGTATAGAGGGATCTTTACTCTGTATCTAACACGGTGCTGTCTCTCTCCTGGGAATGTTTGATGGGGACACTGTAGAGGAAGCTTTACTCTGTATCTAATCCGTTCATGTCCCTGCCCTGGGAGTGTTTGATGGGGACAGTATAGAGGAAGCTTTACCTTGTATCTAACCCCGTGCTGTCTCTGTCCAGGGAGTCTTTGTTGGGGACAGTGTAGAGACAGCTTTACACTGTATCTAACCCCATACCTGTCCCTGTCCTGGGAGTGTTTGACGGTGACAGTGTAGAGAAAACTTTACTCTGTATCTAACCCCGTGCTGTCCCTGTCCTGGGAGTGTTTGATGGGGACAGTGTAGAGAGAGCTTTTCTCTGTATCTAACCCCGTGCTATCCCGGTTCTGGGAGTGTTTGATGGGGACAGTGTAGAGAGAGCTTTTCTCTGTATCTAACCCCGTGCTATCCCGGTTCTGGGAGTGTTTGATGTGGACTGTGTAGAGAGAGCTTTTCTCTGAATCTAACCTCGTGCATGTCCCTGTCCTGGGAGTGTTTGATAGGGACAGTGTAGAGAGAGCTTTTCTCTGAATCTAACCTCGTGCATGTCCCTGTCCTGGGAATGTTTGATTGGGACAGTGTAGAGAGAGCTTTACTCTGCATCTAACCCCGTGCTGTCCCTGTCCTGGGAGTGTTTGATGGGGATAGTGTAGAGAAAGCTTTACTCTGTATCTAACCCTGCGCTGTCCTTGTCCTGGGAGTGTTTGTTGGGGATATGGTAGAAGGAGGTTTACTCTGTATCTAACCCCTGCTGTCCCTGTCCTGGGAGTGTTTGATGGCGACAGTGTAGAGGGAGCTTTACTCTGTATCTAACCTCGTGCTGTCCTTGTCCTGAGCATGTTTGATGGGGACAGTGTAGAGAAGGATTTACTCTGTATCTAACCCCGTGCTGTCCCTGTCCCTGGGGGTGTTTGATGGGGACAGTGTAGAGGGATCTTTACTCTCTATCTCGTCCCGTGCTGTCCCTGCCCTGGGAGTGTTTGATGGGGACAGTGTAGAGAGATCTTTACTCTGTGTCTAACCCTGTTCTGTCCCTGTTTTGGGAGTGTTTGATGGGGACAGTGTAGCGAAAGCTTTACTCCATACTTAACTCTGGGCTGTTCCTGTCCTGGGAGTGTTTGATGGGGACAGTGGAGAGGGAGCTTCAATCTGTATCTGATCTCGTGCTGTAGCTGTCCTGGGAGTGTTTGATGGGGACAGTGTAGAGGGAACTTTACTCTGTATCTAACCCCGTACTGTCCCTGTCCTGGGAGTGTTTGATGGCGACAGTGTAGAGAGGGATTTACTCTGTACCTAACCCCCCATGCTGCCCCTGTCCTGGGAATGTTTGATGGGGACAGTGTAGAGGGAGCTTTACTCTGTATCTAACCCCGTGCTGTCCCTGTCCTTGGAATGTTTTTGAGGGTAGTGTAGAGGAAGTTTTACTCTGTATCAAAACCTGTGCTGTTCCTGTCCTGGGAGTATTTGATGGGGACAGTGTAGAGGGAGCTTTACTCTGTATCTCACCCCGTGCTGTCCCTGTCCTGGGAGTGTTTGATGGGGACAGTGCAGAGGGAGCTTTACTCTGTATCTAACCCCGTGCTGTCCCTGTCCTTGGAATGTTTTTGAGGGTAGTGTAGAGGAAGTTTTACTCTGTATCAAAACCTGTGCTGTTCCTGTCCTGGGAGTATTTGATGGGGACAGTGTAGAGGGAGCTTTACTCTGTATCTCACCCCGTGCTGTCCCTGCCCTGGGAGTATTTGATGGGGACAGTGTAGAGGGAGCTTTACTCTGTATCTAACCCCGTACTGTCCCTGTCCTGGGAGTGTTTGATGGGGGCAGTGTAGAGGGAGCTTTACTCTGTATCTAACCCCCTGCTGTCCCAGTCCTGGGAGTGTTTGATGGGGACAGTGAAGAGAGAGCTTTACTCTGCATCTAAACCTGTACTGTCCCTGTCCTGGGAGTGTTTGATGGGGGCAGTGTAGAGAGAGCTTTACCCTATATCTAACCCTGTGCTGTCCCTGTCCTGGGAGTGTTTGATGGGGACAGTGCAGAGGGAGCTTTACTCTGTATCTAACCCCGTGCTGTCCCTGTCCTGGGAGTGTTTGATGTGGACAGTGTAGAGAGAGCTTTACTCTGCATCTAACCCTGTACTGTCCCTGTCCTGGGAGTGTTTGATGGGGGCAGTGTAGAGGGAGCTTTACCCTATATCTAACCCCGTGCTGTCCCTGTCCTGGGAGTGTTTGATGGGGACAGTGTAGAGAGGGTTTTACTCTGTATCTAACCCTGTGCTGTCCCTGTCCTGGAAGTGTTTGATGCGGACAGTGTAGAGGGAGCTTTACTCTGAATCGAACCTCATACATGTCCCTGTCCTGGGAGTGTTTGATGGGGACAGTGTAGAGAGGGATTTACTCTGTATCTAACCCTGTGCTTCCCCTGTCCTGGAAGTGTTTGACGGGGACAGTGTAGAGGGAGCTTTACTCTGTACCTAACCCCGTGTTGTGCTTGTCCTGAGCGTCTTTGATGGGGACAGTGTCGAGAGAGCTTTACTCTGTGTCTAACCCCGTGCTATCCCTGTCCTGGGAGTGTTTGATAGGGACAGTGTAGAGGAAGCTTTACTCTGTACCTAACATGGTGCTGTCCCTGTCCTGGGAGGGTTTGATGGGAACAGTGTAGAGGGAGCTTTACTCTGTATCTAACTCCGTACATGTCCCTGTCCCTGGGAGTGTTTGATGGCGACAGTGTCGAGAAAGCTTTACTCTATATCTAACCCCGTGCTGTCGCTGTCCTGGGACGGTTTGATGGGGACAGTGTAGAGAAGGATTTACACTGTGTCTAACCCCGAACATGTCCTTGTCCTGGGGGTGTTTGATGGGGACAGTGTGGAGGGAGCTTTACCCCGTATCTAACCCCCATGCTGTCCCTGTCCTGGGAGGGTTAGTTGGGAACAGTGTAGACAGGAATTTACTGTTGTATCTAAACCCGTGCTGTCCCTGTCATGGGAGTGTTTGATGGGGGCACTGTGGAGGGAGCTTTACTCTGTATCTAACCTGTTCATGTCCATGTCCTGGGAGTGTTTGATGGGGACAGTGTAGAGGGAGCTTTACCCTGTATCTAACCGCGTGCCTTCCCTGACCTGGAATGTTTAATGGGCACAGTGTAGAGAAAGCTTTACTCTGTAGCTAACCCCGTGCTGTCCCTGTCCTGGGAGGGTTTGATGGGGACAGTGCATGGGAGCTTTACTCTGTACCTAATCCCATGTCCCAGTCCTGCGAGTGTTTGATGAGGACAGTGCAGAGAAGGATTTGCTCTGTACCTAACCATGTGCTGTCCTTGTCCTGGGAGTGTTTGATGGGGACAGTGCAGAGGGAGCTTTACTCTGTATCTAACCCTGTGCTGTTCCTGTCCTGGGAGTGTTTGATGGGGACAGTGTAGAGAGAGCTTCACTGTGTATCTAACCCTGTGCTGTTCCTGTCCTGGGAGCGTTTGATGGGGACAGTGTAGAGGGAGGTTTACTCTGTATCTAACCCTGTGCTATCCCTGTCCTAGGAAGGTTTGATGGGGACAGTGTAGAGAAGGATTTACTCTGTATCTAACCCTGTGCTGTCCCTGTCCTGGGAGTGTTTGATGGGGACAGTGTAGAGGGAGCTTTACTCTCTATCTCGTCCCGTGCTGTCCCTGCCCTGGGAGTGTTTGATGGGGACAGTGTAGAGGGAGCTTTACTCTCTATCTCGTCCCGTGCTGTCCCTGCCCTGGGAGTGTTTGATGGGGACAGTGTAGAGAGATCTTTACTCTGTGTCTAACCCTGTGCTGTCCCTGTTTTGGGAGTGTTTGATGGGGACAGTGTAGAGGGAACTTCAATCTGTATCTAATCTCGTGCTGTAGCTGTCCTGGGAGTGTTTGATGGGGACAGTGTAGAGGGAACTTTACTCTGTCCCTAACCCTGTGTTTCTACTGTCCTGGGAGGGTTTGATGGGGACAGTGCAGAGGGAGCTTTACTCTGTACCTAATCCCATGTCCCAGTCCTGCGAGTGTTTGATGAGGACAGTGCAGAGAAGGATTTACTCTGTACCTAACCCTGTGCTGTCCTTGTCCTGGGAGTGTTTGATGGGGACAGTGCAGAGGGAGCTTTACTCTGTATCTAACCCTGTGCTGTTCCTGTCCTGATGGCGTTTGATGGGGACAGTGTAGAGGGAGGTTTTCTCTGTATCTAACCCTGTGCTGTCCCTGTCCTAGGAAGGTTTGATGGGGACAGTGTAGAGAAGGATTTACTCTGTATCTAACCCCGTGCTGTCCCTGTCCTGGGAGTGTTTGATGGGGACAGTGTAGCGAAAGCTTTTCTCCATACTTAACTCTGGGCTGTTCCTGTCCTGGGAGTGTTTGATGGGGACAGTGTAGAGGGAGCTTTATTCTGTATCTAATCTCGTGCTGTAGCTGTCCTGGGACTGTTTGATGGGGACAGTGTAGAGGGAGCTTTATCCTGTCTCTAACCCTGTGCTGTCCCTGTCCTGGGATTGTTGATGGGGACAGTGTAGAGGGAGCTTTACTCTGTATCTAACCCCATGCTGTTCCCCCATGTGGGTGTTTACTGGGGACAGTGTAGAGAGAATTTTACTCTGTATCTAATCCCGTGCTGTCCCTGTCCCTGGGGGTGTTTGATGGGAACAGTGTCGAGGGATCTTTACTCTCTATCTCATCCCGTGCTGTTCCTGCCCTGGGAGTGTTTGATGGGGACAGTGTAGAGAGATCTTTACTCTGTGTCTAACGCTGTGCTGTCCCTGTTTTGGGAGTGTTTGATGGGGACTGTGTAGCGAAAGCTTTACTCCATACTTAGCTCTGGGCTGTTCCTGCCCTGGGAGTGTTTGAAGGGGACAGTGTAGAGGGAGCTTTACTCTGGATCTTAACCTGTGCTGTCCCTGTCCTGTGGATGTTTGATGGGAACAGTGAAGAGTGAGCTTTACTCTGTGCCTATCCCTGTGATGTCCATGTCCTGGGAGTGTTTGATGGGGACAGTGTAGAGGGAGCTTTACTCTATATCTAACCCTGTGCTATCCCTGTCCTGGGAATATTTGATGTGGACAGTATAGAGGGATCTTTACTCTGTATCTAACACGGTGCTGTCTCTCTCCTGGGAATGTTTGATGGGGACACTGTAGAGGAAGCTTTACTCTGTATCTAATCCGTTCATGTCCCTGCCCTGGGAGTGTTTGATGGGGACAGTATAGAGGAAGCTTTACCGTGTATCTCACCCCGTGCTGTCTCTGTCCAGGGAGTCTTTGTTGGGGACAGTGTAGAGACAGCTTTACACTGTATCTAACCCCATACCTGTCCCTGTCCTGGGAGTGTTTGACGGTGACAGTGTAGAGAAAACTTTACTCTGTATCTAACCCCGTGCTGTCCCTGTCCTGGGAGTGTTTGATGGGAACAGTGTAGAGGGAGGTTTCCTCTGTATCTAACCCCGTGCTGTTCCTGTCCTGGGAGGGTTTGATGGGGACAGTGTAGAGGGAGCTTTACTCTATATCTAACCCCATACATGTCCCAGTCCAGCGAGTGTTTGATGAGGACAGTGTAGGGAGGGATTTACTCTGTATCTAACCCCGTGCTGTCCCTGTCCTGGGAGTGTTTGATGGGGACAGTATAGAGAGAGCTTTACCCTGTATCTATCCCCGTGCTGTCCCTGTTCTGGGAGTGTTTGATGGGGACAGTGTAGAGAAGGATTTACTCTGTATCTAACCCTGTGCTGTCCCTGTCCTGGGAGTATTTGATGGGGACAGTGGGGAGGGAGCTTTCCTCTGTATCTAACCCCGTGCTATCCCTGTCCTGGCAGGGTTAGTTGGGAACTGTATAGAGAGGAATTTACTGTTGTATCTAACCCCGTGCTGTCCCTGTCCTGGGAATGTTTGATGGGGACACTGTGGAGGGAGCTTTACTCTGTATCTAACCCGTTCATGTCCCTGTCCTGGGAGTGTTTGATGGGGACAGTGTAGAGAGAGCTTTACTCCGCATCTAACCCCGTGCTGTCCCTGTCCTGGGAGTGTTTGCTGGGGACAGTGTAGAGGGAGGGTTCCTCTGTATCTAACCCCCTGCTGTCCCTGTCCTGGGAGTGTTTGATGGGGACAGTGTAGAGGGAGGGTTCCTCTGTATCTAACCCCCTGCTGTCCCTGTCCTGGGAGTGTTTGATGGGGACAGTGTAGAGGGTGCTTTACTCTGCATCTAACCCTGTGCTGTCCCTGTCCTGGGAATGTTTGATGGGGCCAGTGTAGAGGGAGCTTTACTCTGTATCTAACCCCGTGCTGTCCCTGTCATGGGAGTGTTTGATGGTGACAGTGTAGAGGGAGGTTTCCTCTGTATCTAACCCCGTGCTGTTCCTGTCCTGTGGATGTTTGATGGGGACTGTGAAGAGTGAGCTTTACTCTGTGCCTATCCCTGTGCTGTCCCTGCCCAGGGAGTGTTTGATGTGGACAGTAGAGAGAGATCTTTACTCTGTATCTAACACCGTGCTGTCTCTCTCCTGGGAATGTTTGATGGGACAGTGTAGAGAGAGCTTTACTCTGCATCTCACCCCGTGCTGTCCCTGTCCTGGGAGTGTTTGATGGGGACATGGTATAGGGAGGTTTACTCTGTATCTAACCCTGCGCTGTCTCTGTCCTGGGCATATTTGATGTGGACTGTGGAGAGAGAGCTTTTCTCTGAATCTAACCTCGTGCATGTCCCTGTCCTGGGAATGTTTGATAGGGACAGTGTAGAGAGAGCTTTACTCTGCATCTAACCCTGTGCTGTCCCTGTCCTGGGAATGTTTGATGGGGACAGTGTAGAGCTGGGGACAGTGTAGAGAGAGCTTTACTCTGCATGTAACCCCGTGCTGTCCCTGTCCTGGGAATGTTTGATGGGGATAGTGTAGAGAAAGCTTTACTCTGTATCTAACCCTGCGCTGTCCTTGTCCTGGGAGTGTTTGATGGGGACAGTGCAGAGGGAGCTTTACTCTGTATCTAACCCTGTGCTGTTCCTGTCCTGATGGCGTTTGATGGGGACAGTGTAGAGGGAGGTTTTCTCTGTATCTATCCCCGTGCTGTCCCTGTCCTAGGAAGGTTTGATGGGGACAGTGTAGAGAAGGATTTACTCTGTATCTAACCCCGTGCTGTCCCTGCCCTGGGGGTGTTTGATGGGGACAGTGTAGAGGGACCTTTACTCTCTATCTCGTCCCGTGCTGTCCCTGCCCTGGGAGTGTTTGATGGGGACAGTGTAGAGAGATCTTTACTCTGTGTCTAACCCTGTTCTGTCCCTGTTTTGGGAGTGTTTGATGGGGACAGTGTAGCGAAAGCTTTACTCCATACTTAACTCTGGGCTGTTCCTGTCCTGGGAGTGTTTGATGGGGACAGTGTAGAGGGAGCTTCAATCTGTATCTGATCTCGTGCTGTAGCTGTCCTGGGAGTGTTTGATGGGGACAGTGTAGAGGGAACTTTACTCTGTCCCTAACCCTGTGTTTCTACTGTCCTGGGAGGGTTTGATGGGGACAGTGCAGAGGGAGCTTTACTCTGTACCTAATCCCATGTCCCAGTCCTGCGAGTGTTTGATGAGGACAGTGCAGAGAAGGATTTACTCTGTACCTAACCCTGTGCTGTCTTTGTCCTGGGAGTGTTTGATGGGGACAGTGCAGAGGGAGCTTTACTCTGTATCTAACCCTGTGCTGTTCCTGTCCTGATGGCGTTTGATGGGGACAGTGTAGAGGGAGGTTTTCTCTGTATCTAACCCTGTGCTGTCCCTGTCCTAGGAAGGTTTGATGGGGACAGTGTAGAGAAGGATTTACTCTGTATCTAACCCCGTGCTGTCCCTGTCCTGGGAGTGTTTGATGGGGACAGTGTAGCGAAAGCTTTACTCCATACTTAACTCTGGGCTGTTCCTGTCCTGGGAGTGTTTGATGGGGACAGTGTGGAGGGAGCTTTACTCTGTACCTAACCCTGTGCTGCCCCTGTCCTGGGAGTGTTTGATGGTGACAGTGTAGAGAGAGCTTTAATCTGTATCTAACCCCGTGCTGTCCCTGTCCTGGGAGTGTTTGATGGGGACAGTGTAGAGAGAGCTTTACTCTGTACCTAACCCTGTGCTGCCCCTGTCCTGGGAGTGTTTGATGGTGACAGTGTAGAGAGTGCTTTAATCTGTATCTAACCCCGTGCTGTCCCTGTCCTGGGAGTGTTTGATGGGGACAGTGTAGAGGGAGCTTCAATCTGTCTCTAACCCTGTGCTGTCCCTGTCCTGGGATTGTTTGATGGGGACAGTGTAGAGGGAGCTTTACTCTGTATCTAACCCCATGCTGTTCCCCCATGTGGGTGTTTACTGGGGACAGTGTAGAGAGAATTTTACTCTGTATCTAATCCCGTGCTGTCCCTGTCCCTGGGGGTGTTTGATGGGAACAGTGTCGAGGGATCTTTACTCTCTATCTCATCCCGTGCTGTCCCTGCCCTGGGAGTGTTTGATGGGGACAGTGTAGAGAGATCTTTACTCTGTGTCTAACCCTGTGCTGTCCCTGTTTTGGGAGTGTTTGATGGGGACTGTGTAGCGAAAGCTTTACTCCATACTTAACTCTGGGCTGTTCCTGTCCTGGAGTGTTTGATGGGGACAGTGTAGAGGGAGCTTTACTCTTTCCCTATCCCTGTGATGTCCCTGTCCTGCGAGTGTTTGATGGCGACAGTGTAGAGGGAGCTTTACTCTGGATCTTAACCTGTGCTGTCCCTGTCCTGTGGGTGTTTGATGGGAACAGTGAAGAGTGAGCTTTACTCTGTGCCTATCCCTGTGATGTCCATGTCCTGGGAGTGTTTGATGGGGACAGTGTAGAGGGAGCTTTACTCTATATCTAACCCTGTGCTATCCCTGTCCTGGGAATATTTGATGTGGACAGTATAGAGGGATCTTTACTCTGTATCTAACACGGTGCTGTCTCTCTCCTGGGAATGTTTGATGGGGACACTGTAGAGGAAGCTTTACTCTGTATCTAATCCGTTCATGTCCCTGCCCTGGGAGTGTTTGATGGGGACAGTATAGAGGAAGCTTTACCTTGTATCTAACCCCGTGCTGTCTCTGTCCAGGGAGTCTTTGTTGGGGACAGTGTAGAGACAGCTTTACACTGTATCTAACCCCATACCTGTCCCTGTCCTGGGAGTGTTTGACGGTGACAGTGTAGAGAAAACTTTACTCTGTATCTAACCCCGTGCTGTCCCTGTCCTGGGAGTGTTTGATGGGGACAGTGTAGAGAGAGCTTTTCTCTGTATCTAACCCCGTGCTATCCCGGTTCTGGGAGTGTTTGATGGGGACAGTGTAGAGAGAGCTTTTCTCTGTATCTAACCCCGTGCTATCCCGGTTCTGGGAGTGTTTGATGTGGACTGTGTAGAGAGAGCTTTTCTCTGAATCTAACCTCGTGCATGTCCCTGTCCTGGGAGTGTTTGATAGGGACAGTGTAGAGAGAGCTTTTCTCTGAATCTAACCTCGTGCATGTCCCTGTCCTGGGAATGTTTGATTGGGACAGTGTAGAGAGAGCTTTACTCTGCATCTAACCCCGTGCTGTCCCTGTCCTGGGAGTGTTTGATGGGGATAGTGTAGAGAAAGCTTTACTCTGTATCTAACCCTGCGCTGTCCTTGTCCTGGGAGTGTTTGTTGGGGATATGGTAGAAGGAGGTTTACTCTGTATCTAACCCCTGCTGTCCCTGTCCTGGGAGTGTTTGATGGCGACAGTGTAGAGGGAGCTTTACTCTGTATCTAACCTCGTGCTGTCCTTGTCCTGAGCATGTTTGATGGGGACAGTGTAGAGAAGGATTTACTCTGTATCTAACCCCGTGCTGTCCCTGTCCCTGGGGGTGTTTGATGGGGACAGTGTAGAGGGATCTTTACTCTCTATCTCGTCCCGTGCTGTCCCTGCCCTGGGAGTGTTTGATGGGGACAGTGTAGAGAGATCTTTACTCTGTGTCTAACCCTGTTCTGTCCCTGTTTTGGGAGTGTTTGATGGGGACAGTGTAGCGAAAGCTTTACTCCATACTTAACTCTGGGCTGTTCCTGTCCTGGGAGTGTTTGATGGGGACAGTGGAGAGGGAGCTTCAATCTGTATCTGATCTCGTGCTGTAGCTGTCCTGGGAGTGTTTGATGGGGACAGTGTAGAGGGAACTTTACTCTGTATCTAACCCCGTACTGTCCCTGTCCTGGGAGTGTTTGATGGCGACAGTGTAGAGAGGGATTTACTCTGTACCTAACCCCCCATGCTGCCCCTGTCCTGGGAATGTTTGATGGGGACAGTGTAGAGGGAGCTTTACTCTGTATCTAACCCCGTGCTGTCCCTGTCCTTGGAATGTTTTTGAGGGTAGTGTAGAGGAAGTTTTACTCTGTATCAAAACCTGTGCTGTTCCTGTCCTGGGAGTATTTGATGGGGACAGTGTAGAGGGAGCTTTACTCTGTATCTCACCCCGTGCTGTCCCTGTCCTGGGAGTGTTTGATGGGGACAGTGTAGAGGGAGGGTTCCTCTGTATCTAACCCCCTGCTGTCCCTGTCCTGGGAGTGTTTGATGGGGACAGTGTAGAGGGTGCTTTACTCTGCATCTAACCCTGTGCTGTCCCTGTCCTGGGAATGTTTGATGGGGCCAGTGTAGAGGGAGCTTTACTCTGTATCTAACCCCGTGCTGTCCCTGTCATGGGAGTGTTTGATGGTGACAGTGTAGAGGGAGGTTTCCTCTGTATCTAACCCCGTGCTGTTCCTGTCCTGTGGATGTTTGATGGGGACTGTGAAGAGTGAGCTTTACTCTGTGCCTATCCCTGTGCTGTCCCTGCCCAGGGAGTGTTTGATGTGGACAGTAGAGAGAGATCTTTACTCTGTATCTAACACCGTGCTGTCTCTCTCCTGGGAATGTTTGATGGGGACAGTGTAGAGAGAGCTTTACTCTGCATCTCACCCCGTGCTGTCCCTGTCCTGGGAGTGTTTGATGGGGACATGGTATAGGGAGGTTTACTCTGTATCTAACCCTGCGCTGTCTCTGTCCTGGGCATATTTGATGTGGACTGTGGAGAGAGAGCTTTTCTCTGAATCTAACCTCGTGCATGTCCCTGTCCTGGGAATGTTTGATAGGGACAGTGTAGAGAGAGCTTTACTCTGCATCTAACCCTGTGCTGTCCCTGTCCTGGGAATGTTTGATGGGGACAGTGTCGAGCTGGGGACAGTGTAGAGAGAGCTTTACTCTGCATGTAACCCCGTGCTGTCCCTGTCCTGGGAATGTTTGATGGGGATAGTGTAGAGAAAGCTTTACTCTGTATCTAACCCTGCGCTGTCCTTGTCCTGGGAGTGTTTGATGGGGACAGTGCAGAGGGAGCTTTACTCTGTATCTAACCCTGTGCTGTTCCTGTCCTGATGGCGTTTGATGGGGACAGTGTAGAGGGAGGTTTTCTCTGTATCTATCCCCGTGCTGTCCCTGTCCTAGGAAGGTTTGATGGGGACAGTGTAGAGAAGGATTTACTCTGTATCTAACCCCGTGCTGTCCCTGCCCTGGGGGTGTTTGATGGGGACAGTGTAGAGGGATCTTTACTCTCTATCTCGTCCCGTGCTGTCCCTGCCCTGGGAGTGTTTGATGGGGACAGTGTAGAGAGATCTTTACTCTGTGTCTAACCCTGTTCTGTCCCTGTTTTGGGAGTGTTTGATGGGGACAGTGTAGCGAAAGCTTTACTCCATACTTAACTCTGGGCTGTTCCTGTCCTGGGAGTGTTTGATGGGGACAGTGTAGAGGGAGCTTCAATCTGTATCTGATCTCGTGCTGTAGCTGTCCTGGGAGTGTTTGATGGGGACAGTGTAGAGGGAACTTTACTCTGTCCCTAACCCTGTGTTTCTACTGTCCTGGGAGGGTTTGATGGGGACAGTGCAGAGGGAGCTTTACTCTGTACCTAATCCCATGTCCCAGTCCTGCGAGTGTTTGATGAGGACAGTGCAGAGAAGGATTTACTCTGTACCTAACCCTGTGCTGTCTTTGTCCTGGGAGTGTTTGATGGGGACAGTGCAGAGGGAGCTTTACTCTGTATCTAACCCTGTGCTGTTCCTGTCCTGATGGCGTTTGATGGGGACAGTGTAGAGGGAGGTTTTCTCTGTATCTAACCCTGTGCTGTCCCTGTCCTAGGAAGGTTTGATGGGGACAGTGTAGAGAAGGATTTACTCTGTATCTAACCCCGTGCTGTCCCTGTCCTGGGAGTGTTTGATGGGGACAGTGTAGCGAAAGCTTTACTCCATACTTAACTCTGGGCTGTTCCTGTCCTGGGAGTGTTTGATGGGGACAGTGTGGAGGGAGCTTTACTCTGTACCTAACCCTGTGCTGCCCCTGTCCTGGGAGTGTTTGATGGTGACAGTGTAGAGAGAGCTTTAATCTGTATCTAACCCCGTGCTGTCCCTGTCCTGGGAGTGTTTGATGGGGACAGTGTAGAGAGAGCTTTACTCTGTACCTAACCCTGTGCTGCCCCTGTCCTGGGAGTGTTTGATGGTGACAGTGTAGAGAGTGCTTTAATCTGTATCTAACCCCGTGCTGTCCCTGTCCTGGGAGTGTTTGATGGGGACAGTGTAGAGGGAGCTTCAATCTGTCTCTAACCCTGTGCTGTCCCTGTCCTGGGATTGTTTGATGGGGACAGTGTAGAGGGAGCTTTACTCTGTATCTAACCCCATGCTGTTCCCCCATGTGGGTGTTTACTGGGGACAGTGTAGAGAGAATTTTACTCTGTATCTAATCCCGTGCTGTCCCTGTCCCTGGGGGTGTTTGATGGGAACAGTGTCGAGGGATCTTTACTCTCTATCTCATCCCGTGCTGTCCCTGCCCTGGGAGTGTTTGATGGGGACAGTGTAGAGAGATCTTTACTCTGTGTCTAACCCTGTGCTGTCCCTGTTTTGGGAGTGTTTGATGGGGACTGTGTAGCGAAAGCTTTACTCCATACTTAACTCTGGGCTGTTCCTGTCCTGGAGTGTTTGATGGGGACAGTGTAGAGGGAGCTTTACTCTTTCCCTATCCCTGTGATGTCCCTGTCCTGCGAGTGTTTGATGGCGACAGTGTAGAGGGAGCTTTACTCTGGATCTTAACCTGTGCTGTCCCTGTCCTGTGGGTGTTTGATGGGAACAGTGAAGAGTGAGCTTTACTCTGTGCCTATCCCTGTGATGTCCATGTCCTGGGAGTGTTTGATGGGGACAGTGTAGAGGGAGCTTTACTCTATATCTAACCCTGTGCTATCCCTGTCCTGGGAATATTTGATGTGGACAGTATAGAGGGATCTTTACTCTGTATCTAACACGGTGCTGTCTCTCTCCTGGGAATGTTTGATGGGGACACTGTAGAGGAAGCTTTACTCTGTATCTAATCCGTTCATGTCCCTGCCCTGGGAGTGTTTGATGGGGACAGTATAGAGGAAGCTTTACCTTGTATCTAACCCCGTGCTGTCTCTGTCCAGGGAGTCTTTGTTGGGGACAGTGTAGAGACAGCTTTACACTGTATCTAACCCCATACCTGTCCCTGTCCTGGGAGTGTTTGACGGTGACAGTGTAGAGAAAACTTTACTCTGTATCTAACCCCGTGCTGTCCCTGTCCTGGGAGTGTTTGATGGGGACAGTGTAGAGAGAGCTTTTCTCTGTATCTAACCCCGTGCTATCCCGGTTCTGGGAGTGTTTGATGGGGACAGTGTAGAGAGAGCTTTTCTCTGTATCTAACCCCGTGCTATCCCGGTTCTGGGAGTGTTTGATGTGGACTGTGTAGAGAGAGCTTTTCTCTGAATCTAACCTCGTGCATGTCCCTGTCCTGGGAGTGTTTGATAGGGACAGTGTAGAGAGAGCTTTTCTCTGAATCTAACCTCGTGCATGTCCCTGTCCTGGGAATGTTTGATTGGGACAGTGTAGAGAGAGCTTTACTCTGCATCTAACCCCGTGCTGTCCCTGTCCTGGGAGTGTTTGATGGGGATAGTGTAGAGAAAGCTTTACTCTGTATCTAACCCTGCGCTGTCCTTGTCCTGGGAGTGTTTGTTGGGGATATGGTAGAAGGAGGTTTACTCTGTATCTAACCCCTGCTGTCCCTGTCCTGGGAGTGTTTGATGGCGACAGTGTAGAGGAAGCTTTACTCTGTATCTAACCTCGTGCTGTCCTTGTCCTGAGCATGTTTGATGGGGACAGTGTAGAGAAGGATTTACTCTGTATCTAACCCCGTGCTGTCCCTGTCCCTGGGGGTGTTTGATGGGGACAGTGTAGAGGGATCTTTACTCTCTATCTCGTCCCGTGCTGTCCCTGCCCTGGGAGTGTTTGATGGGGACAGTGTAGAGAGATCTTTACTCTGTGTCTAACCCTGTTCTGTCCCTGTTTTGGGAGTGTTTGATGGGGACAGTGTAGCGAAAGCTTTACTCCATACTTAACTCTGGGCTGTTCCTGTCCTGGGAGTGTTTGATGGGGACAGTGTAGAGGGAGCTTCAATCTGTATCTGATCTCGTGCTGTAGCTGTCCTGGGAGTGTTTGATGGGGACAGTGTAGAGGGAACTTTACTCTGTCCCTAACCCTGTGTTTCTACTGTCCTGGGAGGGTTTGATGGGGACAGTGCAGAGGGAGCTTTACTCTGTACCTAATCCCATGTCCCAGTCCTGCGAGTGTTTGATGAGGACAGTGCAGAGAAGGATTTACTCTGTACCTAACCCTGTGCTGTCCTTGTCCTGGGAGTGTTTGATGGAGACAGTGCAGAGGGAGCTTTACTCTGTATCTAACCCTGTGCTGTTCCTGTCCTGATGGCGTTTGATGGGGACAGTGCAGAGGGAGCTTTACTCTGTATCTAACCCTGTGCTGTCCCTGTCCTAGGAAGGTTTGATGGGGACAGTGTAGAGAAGGATTTACTCTGTATCTAACCCCGTGCTGTCCCTGTCCTGGGAGTGTTTGATGGGGACAGTGTAGCGAAAGCTTTACTCCATACTTAACTCTGGGCTGTTCCTGTCCTGGGAGTGTTTGATGGGGACAGTGTGGAGGGAGCTTTACTCTGTACCTAACCCTGTGCTGCCCCTGTCCTGGGAGTGTTTGATGGTGACAGTGTAGAGAGAGCTTTAATCTGTATCTAACCCCGTGCTGTCCCTGTCCTGGGAGTGTTTGATGGGGACAGTGTAGAGGGAGCTTTACTCTGTACCTAACCCTGTGCTGCCCCTGTCCTGGGAGTGTTTGATGGTGACAGTGTAGAGAGTGCTTTAATCTGTATCTAACCCCGTGCTGTCCCTGTCCTGGGAGTGTTTGATGGGGACAGTGTAGAGGGAGCTTCAATCTGTATCTAATCTCGTGCTGTAGCTGTCCTGGGAGTGTTTGATGGGGACAGTGTAGAGGGATCTTTATCCTGTCTCTAACCCTGTGCTGTCCCTGTCCTGGGATTGTTTGATGGGGACAGTGTAGAGGGAGCTTTACTCTGTATCTAACCCCATGCTGTTCCCCCATGTGGGTGTTTACTGGGGACAGTGTAGAGAGAATTTTACTCTGTATCTAATCCCGTGCTGTCCCTGTCCCTGGGGGTGTTTGATGGGAACAGTGTCGAGGGATCTTTACTCTCTATCTCATCCCGTGCTGTCCCTGCCCTGGGAGTGTTTGATGGGGACAGTGTAGAGAGATCTTTACTCTGTGTCTAACCCTGTGCTGTCCCTGTTTTGGGAGTGTTTGATGGGGACTGTGTAGCGAAAGCTTTACTCCATACTTAACTCTGGGCTGTTCCTGTCCTGGAGTGTTTGATGGGGACAGTGTAGAGGGAGCTTTACTCTTTCCCTATCCCTGTGATGTCCCTGTCCTGGTAGTGTTTGATGGCGACAGTGTAGAGGGAGCTTTACTCTGGATCTTAACCTGTGCTGTCCCTGTCCTGTGGGTGTTTGATGGGAACAGTGAAGAGTGAGCTTTACTCTGTGCCTATCCCTGTGATGTCCATGTCCTGGGAGTGTTTGATGGGGACAGTGTAGAGGGAGCTTTACTCTATATCTAACCCTGTGCTATCCCTGTCCTGGGAATATTTGATGTGGACAGTATAGAGGGATCTTTACTCTGTATCTAACACGGTGCTGTCTCTCTCCTGGGAATGTTTGATGGGGACACTGTAGAGGAAGCTTTACTCTGTATCTAATCCGTTCATGTCCCTGCCCTGGGAGTATTTGATGGGGACAGTATAGAGGAAGCTTTACCTTGTATCTAACCCCGTGCTGTCTCTGTCCAGGGAGTCTTTGTTGGGGACAGTGTAGAGACAGCTTTACACTGTATCTAACCCCATACCTGTCCCTGTCCTGGGAGTGTTTGACGGTGACAGTGTAGAGAAAACTTTACTCTGTATCTAACCCCGTGCTGTCCCTGTCCTGGGAGTGTTTGATGGGGACAGTGTAGAGAGAGCTTTTCTCTGTATCTAACCCCGTGCTATCCCGGTTCTGGGAGTGTTTGATGGGAACAGTGTAGAGGGAGCTTTACTCTATATCTAACCCCGTACATGTCCCAGTCCTGCGAGTGTTTGATGAGGACAGTGTAGGGAGGATTTACTCTGTATCTAACCCCGTGCTGTCCCTGTCCTGGGAGTGTTTGATGGGGACAGTATGGAGAGAGCTTTACTCTGCATCTAACCCCATGCTATCTCTGTCCTGGGAGGGTTAGTTGGGAACAGTGTAGAGAGGGACTTACTGTGTATCTTACCCCGTGCTGTCCCTGTCCTGGGAGCGGACAGTGTAGAGAGATTTTTACTCTGTTTCTAACCCCATGCTATCCCTATCCTGGGAGGGTTAGTTGGGAACTGTGTAGAGAGGAATTTACTGTTGTATCTAACTCCGTGCTTTCCCTGTCATGGGGGTGTTTGATGGGGACAGTGTAGAGGGAGCTTTACTCTGTATCTAACCCCTTGCTGTCCCTGTCCTGGGAGTGTTTGATGGGGACAGTGTAGAGGGAGGTTTCCTCTGTATCTAACCCCGTGCTGTCCCTGTCCTGGGAGTGTTTGATGGGGACAGTGTAGAGGGAGGTTTCCTCTGTATCTAACCCCGTGCTGTCTCTGTCCTGTGGGTGTTTGATGGGGACTGTGAAGAGTGAGCTTTACTCTGAGCCTATCCCTTTGCTGTCCCTGCCCTGGGAGTGTTTGATGTGGACAGTAGAGAGAGATCTTTACTTTGTATCTAACACCGTGCTGTCTCTCTCCTGGGAATGTTTGATGGGGACAGTGTAGAGAGAGCTTTACTCTGCATCTCACCCCGTGCTGTCCCTGTCCTGGGAGTGTTTGATGGGGACATGGTATAGGGAGGTTTACTCTGTATCTAACCCTGTGCTGTCTCTGTCCTGGGCATATTTGATGTGGACTGTGTAGAGAGAGCTTTTCTCTGAATCTAACCTCGTGCATGTCCCTGTCCTGGGAATGTTTGATAGGGACAGTGTAGAGAAAACTTTACTCTGTATCTAACCCCTTGCTGTCCCTGTCCTGGGAGTGTTTGATGGGGACAGTGTAGAGGGAGGTTTCCTCTGTATCTAACCCCGTGCTGTCCCTGTCCTGGGAGTGTTTGATGGGGACAGTGTAGAGAGAGCTTTACTCTGCATCTAACCCCGTGCTGTCCCTGTCCTGGGAGTGTTTGCTGGGGACAGTCTAGAGGGAGCTTTATCCTGTCTCTAACCCTGTGTTTCCCTGTCCTGGGAGTGTTTGATGGGGACAGTGTAGACATAGATTCACTGTGTATCTATCCCTGTGCTGTTCCTGTCATGGTAGCGTTTCATGGGGACAGTGTAGATGGAGGGTTCCTCTGTACCTAACCCCCTGCTGTCCCTGTCCTGGGAGTGTTTGATGGGGACAGTGTAGAGAAAGCTTTACTCTGCATCTAACCCCGTGCTGTCCCTGTCATGGGAGTGTTTGATGGGGACAGTGTAGAGGGAGGTTTCCTCTGTATCTCACCCCCTGCTGTCCCTGTCCTGGGAGTGTTTGATGGGGACAGTGTAGAGAGAGCTTTTCTCTGAATCTAACCTCGTGCATGTCCCTGTCCTGGGAATGTTTGATAGGGACAGTGTAGAGGGAGCTTTACCCTGTATCTAACCCCGTGCTGTCCCTGTCCTGGGAGTGTTTGATGGGGACAGTGTAGAGGGAGGTTTCCTCTGTATCTAAACCCCTGCTGTCCCTGTCCTGGGAGTGTTTGACGAGGACAGTGTAGGGAGGGATTTACTCTGTATCTAACCCTGTGCTATCCCTGTCC
Source organism: Hemiscyllium ocellatum (assembly GCF_020745735.1). Classification (NCBI taxonomy): domain Eukaryota; kingdom Metazoa; phylum Chordata; class Chondrichthyes; order Orectolobiformes; family Hemiscylliidae; genus Hemiscyllium; species Hemiscyllium ocellatum. The sequence goes on from NC_083401.1 coordinate 11,503,643, forward strand.
TGGGAGGGTTTGATGGGAACAGTGTAGAGGGAGCTTTACTTGATATCTAACCCCGTACATGTCCCAGTCCTGGGAGTGTTTGATGGGGACAGTGTGGAGGGAGCTTTACTCTGTACCTAACCCTGTGCTGCCCCTGTCCTGGGAGTGTTTGATGGTGACAGTGTAGAGAGAGCTTTAATCTGTATCTAACCCCGTGCTGTCCCTATCCTGGGTGTGTTTGATGGGGACAGTGTAGAGGGAGCTTTTCTCTGTATCTAACCCCGTACATGTCCCAGTCCTGCGAGTGTTTGATGAGGACAGTGTAGGGAGGGATTTACTCTGTATCTAACCCTGTGCTGTCCCTGTCCTGGGAGTGTTTGATGGGGACAGTATAGAGAGAGCTTTACTCTGCATCTAACCCCATGCAATCTCTGTCCTGGGAGGGTTAGTTGGGAACAGTGTAGAGAGGGACTTACTGTGTATCTTACCCCGTGCTGTCCCTGTTCTGGGAGCGGACAGTGTAGAGAGATTTTTACTCTGTTTCTAACCCCATGCTATCCCTATCCTGGGAGGGTTAGTTGGGAACTGTGTAGAGAGGAATTTACTGTTGTATCTAACTCCGTGCTGTCCCTGTCCTGGGAGTGTTTGTTGGGGCCAGTGTAGAGGGAGCTTTACTCTGTATCTAACCCCGTGCTGTCCCTGTCCTGGGAGTGTTTGATGGGGACAGTGTAGAGGGAGGTTTCCTCTGTATCTAACCCCGTGCTGTCCCTGTCCTGGGAGTGTTTGATGGGGACAGTGTAGAGGGAGCTTTACTCTGTACCTAACCCTGTGCTGCCCCTGTCCTGGGAGTGTTTGATGGTGACAGTGTAGAGAGAGCTTCAATCTGTATCTAACCCCGTGCTGTCCCAGTCCTGGGAGTGTTTGATGGGGACAGTGTAGAGGGAGCTTTACTCTGTACCTAACCCTGTGCTGCCCCTGTCCTGGGAGTGCTTGATGGGGACAGTGTAGAGGGAGCTTTACTCTGTATCTAACCCCCTGCTGTTCCCCCATGTGGGTGTTTACTGGGGACAGTGTAGAGAGAATTTTACTCTGTATCTAATCCCGTGCTGTCCCTGTCCCTGGGGGTGTTTGATGGGAACAGTGTCGAGGGATCTTTACTCTCTATCTCATCCCGTGCTGTCCCTGCCCTGGGAGTGTTTGATGGGGACAGTGTAGAGAGATCTTTACTCTGTGTCTAACCCTGTGCTGTCCCTGTTTTGGGAGTGTTTGATGGGAACAGTGAAGAGTGAGCTTTACTCTGTGCCTATCCCTGTGATGTCCATGTCCTGGGAGTGTTTGATGGGGACAGTGTAGAGGGAGCTTTACTCTATATCTAACCCTGTGCTATCCCTGTCCTGGGAATATTTGATGTGGACAGTATAGAGAGATCTTTACTCTGTATCTAACACGGTGCTGTCTCTCTCCTGGGAATGTTTGATGGGGACACTGTAGAGGAAGCTTTACTCTGTATCTAATCCGTTCATGTCCCTGCACTGGGAGTGTTTGATGGGGACAGTATAGAGGAAGCTTTACCTTGTATCTAACCCCGTGCTGTCTCTATCCAGGGAGTCTTTGTTGGGGACAGTGTAAAGGCAGCTTTACACTGTATCTAACCCCATACCTGTCCCTGTCCTGGGAGTGTTTGACGGTGACAGTGTAGAGAAAACTTTACTCTGCATCTAACCCCGTGCTGTCCCTGTCCTGGGAGTGTTTGATGGGGACAGTGTAGAGAGAGATTCACTGTGTATCTATCCCTGTGCTGTTCCTGTCATGGTAGCGTTTGATGGGGACAGTGTAGAGGGTGGTTTCCTCTGTATCTAACCCCTTGCTGTCCCTGTCCTGGGAGTGTTTGATGGGGACAGTGTAGAGAAAGCTTTACTCTGCATCTAACCCCGTGCTGTCCCTGTCATGGGAGTGTTTGTTGGGGACAGTGTAGAGGGAGCTTTACTCTCTATGTAACCCCGTGCTGTCCCTGTCCTGTGGGTGTTTGATGGGGACTGTGAAGAGTGAGCTTTACTCTGTGCCTATCCCTGTGATGTCCCTGTCCTGGGAGTGTTTGGTAGGGACAGTGTAGAGCGAGCTTTACTCTATATCTAACCCTGTACTATCCCTGCCCTGGGAGTGTTTGATGTGGACAGTATAGAGACATCTTTACTCTGTATCTAACACCGTGCTGTCTCTCTCCTGGGAATGTTTGATGGGGACAGTGTAGAGAGAGCTTTACTCTGCATCTCACCCTGTGCTGTCCCTGTCCTGGGAGTGTTTGATGGGGACATGGTATAGGGAGGTTTACTCTGTATCTAACCCTGCGCTGTCTCTGTCCTGGGCATATTTGACGTGGAATGTGTAGAGAGAGCTTTTCTCTGAATCTAACCTCGTGCATGTCCCTGTCCTGGGAATGTTTGATAGGGACAGTGTAGAGAGAGCTTTACTCTGCATCTAACCCTGTGCTGTCCCTGTCCTGGGAATGTTTGATGGGCACAGTGTAGAGAGAGCTTTACTCTGCATGTAACCCTGCGCTGTCCCTGTCCTGGGAGTGTTTGATGGGGACAGTGTAGAGAGAGCTTTACCCTGTATGTAACCCTGCGCTGTCCTTGTCCTGGGAGTGTTTGTTGGGGATATGGTAGAAGGAGGTTTACTCTGTATCTAACCCCGTGCTGTCCCTGTCCTGGGAATGTGTGATGGGGACAGTGTAGAGAGAGCTTTACTCTGTATCTAGCCCCGTGCTGTCCCTGTCCTGGGAGTGTTTGATGGGGACAGTGTAGAGAGAGCTTTACCCTGTATGTAACCCTGCGCTGTCCTTGTCCTGGGAGTGTTTGTTGGGGATATGGTAGAAGGAGGTTTACTCTGTATCTAACCCCGTGCTGTCCCTGTCCTGGGAATGTTTGATGGGGACAGTGTAGAGAGAGCTTTACTCTGCATGTAACCCCGTGCTGTCCCTGTCCTGGGAGTGTTTGATGGGGACAGTGTAGACGGAGCTTTACTCTGTACCTAACCCTGTGCTGTCCCTGTTCTGGGGAGGGTGTTCATTAGTTAAGCATTTCCAATTACCAGGTTTTCTACTCAAATGAAAACGTTGTCGACATAAGCCGGTACGTTTGAGGAAGTTTTGTGGTTGGTCATCAATCTGAAAGTAGTGGTTTCATTCAGCAACAGTAATGTCTCACTCCTTCCTGTTGTTCTCTTTCCAAGAGTTCACAAACAGGAAGGGAACTTCCTCTCAGACAAAGTTCGTGACGAAACTCTGGACTTGAACAAATGGAATCTGTCTTCTGATCTGTGTGCTGGCCCATAAATTGTCTGTTGTTTATAAACACACTGTCAGACCACTATTGTGGGAGAGCATGGTCAACTTTTACCTTTTAATTACGAGGTCAGAGGAAAGTACAAAATATTAAGAAATATCCCCTTCTCTTAAAGGCTCAAATAAACTTTAGAAATATAGGAAACGGGATCAGGAGTAGGCCATTCGAGCCTTTGAGACTGCTTTACCATTCATTATGGTCAAAGGAAGGGTGTTGTGAAACTTGAACGGGTTCAGAAAAGATTTTCAAAGTTGTTGCCAGGGTTGGAGGATCTGAGCTGCAGGGAGAGGCTGAACAGGCTGGGGCTGTTTTCCCTGGAGCGTCGGAAGCTGAGGGGTGACCTTATAGAGGTTTACAAAATTATGAGGGGCATGGATAGGATAAATAGACATGGTCTTTTCCCTGGGATGGGGGAGTCCAGAACTAGAGGGCATAGATTTAGGGTGAGGGCAAAGATGTGAAAGGGACCTAGCGGGCAACTTTTTCACACAAAGGGTGGTACGTGTATGGAATGAGCTGCTGGAGGATGTGGTGGAGGCTGGTATAATTACCACATTTAAAAGGCATCTGGATGGGTATGAGAATAGGAGGGGTTTGGAGGGATATGGGCCAAGTGCTGGCAGGTGGAACTAGATTGGGTTGGGAAAACTGGCCAGCATGGACGCGTTGGACCAAGGGATTTGTTTCTGTGCTGTACGTCTCTATGACTGTAAGACACTAAAAGTGAAATGTAAACGTGCAGCTTCTTTGGTGTTAAAGTGTCCTGGGTGTCCTGGAGTTGGGAAAACTGTTTTGGAAATGCAAGTTATCCTTACCCACTCTTTTCTGGTGCAAATTTGACTTCCCACAACCAATATTAGGGCTTGATGTCCTCCTGCTACTGTACCACTTCCTCCATAACACACCCACGACACGACACTGAGAGCCTTCACAAGAATGCTCCTTACTATTCTCTATTCTTGCTTGGGATGTGAGTGTGAAAACATTGCCCCTTGGGTCCCTTTTAGCTCTGCCCTTCACTGCCGCACAACCTTCTTTGTGATAGTGTTGTGGAGAATTGCCGTATCCACCTGCGACGGGTCTCTTGTTTAACAATAAAGACAGCCCCTTCAAGAATCAATCTACTCAGAAAATGGTGAATATTAGGAATTCTCTGTCCCCAGAGGTTTGCAGATGCCCAATCTTTAAGTATGTTTGAGGCAGAGATTGGACATTTCCGATTCCCAGTGTGGCATACAGGGATGCTGGGTTGAAGTGGGGGAAAGACATTGATGTCTTTGATTGGCCGTGCTTGAACTGAATGGTGGGGCAGGCTTGATGGGCTGAATGGTCTACTCCTGTTCCTATATCCCTCAGCACTGTCGCAAAACATTCACCTTAAATCTTGTGCTTAAGTGGGGAGGGATTTGCACTCCCTAACTGTGATGGGGGTTTGACCCACTGAGAATTTGTATTGTGTACATCAACAAGGGAGACAATGATATTAGTGAGATTATCACTGTTAACCCAGAAACTCAGCTAATGCCCGGGGCACGCCAGGTTCAAATCCCACTATGGCACATGGTGGCATTTGAATTCAATAAAAAATCTGAGGCTCTAATCATGAAACGACTGTTAGCAAAAAAACTTACCTGGTTCGCTTCAGGGAAGGAAACTGCCATCCTTACCTGGTCAGGCCTACACGTGACTCCAGACCCACAGCGATGTGGTGACTCTTAACTGCCCTCTGGGCAATTAAGGGTGAGCAATAAATGCCGGCCTAGTCAGAGGTGTCCATAATCCCCCGTGAGTGAACATATGAGTAAATCTGTCAGGGAAACTGAGCCAAGAATGTGCAACAAAACAGGAAGCCTTGCAGGCCAAAGATAAAGCAAATCTCTTCTTTCACACGATAGAGTTGTTCCTTGAAGCAGACATTTCCCTATCTTAGCTCCACCTACCGCAGAAAAGAAGCAGGAAGTCTGTGGAATGTTGCCTTGATCAGTGCCGCCCAACTCATCTCCGTGTACCGCTCGCTCTGTGGCTCGCTGACGTACTCAATCCTGGTTTTCTCTCTGCATTGTTCTTCTGGAAAATTCTCACCCTGCTTCCTTTGTTGAGTAATCTTCAGGCAGATATCCTGACCAGCCCATCCTAATGGAGAGGCGCAGCAGGTCAGGCAGCATCCGAGGAGAGAGAGAGAGTTGATGTTTTGGGCAGGACCGTTCATCAAGGCTGGGGAGGGGGACTGAGAGATAAAAAGAGGGAAGGGGGAGATAGGGCACCTTCTCCCACTGCCGTAAGAGGTTCAAAATCTACGCCCACACTTCCCTTCTCACCTCTGCCCATGGCCCCAAAGGGTCATTCCAAACCCAGTAGAGATTTACATGTACATCCTCCAACCTCATTTACTGCATCCGTTGCTCTCGATGTCGTCTCCTCTGCAACAGAGTGACTGAGTGCAAACTCGGAGAGTGGTCCAGGGAACATCTCTGGTCCGTACATACCAAGCAACCCCGTTTTCCAGTGGCCATCCACATCCCCCTCCCCCTCAACCTCCCCATGAAGGGCCACCTCCACCACCTACACAAGGCCACCCACAAACTGGAGGAGGAACACCTCATCTTCCGCCTTGGGAGCCTACAACCACATGGCATCAACATTCCCAATCTCCCCTCGCCTCACCCCTTCCCAGATCCAACCCTCCGGCCTCTTGACCTGACCAGCCTGTCCATCTTCCCTCCCACCTATCCACTTCACACTTCCCACCAACCTATCACCATCACTGCCTGCTTTTGCCCGCCTATCGTCAAGCCTTCCCCTAGCCCTGCCCTCCCTTCCCCCTATTTATCGCTCAGCCCCCCACCCCTCCCCTTCCCCTGTCCTGATGGAGGATCTTGCCTGAAACACCGAATCTCCTGCACCTCGGATGCTGCCTGAACGGCTGTGCTTTTCCAGCTCACTTCACCAACCTTTATTCTCCAGCATCTGCACTCCTCACTGTCTCCCATCCTGATGTACGACCAACGAAGGTGGACTATACTTAACCACAGAATCAAACTGGATTCGACTTGGCACCAGAGGCTCCATAGACAAGTCAAGCGAGTGGGGAAAACAGTGACAGATGGAATATAATGTGGGAAAACGGTAAAATATGCAGTTTGCCAGGAAGAAGAGCGGCTGAATATTATATAAATGGAGCAAGACTGCAGAAAGTTGCAGCACAAAGGGATTTGGGAGCACTGGTCTGTTAATTTCATGAGAAAACGCTGAATAGATTTGATAAAAGCAAATTACTGCGGATGCTGGAATCTGAAACCAAAAGAGAAAATGCTGGAAAATCTCAGCAGGTCTGGCAGCCTCTGTAAGGAGAGAAAAGAGCTGATGTTTCGAGTCTAACTGACCCTTTGTCGAGGCTTTGATAAGAGGTCAGTTAGACTCAAAACGTCAGCTCCTTTCTCACCTTACAGAGGCTGCCAAACCTGCTGAGATTTTCCAGCATTTTCCCTTTTGGCTGAATAGATTGAGACTGTACTCATTGGAATTTTCAGGAATGAGAGGAGGCCTTATTAACCATTCACACCGGGCTTGATAGGGGAGATGCAGAGAGTCGGAAAGTCTAGGACCAGAGGGCATCACCTCAGAGTAAAGGGGTTGCCCAGTTAGGGCAGAGGTGAGGAGGAATTTCTTCTCTCAGAGGACAGTCAATCTGTGGAATCCTTTCCCACAGAGGGCTGTCAAGGCGGAGCCATTCTGTATGTTCAAGGCTGGGATGGCTGGGGAGTCAAGTTTTATAGGGAAAAGTGAAGTTAAAGATGAGCAGATCAGCCATGACCTCACTGAATGGCAGGAAGGACTTGGTGGGCTGAGTGGCCTCCTTCCACCAGTTTCCTCATCTCTCCACCCCCCACCACCCTATCCCAGATCCAACCCTCCAACTTGGCACCACCCTTTGACCTGTCCCACCTATCCATCTTCCTTCCCACCTATCCACTCCACCCTCTGCTCTGACCTGTCACCATCATCCCCCCACTTGCATTGACCTATCACATTCCCAGCTACCTCCCCCCCTCAGCCCCATCCCTCTTCCATTTAACTCTCAGCACCCTTTCTCCCCACCCCCAACCCCCATTCCTGATGAAGAGCTTATGCTCAAAACACCGACCTTCCTGGTCCTCGGATGCTGCTCTTTTCCAGCATCACACTTTTTGATTCCTTCTCCTCCCAAGTCTTATGTTTTTATGGGATTGCCAGGACTGTACATGACTTGGAGGGGACATACAGCTGGTGAAGGAAAGACCTTGTTGGAAGATTGAACAAAATGGGCTGAGTGAGCTTCCTCATTTTGAAAGGGCTTTGTGATTTTTGCCAAACGTTGCCGTTGTGACAGACAGCGACTGGTTGAGGTTAATCCGTTTTCAGGAAAGTTAGCCAAGTGCCGATAGATCGGTAGGTTATGCTATGATTAGAACATAAGAACAGAAGATGTAGGAACAGGTCATTTTTTTTCTCTTGCAGAGAAAATGAGAGTGTGCGGCACGGTGGCTCAGTGGTTAGCACTGCTACTCACAGCGCCAGAAACCCGGGTTCAATTCCCACCTCGGGCAACTGTCTATGTGGAGTTTGCACATTCTCCCCGTGTCTGCCTGCGTTTCCTCCCACAGTCCGAAAATGTGCAGGTTAGGGTGAATTGGCCATTCTAAATTGTGCATAGTGCTAGGCGCATTAGTTAGGGTAGAGGAATGGGTCGATGTGGACTTGTTGGGCCGAAGGGCCTGTTTCCATACTGTAAGTAATCTAATCTAAACCCTATCAGTGTATATCTCAACAACCACCTCTTTCAACACTCTAGAATGTAGAATAGCAGGTACAGGTGATTTAGCCACCTTAACTCCCAATATATTCGATATTTCCTTTCTTAATAATTTTCTTGATCCTTCTTTGCAATATTCTAAAATAGGACAATGGGATAAAATCCTCAGGATGACCGTTTCCTTTTGGCCACATTAATGCGTCTCATCCACTGATCTGATCCAATCTTTGATTTCATTTCAAACAAATATCTGCAGGTGCTGGAAATCAGAAACAAAAACAGAAATTGCTGGCGAAACTCAGCAGGTCTGTTCGCGTCTGTGGAGAGAAAGCACAGAGTTAATGGTTTGGGTCCAATGACCCTTATGCAGAACCTGTTGCCTTCTGAGTTTCTCCAGTAATTTCTGATTCTGTCCTCGATTTAATTTGTCAGCCGTAATTGGAACACTTTCCAGGCTGAGTTTTCCTCTTTTAAAAAAAAGGGAGCAGTGTGGAATGACCTGTTCCTACTTCTTCTGGCCGTTTGATCTAATCATAGCGTAACCAAACCAAATCTATCTATATATATACTTGGCTAGCTTTCCTGAAAATACATCCACCTCAAGCAGCTGCTGTTTATCACAACAGAGAAAATCCCAGGTCCTTTGCAAATGAGGAAGATCCCTGAGTCCATTTCGTTTAATCATTAGGCCCGTCAGGTCAGTTCTGCCACTCAATGTGATCATGATTGATCATCCATTTCAGTGACTGTTTTTCCCTTACGTAGTCCCCATTTCCTTTTGCATCATTAGAAATAGAGCAAAGAACAAAGGACATTACAGCACAGGAACAGACCCTTCGGCCCTCCAAGTCTGCGCCAATCTGGATCCTCTATCTAAACCTGTTGCCTGTTTTCTAACGATCCGTATCACTCTGCTTCCTGCCCAGTCATGGATCTGTCTAGATGCATCTTTAAATGACACTATCGTGCCAACCTGTACCATCTTCGCTGGTCACACATTCCAGGCACCCACCACCCTCTGTGGAAAGAACTTTCCATGCATATCTCCCCTAAACTTTCCCCCTCTCACCTTGAGCTCGTGACCCCTAGTAAATCTGTTAATCGGTAACTATTCCCACTGATTGAGTCACCACTGTTTCCTGGGGTAGGCAATTCGAAAGATTATTTATCTCATCGATAGTCACAGGTGAGTTGCCGGAAGACTGGAGGTTGGCTAACGTGCTGCCAATATTAAAGAAGGGTGGTAAAGACAAGCCAGGGAGCTATAGACCGGTGAGCCTGACCTCAGTGGTGGGTAAGTTGTTGGAGGGAATCCTGAGGGGGAGGATGTACATGTATTTGGAAAGGCAAGGACTGATTCAGGATAGTCATAATGGCTTTGTGGGTGGGAAATCATGTCTCACAAACTTGACTAAGTTTGTTGAAGAAGTAACAAAGATTATGGATGAGGGCAGAGCAGTAGATGTCATCTATATGGACTTCAGTAAGGCGTTCGACAAGGTTCCCCATGGGAGACTGATTAGGTTAGATCTCATGGAATACAGGGAGAACTAGCCATTTGGATACAGAGCTGGCTCAAAGGTAGAAGACAGAGGGTGGTGGTGGAGGGTTGTTTTTCAGACTGGAGGCCTGTGAACAGTGGAGTGCCACAAGGATCGGTGCTGGGTCCACTACTTTTCATCATTTACATAAATGATTTGGATGTGAGCATAAGAGGTATTGTTCATAAGTTTGCATATGTCACCAAAATTGGAGGTGTAGTGGACAGTGAAGAAGGTTAAGATTAGAGTGGTGTTGGATAAGCACAGCAGGTCACGCAGCATCCGAGAATCAGGAAAATCAATGTTTCAGGCAGGAACCCTTCATCAGGAATGAGGCAGGGAGCATCCAGGGTAGAGAGATAAATGGCGGGGGTGGGGCTGGGGAGAAGGTAGCAAAGAGTGCAATAGGTGAATGGGGCTGGGGATGGAGGTGATAGGTCAGAGGGGAGGGTGGAGTGGATCGGTGGAAAGGAAGATTGGCAGATGGACAGGTCATGAGGATGGTGTTGAGCTGGCAGGCTGGAACTGGGGTAAGGTGGGGGAGGGGAAATGAGGAAACTGGTGAAGTCCATATTGATGCCCTGGAGTTGAAGTGTTCCGAGGAGGAAGATGAGGTCTTGTTCCTCCAGGCATCAGGTGGTGAGGGAGTGGCAGTGGAGGAGGCCCAGGACCTGCATGCCCTTGGCAGAGTGGGAGGGGGTGTTGAAACATTACCTCAGATTACAATGAATTCTTGATCAGATGGGCCAATGGGCTGAGAAGTGGCAGGTGGAGTTTAATTTAGATAAATGCGAGGTGCTGTATTTTGGGAAAGCAAATCTTAGCAGGACTTATACACTTAATGGTATGGTCCTAGGGAATGTTGCTGAGAAAAGAGACCTTGGAGTGCAAGTTCATAGCTCCTTCAAAGTGGAGTTGCAGGTAGCTAAGATAGTGAAGAAGGCGTTTGGTATGCTTTCCTTTATTGATCAGAGTATTGAGTACAGGACTTGGGACGTCATGTTGCGGCTGTTGGTTAGGACATTGGTTAGGCGACATTTGGAATATTGCGTGCAATTCTGGTCTCCTTCCTATTGTAAGGATGTTGTGAAACTTGAAAGGGTTCAGAAAAGATTTACAAGGATGTTGCCAGGGTTGGAGGATGTGAGCCAGAGGGAAAGGTTGAATAGGCTGGGGCCCAGCCTAGAACCAGAGAGCACAATTTCAAAGTAAGTGGGAAGCCATGTAGGACTGTGATGAAGAGCATTTTTTTAAACTCAGAGTCACAGAGCTGTGCAGCACAGAAACAGACCCTTCAGTCCAGCTTGTCCAGGCTGACAAGATATCCTAAAATAATCTAATCCCATTTGCCAGCACTTGGCCCAGATCTCTCTAAACCTTTCCTGTTCACGTACCCTTCTTGATGCCTTTTAAATGTTGTAACTATACCAGCCTCCACCACTTCTTCTGGCAGCTCATTCCATACACGTACCACCCTCTGTGTGAAAACATCGCCCTTTACGTCCCTTTTATATCTTTCTCCTCTCACCCTAAATTCGTGCCCTCTAGTTCTGGACTCCCCACCCAGGGAAAAGACTTTGTCTATTTACCGTATCTATGCCCCTCATGATTTTATAAACCTTCATTAGGTCACCCCTCAGCCTCCGATGCTCCAGGGAAAACAGCCCCAGCCTGTTCAGCCCCTCCCTCCTGCTCAAATCCTCCAACCCTGGTAACATCCTTATAAATCTTTTCAGAACCCTTTCAAGTAAAGTGTTTTAAAAGAAAGGCATAAAAGCTTTCTCAAGTAGATAACACCAGACATATTGGAACCTCTGCCTTTTGAAAAAAAAGCAAGGACATAACCTTGTTAAAGGAGTAGCATTGTCACAAAACATAAGAGGCTAGAGAAATTCCATCAACAGTACCCCCCAGATTGAATGGGAAGACCATTGAACAAGTGCTCATGTCTTGCTTGAAGCCAACTCTACAACCATTCAAGCACATCCCCTGCAAAATTGATTTTAGAACATAGAACATTACAGCACAGTACAGGCCCTTCAGCCCTCGATGTTGCACCGACCTATGGAACCGATCTGAAGCCCATCTAACCTATGCTATTCCATTTTTATCCATCTGTTTATCCAATGACCATTTAACTGCCCTTAAAGTTGGCAAGTCTACTACTGTTGCAAGCAGGGCATTTCACGCCCCTACTACTCTCTGGTTAAAGAACCTACCTCTGACATCTGTCCTATATTTATCACCCCCTCAATTAAAAGCTATGTCCCCTTGTGCTAGTCATCATCATCTGAGGAAAATAGCTCTCATTGTCCACCCTATCTAACCCTCTGATTATCTTATATGTCTCAATTAAGTCACCTTTCAACCTTCTTCTCTCTAACGAAAACAGCCTCAAGTCCCATGTTCCTCATAAGACCTTCCAGGCAACATCCTAGCATATCTCCTCTGAAATTGCCCCTTTCCAAAGCTTCCACATCTTTCCATATTGCAGTGACCAGTATTGCAGTACTCCAAGTGCAGCTGCACCAGAGTTTTGTGCAGCTGCAGTGTGACCTTGTGGCTCTGAAACTCAATCTCTCTACCAATGAAACCTAACACACTTTATGCCTTCTTAACAACCCTATCAACCTGCATGCCAACTTTCAGTGATCAGTACATGGATACTGAGATCTCTCTGCTCATCTAAACTACCAAGATTCTTACCATTAGCCCAGTGTTAGATTTGGAGGTAGGTGAGCACTTTGGTGATAGTGACCACTATTCGGTTATGTTTACTTCAGCAATGGAAAGGGGCAGGTATAACGCAGGGCAAGAGGTATTGCTGGGGGAAAGGCAATTATGATGCGATTAGGCAAGGTTTAGGATGCATAGGATGGGGAAGGAAACTGCAGGGGATGGGCACAATTGAAATGTGAAGCTTGTTCAAGGAACAGCTACTACGGGTCCTTGATAGGCAGAGAGGAAGTTATCGAGCAAGGGAGCCATGGTTTACTAAAGAAGTTGAATTTGTTGTCGAGAGAAAGAAAGAGGTATATGTTAAGATGAGGCATGAAGGCTCAATTAGAGTGCTCGAGAATTACAAGTTAACCAGGAAGGACCGAAAGAAAGAACTAAGAGCCAGGAGGGGACATGAGAAGTTGTTAGCAGGTAGGATCAAGGAAAACCCTCAAGCTTTCTATAGTTATATCAGGAATAAATGAATGACTGTCTCTGTGCTGTAAGTCTCTATGACTCTAGCATTAAGGGTTTGATTCCTGTTGCTGCTGAGGTCACTATAAGAGTCCCACATTCTCACCTGAGGCATGGTGACCCTCAGGTTAAACTCATTACCAGTCATCTCTCTCCAATGAGAAAACACCTTGATGGTCTGATAGGACTAGAGTGACTTTACCACACTCTATAATACCATGTGTATTCTCATGTTACTGAGCACAACACTTAATGAATATTGTATAAAAGCACAGTATTTGTTACTTGTCCTAATGCTATTCTGGGCATAGATACAGACCCTTGGGTCCAACCAGTCCATGCTGACCATAATCCCAAACTAATCTAGTCCCACCTGCCTGCTCCTGGTCCGTATTCCTGCAAACCGGATTCCTGATGAAGAGCTTTTGCCCGAAACATCGATTTTCCTGCTGCTCAGATGCTGCCTGACCTGCTGTGCTTTTCCAGCACCACTCTAATTTTGATGCCCTCCAAACCTTTCCTATTCACGTATCCATCCAAATGTCTTTTAAACATTGTAATTGTACCCACATTCACCCCTTCCCCAGGAAGTTCATTCCACGGGCGAACCACTCTCTGTGTAAAAAATGTGCCTCTTATGTCTCTTTTGAATCTCTCTCCTCTCACCTTAAAAATGTGCCCCTAGTGTTGGAATTCTCCATCTTGGGGAAAAGGCCAATTCCCATTAACTCTATCTGTACCCCTCATTATTTTATAAACTTCCAGCAGGTCGCCTCACAACCTCCTACGCTCCCGTGAAAAATATTCCCAGCCTATCCAACCTTTCGTTTAATGTGCTACTGTCTATTGTATATAGGAACATGCAATGGGTCATTGTATAGTACATAGGAATTCTCCCACAGGTAACAGTCCTGTGGTGGCTGGTTCCTTTCACTGTGAGTCAGGTCTCTATAAATACTCTGGTTTATGTACAGCCCTTTCCTGGCAATCCAAGTGTGGCTGTGCTCTGCCAGCTGTTTGACAGCAGTAACCCACGGCATTTCCAGTAAATCAGGCTGAGTGCTCGCCGTCAGGAAATGACCCGACGACGGTTGCCAAGGAGTCTGGCCCTGATCCTGGCAAATAGCACAGAATGTGCACAGCCGAATTGATGGCTGCGATGTTTCCAAGTCCGCACTGTCAACACTCACATTAAGGATACACCTTAGACAGTGTGCTTAAGCAGTGGGCGTTTCCTGGGGTTATTTATAACTTCAGCAGGGTCACAGTTAGGTTGTGCAGGAAGGATTGTTGTCCTTGGCTGTCCCACACTTTGATGATACGGCCTATTCCCTGTGCCGTACATCCTCCTGTGACCACAGTTCGTGTCTTGGAGACCGCTGGGCACAGGGGGGGTCTCATAAGGTACTGGGAACTAGAAATTGCTGGAGAAACTCAGCAGGTCTGGCAGCATCTGTGGAGAGCAGCAGAGTTTATGTCTCAAGTTCCACAGACTCTCCGAAACAGTTTTACTCCTGAAAGAGAGTCACAATGGGCCCGAAATGCTAGTTCTGTTTCTGTCTCCACAGATCCTGCTGAGTTTTTTTTATTGATTTCAGATCGCCAGAATCCATTATTTGAGGAGGATTTAAACAGCAGGATTTACTTCCATTTCTCTCCTTGTCCACCGCCCCTCCGCCCCTCTGCCTCATCGTCAAGATATTATGACTTAAAGTATGAGATGGTGCAATGGACACATTGAAACTTTGACTAATTAAACAGCAAGCTCCTTCCAGCCATGACTAGCAATGCTACTGTGCTTTACGGAGAGCTGGCGCGAGTCTTGTATATTCATTCTCTTGCTGAACATTGGCCATTTGAGTTATCTGTTAAAAAGGAAATGGGAAAGGAAAACTGGACAGAATGATCATTCCATCAAAATCAAATTAAAGGGAGAGGCCACTTTGGATTTGGTACTGGGTAGAAGGTGGAACTCTCGTAGTGACCTCAGCAACAACAGGAATCAAACCTTAATGTTAGAGTCATAGAGTTTTACGATGCAGAGACAGGGTCTTTGGCCCAACCCGGTCCATCCCGACCAAAACGTCCATTGACGCTAATCCTGGCAAATAGCACGGAATGTGCACAGCCAAATAGACGGCTGCAATGCCCCATACCCTTCTGATCCTTTCCTATCCATGTATTTGTCCAAATGCCTTTTAAATGTTGTTAATGGACCTACACCAAGCACTTCTGTTGACAGTTCATTCCATATGCGTATCTCTGTAAAAAGGTTGACCCTCAGGTTCCCTTTTATTCTTTCCCCTTGAACCTTAAACTGATGCCCTCTAGTCCTCAATTCCCCAAACTTTTGGAAAAAGTCTTAGTGCTTTCACCTTATCCATGCCTCTCGTGATGTTATACACTTCGATAAGATCTCCCCCGCCTTAGTCCCTTATGCTCTAAAGGAAAAAGTCCTAGCCTGTCCAACCTCTCCCTATAACTCAGGCTGCTGAGTCCTGGCAACATCCTTGTAAATTTCTTCTGCACTGTTTCTAGTTTAATAACATCCTTAGTAACAGCAAGGTGACCAAAACTGAACACAATACTCCAAGTGCAGCCTCACCAATGTCCTTCACAACTGCAACATAACTTCCCAGTTTCTATACTCAATGCCCTGACTGATGCAGGCCGGTGTGCCAAAAACCTTCTTCACTGCCCCGTCTACCTGTGACTCCACTTTCAGAGAACCGTGCACTAGAACAAAGAACAAAGAAAGTTTACAGACTAGGAACAGGCCCTTTAGCCCTCCAAGCCTGAGCTGATCCAAATCCACAGTCTAAACCTATCACCCAATTCCTAAGAATCTGTATCCCTCTGCTACCCACCTTCAGTCCAGATGCATCTTAAATGAATCTACCGTGCCTGCTTCTACTACCTCGGCTGGCAACACGTTCCAAAAGCTCACCCCCTCTGTGAAGTACTTACCCGTGTATCCCCCTTAAACTTTCCACCTCTCACCTTGAAATCGTGGCCTCTCATTATTGAATCCTTCACCCTGGGAAAAAGCTTGTCTCTATCCAACCTGTCTATACCCTTTATGATTTTGTAAACCTCAATCAGGTCTCCCCTCAATCTCTTTTTTCTAGTGTAAATAAACCTAACCTACTCAACCTCTCTTCATAGCTAGCACCTTCCATACCAGGCAACATCCTCGTAAGCCTTTTCTGCATCCTCTCCAAAGAGTCCACATCCTTTTGGTAATGTGGCGACCAGAACTGTACACAGTATTATAAATGCAGAGGAACCAACATCGTGTATAATTTTAAAATGACTTGCCAGCTCTTATACTCAATACCCCATCCAATGAAGGCAAACATACTATATGCCTTCTTGACCACTCTAACCACCTGTGCAGCAACCTTCAGGGTACAATGGACCTGCATTCCCAGATCTCTCTGCCCATCAACTTTTCCCAACATTCACAGTAAAGTTCACTCTAGAATTAGACTTCCCAAAATGCATCACCTCACATTTGCCTGGATTGAACTCCATCTGCCACTTCTCCACCCAACTCTATCTATATTCCTCTATATTCTTTGACAGTCCCTTATGCTTTCTGCTACTCCTCCGATCTTCATGTCATCTGCAAACTTGCTGATCATACCAACAGTGCCCTGTGTGGGTTTCCTCCGGGTGCTCCGGTTTCCTCCCACAGTCCAAAGATGTGCGGGTCAGGTGAATTGGCCATGCTAAATTGCCCGTAGTGTTAGGTAAGGGGTAATGTAGGGGTATGGGTGGGTTTCGCTTCGGCGGGTCGGTGTGGACTTGTTGGGCCGAAGGGCCTGTTTCCACACTGTAAGTCTAATCTAATCTAATCTAATCTAATCTTCCAGATCATTTATATATATTACAAACAACAGTGGTCCCAGCACTGACCCCTGTGGAACCCCACTGGTCACCTTTCTCCATTTTGAGAAACCCCTTTCAACTACTACTCTCTGTCTCCTGTTGCTCAACCAGTTCTTTATCCACCTAGCTAGAACATCCTTCACACCATGTGACTTCACTTTCCCCATTAGTCTACCATGGGGAACCTTATCAAATGCCTGACTAAAGTCCACGTATATGACATCAACAGCCCTTCCTTCGTCTATCAACTTGGTCACTTCCTCAAAGAACTCTATTACGTTAGTAAGGCATGATCTCCCCCGCACTAAACCATGTTACCTGTCAATGATAAGCCCATTCTTCTCCAAATATAAACAGATTTTATCCCTCAGAACCTTTCCCGCCCATGCCTATCCTGCACTATCTTTAACATACATTTGAAAGCCTCCCACATATCAAATGTGGACTTCCCTTCAGATAGCTGCTCCCAAACCAAGATCCCTCTGTTCCACTACACTCCTTAAGGCCCTACCATTCACCATGAAGCTCTTACCTTGACTTGACTTTCCAAAATGCAAGACCTGACACCCATCTATATTAAACTCCATTTGCCATTTCTCGGCCCACTTCCCCGGCTGATCAAGGTCCTGCTGCAACTTCTGACGACTTTCCTCACTGTCCATGATACCATCTACTTTAGTGTCATCAGCCAACTTACTAATCATTGCGTGTACATTCACATTCAAATCATGAATATAGCTATCAAACAGCAATGGGCCCAGCACTGATCCTATTGTCATCACTCAGTGTCACTAACCAGCTGTCCAGCCAAATGAGTTAACCACCTTTGCTCTTATAGGATTCACACATCAACAGTGTCTTTTTATAGACATCTTTGAATCAACAGTTTAAGTAATGTAAGGTGGGACTTGAACTGGGTGTACCTGACTCAAAGGTAGGGACACTATCACTGAAGAAGGGCTCATGCCCGAAACGTCGATTCTCCTGCTCCTTGGATGCTGCCTGACCTGCTGCGCTTTTCCAGCAACACATATTTCAATCCCCTCCACAACAGTGTGTTATTATATACTGTCCAGGAACATTATTCCCAGTCACACTCAATCTGTGGAGGTGTATGTTGTACACAATAACAAATGCTCAATTATCTTACAATACAGAGGGACATTGTACCCAGTAGCACACAGTGAATTATTGTCAATGTTGTTTTGGTTTTTACGTGGTATGGACATGATTGGCTGGGTGAGCAATTTTTGCTGATTCCCTAGGTGCCCCCCTTTGAGAAGGTAGAGGTCACCTGCCTTCTTAAACTGCTGCATTTCACCTGCTGTCGATTGACCCGTTAGGGAGGGAATTCCAGGGATTTGACCCAGTGACAGTGAAGGAGCAGCAAAATGTTTCCAAGTCAGGATGGTGAGTGGTTTACAGGGGAACTTGTCGATGGCAGGGTTCCCATGTAACTGCTGCTCTTGAGTTTAGATGGCATTGAAGGAGCCTTAGTGAATTTCTGCAGAGCAGCTTGTAGATGGTACAAGCTGCTGCTGCTACTGAGCACAGTTAGTGGAGGGAGTGGGTGTTGAAGGGAGTGCCAAGCAAGTAACTGCTCTGCCTTGGATTCTGTCGCGTTCCTGAGCTGCACTCACCCAGTTAAGTGGGAGGAATATCAGAATAGGAGCAGGCCTTCCAGCCCCTTGAGCATACTCTGTCACTCTAGATCACAGCTGATCATTGAGCTCGTTTCCCACACTATTCTACATCTCTCAATTGCATTTGTAACAAGAAATCTAGTCATCTCTGACTTTAAATTAGTTAATGACTGAGTTTCCACAGCCTTCTGGAGTAGAGAGTTCTAATGATTCACCACCATCTGGATGAAGAATGTTCCAACTCGTTTCACTCCTGAATGGATTGTCTTCTATTCTGAAATGGTATTCCTTAGATCTCAAGTCCATAGCCAGAGAACACTTCTGCATCTCTGCTGACCCTCAAGATTTTCTTGGAGATATCCTTCTGAACTCCTGACAAGCCAGGCCCTGGACCCTTCAAAATTAAAATCAATCCTTGATTATCCTAAATTGAAAGCATGCTCATGCCTGCAATGTTTACACTCTGTCATAATCCTCAAGCCATGGTAATCTTCCATTCACATTTTAGGAGTTTGTTCTCTCGCACATATTGGATTAAGTCACTACTCCAGAAATGACTTTCTGAATTTGTTCTTAAACCCTTTACAAAGTAGGCAGCACCCATATGCCACTAGCTTGAAATCCAAATTCTGAAATGACATGAGCATCTATAAATCATATATCTTTCAACATGTATTGAAACATTCTGTGTTACCGAGTGCAATATGCATGTTTGAATGTTAAAGGTAAACCATAGAATCCCTACAATGTGGAAGCAGGCCATTCAGCCCATCAAGTCCACATTGACCCTCCACAGAGCAGCACATGCAGAACCAACTGCTACCCTATCCCTACAATCTTGGAGATAGTGTATGACCCAAAAGGAAAAAGAAAACCCCAGACCAAGTTATCTTAATTTAGAATACTGTTTGAAATATTTTTCTATTTCCAAGTCAGGATGGTGAGTGGTTGAGAGGGGAATTGTCGATGGCAGCATTCCCATTATCCACTGCCCTTGCGGCCTCGGTGGTGTCAAAGGAGCAGTGGAGATTGAAACGCCTTCAGGCTCGGGATTGAGAAGCACAGTAATCTTTTTGTTTTTAATTCACTTACGGGCCGTGGGTGGCACTGGCTGGGCCAGCATTTATTGCTCATCCCTTGTTGCTCTTGAGAAGGTGGTGGTAAACTGCCTTCTTGAACTACTGCTTCGAAATGTCTTCCTAAAAAAGGAGCTGAGGGAATTATTACCCCGGTATAAATATTCAGCAAATGAAATTCCAGATCCAGGCGTGTTGGTTGCAAACCTGCAGAGCTCTAAACGACTGAGAAAGTTTAAACTCTCAGTTTCTTGAGCATCGCTGGAAGGACACTTCTTAGTTCCTAATAAGAACTGGGGAGGAGCAGTCAAGTCAAACTGAAAGATAACTTCAGTGTCTTTGGATTGCTGTGAAATAATGACATTGACGATGAGATGAGATTTAGTTTTTGCCGTATGTTTTAAACCCATGTTCCATATTTTGATATTTTGGTTCATGTTTTTTCTCTCCCTAATATGGAATAAAATTTTGTTTCATTGTTATATCTGCAACCTATGGTGCGGCAAATGATCACCGTGTTGAAGTTAGAAAAATGTGTATGATCGAAGAGCCAGATTTAATGCTGGGGTCTCACTTGCCCAGCGGTAACATCAGCTGGGGGAGGGGGTCACAACAAGATGTTTCCAGAGATCGTTCACCCACTAGGGGACAGATTCAGTGACCTGTGAGCATGACACCCCAACGCAATAAGTGTAGATGTTAAATCGAGGTTTGACTGCGCCCGGTCTCCCACAGGGGATGAAGCAGAGCTTGAAGTAGACATGGGAATCTCTCCCATGGTATCCTGACCAATACGGACCCCCTACCTGATATCACTATAACATATTCATTGATCATTAAACATTGTTATTTGTGCAAACTTGCTATGAATAAACTAGCTTCTGTTTTGGAAGAAATCAGAAAGGTGTGATTAAAATGCAAAATCTGCTTTGAAACATGGATGTAATTTCCAGGCTCAGTTTAAGCAGCTCCTGTTGGTTTCACCAGCGGTAAACGGGCGTTGGTGAGCGTGAATTCGAATTCCGGATCACACAGTTGACTCATTTCTTATCCCTTTTCTTAATTCACAGGTTTCTGGGGGAGGTGCGAGCCCCCCTCAGAGATGTCCTCAGCACCCCGAACCTCATGGCCAACTACAGTCTGGCTTTACTGGACACAAAGAAACAGAACTCTGGGGTAAGAGAGTCACCACTTTTCAGCTTACACTGTACTGTCTCCCCCAATACCCTGTGTTACTGACTGTATCTGTATTGATGTTAATCCAGCTCCCTCACACTGTCACTCAGTAACCCCTCTCCCTCCCAGCACCCTGTGTTACTGACTGTATCTGTACTGATGTTAATCCAGCTCCCTCACACTGTCACTCAGTAACCCCTCTCTCCCCCAGCACCCTGTGTTATTGTCTATATCTGTACTGATGTTAATCCAGCTCCCTCACACTATCACTCAGTAACCCCTCTCCCCCAGTGCCGTGTGTTACTGACTGTATCTGTACTGATGTTAATCCAGCTCCCTCACACTGTCACTCAGTAACCCCTCTCCCCCAGTGCCTTGTGTTACTGACTGTATCTCTACTGAGACCTCTTACGTTGTCACTCAGGAATCAGGAAATGTGGTGCTGGGAAAACGCAGCCGGTTAAACAGCATACGAGCAGCAAAAGTGAGGACTGCAGATGCTGGACACCAGAGTTTAGATCAGAGTGGTGCTGGAAAAGCACAGCAGGTCAGGCAGCATCTGAGGAGCAAGAAAATCAACGTTTCAGGCAAAAGCCCTTCCTGATGAAGGTCTTTTGCCCGAAACATTGATTTTCCTGCTCCTCGGATGCTGCCTGACCTGCAGTGCTTTTCCAGCACCACTCTGATCTAAACATATGAGGAGCAGGAGAGTTGACATTTTGGGCATAAGCCCTCAATCAGGAACTGAAATGTCAATTCTCCTGCTCCTCTGACGCTGGCTGACCTGCTGTGCTTTTGCAGTGCCACACTTTTCGACTCTGACCTCCATCATCTGCAGTGCTGACTTTCTCCTTGTCACTCAGTGTCCCTCAGTGTGTCCCTCAACGCTCTATTACCGATTGTTACTGACATTAATGCAGCCTATTGTCAACGTTTGGATGACATACAGATGGAGACCATGTTATCTCACGTTTTAACTGAACATTAATGCCGTAAAACAGCTGAAGTGTGCCACCAAAACGCTATTGAGTATCATTAGAATGTTGTTATTTCAAGGATTCCCCTCTCAGCTGAGGTAGGTTTTGGGGAGCATCTGAAGTTGGGGAGTTTTGGAGAGTAAGAGAGGATCATGAAGGGAACTGCAATGTTTAGAAACCTGGACTGAAGACACAGATCCCAGTGTTGGAGCCTTGAGGTTGCTGAGGAGGACAGTTTGCAGGAGAATAGGTACCTGGGAGTGTTCTCTGAGTCTTTCCTTCGGTGACCTTATTTGATTTTGTGAGTTTCCAATTTATTTCCATACCTCAGTTATAATGTCAAAGGAGCACTGCCCAGTTTGATTTAGTGAAATATTAAATTGGGCCTTGTGGCTTTAACAGGCCCAACGCAGCTTGGTGCTGGAGTGGGTGTAGTGTGGGAGTGAGGGGGAAGGGGTGGTGGGTTCAGATGCTGGGTTCGATCTCCCCCAGCTGGCTCCCAATTGCGAGTGTGGAATCAGTGATTCAGCAAGAGCAGAAAGCAGCAGCGCTGTGAGTCAGGGGACTGGAATGCCTGTAAAATCCGAGGCTGCAAGAACACAGACCAAGGACATGCCTGGTCAGCAAGAACACATTCCAGGAGGAATGAAACAACTGCCGAGTGAAACCACTGGAGAGGAAGGAAGTATCCAGGGAGGGGAAACAAAAAAATCCACTCAGAATCGGGAGATAGGAATCGTAGAATCCTGATAGCATGGAAGCAGGCCATTCGGCCCATCGAGTCGAGACTGACTCTCCGAAGAGCATCACACCCAAACACCCACTTGCCTACCCTATCACTGTAACCCTTGGCTAATCCACCTCGTCTGCACACTATGGCCAATTTAGCCCAGTCAATCTACCTGTCCTGCACCTGTTTGAATGATGGGAGGAAACCCATGCAGGCATAGAACATAGAACAGTACAGCACAGTAGAGGCCCTTTGGCCCACAATGTTGTGCCGGCCTTTTATCCTACTCCAAGATCAGACTAACCTACATACCCTTCATTGTACTATCTTCCATGTGTCTGTCCAAGAATCAGTTAAATGTCCCTAATATCTTGACTCTACTGCCACTGCTGGCAGTGCAGTCCATGCACCTACACCTCTCTGTGTAAAGAACCTACCTCTGCCATCTCCCCTAAACCTTCCTCCAATCACCTTAAAATTATGCTCTCTATTGATAGCCATTTCCTACGTGGGAAAAAGTCTCTGACTATCCACTCTATCTATGCCTCTCATCATCTTGTCTCTCTCTATCAAGTCACCTTTCACCCTTCTTCACTCCAATGAGAAAAGCCCGAGCTCCCTCAACCTTTCTTCATAAGACATGCCCTCCAGTCCAGGCAGCAACGTGGTAAATCTCCTCTGCACTCTTTCTAAAGCTTCCACATCCTTCCTATAATGAGGCAACCAGAACTGAACACAATATTCCAAATGTGGTCTAACCAGGACTTTATACAGCTGCAGCATAACCTCATGGCTCTAAAACTCAGTCCCCCTGCTCATGAAAGCCAACTCACCATTTGGCTTCTGAACAAACCTGGGAGGCAACTTTGAGGGATCTATGGATGTGGACCCCAAGATCCCTCGGATTCACCACACTGCTAAGAATCCTGCCTTTAACCTTGTAACCTGCATTCAAATTCGACCTTCCAAAATGAATCACTTTGCACTTATCCAGGTTGAACTCCATCTGCCACTTCTCAGCCCAGTTCTGCATCCTATCAATGTCCTGTTGCAACCTACAACAGCTCTCCACACTACCCACAGATCCACCAACCTTCGTGTCATTGGCAACCTATTAACCCACCCTTCCACTTCCTCATCCAAACCATTTATAAAAATCACAAACAGCAGAAGTCCCAGAACCAATCCCTGTGGAACACCAGGCTAAATACTTTCCATCTACTACCATCCTCTGTCTTCTATGGGCCAGCCAATTCTGTATCCAGACAACCAGACTTTCCTGTATCCCTTCCCTCCTTACTTTCTGAATGAGCCTATCATGGGGAACCTGATCAAATGCCTTGCTAAAATCCATATACACCACATCCACTGCTCTTCATCAATGTATTTTGTCACATGCTCAAAATATTCAATAAGGCTTGTGAGGCATGACCTACCCCTCACAAAGCCATGCTGACTATCTCTAATCAAGCTATGGTTTTCCAAGTTATCATAAATCCTGTCTCTCAGAAATCTCCAATTATTTGCCCACCACTGACTGGTCTATAATTCCCAGGATTATCCCTATTCCCTTTCTTGCTCAAAAGAACATCATTTGCTACCCTCCAATCATCTGGTACTATTCCAGTGGACAGTGAGGATGCAAAGATCTTTGTCAAAGGTGCAGCAATCTCTTCCCTTGCTTCCTGCAGAAACCTCAAGTATATCCCGTCTGGCCCAGGGGATTGATCTGTCCTTATGTTTTTCAAAATTTTCAGCACATCCTCCTTCTTAACTCAACTTGTTTGAGTATATCAGTCTGTTTCACGCTGTCCTCAGAAACATCAAGATCCCTCTTATTAGTGAATACTGAAACAAAGTATTCATTAAGACCCTCCCCTACTTTCTCTGACTCCAGGCGCAAGTTCCCTCCACCATCCCTGATCGGCCCCACCCTCACTCTGGCTATTCTCTTGTTCCTTATGTAGAGCGCCTTATGGTTTTCCTTAATTCTACTTGCTAATGCTTTTTCAAGCCCCTTTCCAGCTCTCCTAAGTCCATTCTTCAGTTCCTTCCTGACTACCTTGTAACCCACTAAAGCCCTGACTGATCACAGGGAAAATGTGCAAACTCCACATAGGCAGCTATCCAAGGCTGGAATCGAACCTGGGTCCCTAGTGCTAACCACTGAGCCACACTGCAGCAAGAAGCAAGATTGCTGACTTACAAGGCCCCAGATGGAGAGAATGAAACAGACAGTACTGAGAGACTTCCTTTCTGATTTCTTCAAAGAATCATGGAATGTTTCAGCACAGAGGGAGACCATTCGGCCAATGCTAGCTATGCTGGCTCTTTGGTACAACATCTCTTCTCCTTCCATGTGGCCTTGCATGTGCTTCCTTTTCCCTTTGATTCTGCTTCCTGTTCCCTCTCAGGCAGCACGTTCCTGACCACAGTGACACACTGGGTAAAAAAAGTGTTTCTGGGTCTATTGCCGATTACCTTATACCTGTGGTACTTTTAGTGGCTACACTTTCTGCAACTGGAAATGTTTTCCCCTCATCCATCCTATCAACGATAAACAACTTCAATGCAAGCTCCTCCCTCTGGCTAAGGAAACTAACCCCAGCTTCTCCAGTCTATCTATAACAATCTGCAGAGGAATCTTCATTATCCGAACGACATGGGCGGGGAGTATTTTGTTCAGATAATCGAACGTTTGGATAATCGAACGCCAATAACGTAGTTAAGCCAATTCAGATAATCGAATGCTGGATAATTGAGGTTTCTCTGTATAACTAGTATCCTTCTATCTTCTAAGATGCTTCTATCTCATTGCCTCCTCACCTTCTCCAGAACTTGACACTCATCCTAAAGTCCAGTACCAAGATACAATACTCCAACTGAGGCCAAATCAATGTCTTGTAAAGGTTTCACATATCTTCCATGTTTTTGTGTTCTGTGTCTCTATCAATAAAGTTAAACATTCCCATATATGGTCATATAAAGATCTCCACTGTTCACCTATAGCTACAACATTAGCACCTAACTCTCCACAGGGAACATTGTCCAGGTATATCCTGTACACAAAAAGCAGGGGAAATCCAACCTGGCCAATTACCGCCCCATCAGTCTACTCTCCATCATCAGTAAAGTGATGGAAGGTGTCATCAACAGTGCTATCAAGCAGCACCTGCTCAGCAATAACCTGCTCAGTGACGCCCAGTTTGGGTCCCACCAGGGTAACTCTGATCCTGACCTCATTACAGCCTTGGGTCAAACATGGACAAAAGAGCTGGATTCCAGAGGGGAGGGGAGAGTGTGGCATTAAGGAGCCCTGGCAAAACTGGAATCAATGGGTATCAGGGGCAATCTCTCCACTAGTTGGAGTCCTACCTGGCACAGAGGAAGATGGCTGTGATTATTGGAGGGTCAGTCATCTCAGTTCCAGGATATCTCTGCAGAAGTCCCTCAGGGTAGTGTCCTAGGCCTAACCATCTTCAGCTGCTTCATCAATGACCTTCCCTCCATCATAAGGTCAGAAGTGGGGATGTTCACCGATGTTGCACAATGTTCAGCACTATTCGTGACTCCTCAGATGCTGAAGCAGTCCGTGTTCAAATGCAGCAAGATCTGAACAATATCCAGGCTTGGGCTGACAAGCGATAGGTAATGTTCACACCACTGGCAATGACCACACCCCACTCTGGGACAATCTAACCATCAACCTTTGACATTCAAAGGCATGACCACTGCTGAAGCAGTTCAGGAAGGCAGCAATGCTGACATCCCATTCATAGACAAGAGAGTGGACAAGTTCCTGGGCAGATGAAGTTTAATATGGGTAAATGTGAGGGTATCCAATTTGGGAGAATGAAAAAACCAGGAAGGCAGCTTATTATCTGAATGCCTATAAATCGAGAGAGGGGAATGTGCAATTCGACCTGGGTCTCCTTGTACACCAGGTGCTGAAATTAACCGTGCAGGTACAGCAGGCCAGTAAAGAAGGGAACTCATGCATTGACCTTCATTGTGAGAAGATTCGAGTCCAGGAGCAGGGGTGCTTTGCTGCAATTTTAAACGGCCTTGGTGAGACCACACCTCGTGCCATTTTGGTCTCCTCATCTGAGCAAGGAGGGAGTGCAACAAATATTCATCTCGGAGCTAAGTGGCATCCCTCTTAGTTTTAACTTGTACTTCTGTATTGCCCTTCTCGCATTGGAGTGACAGAGGGTGACCTTATAAAGGTTGATAAAACCATGAAAGGCAGCGATGAGGTGAAAAGCAAAGATCTTTTTCCCTCAGGGAGGGGAGTTCAAAACTAAAGGGCAACTTTTTTAAGGTGAGAGAAGAAAGATTTACAAAACCAAATTGGGGGGGGGGCAATTTTTTTTACATGGGGGTAGTTCGTGTGTGGAATGAACTTCCAGAGAAGCAGAGTATTTGGTGCCTGTGCAAATAGATGCGTTAGGGTCCACACTAGTCTTGGTCACATTGGAATGGGTTTGAGCGGCAGGACTAAGATCTTTTCCTTTGTGAGTATCTTTTCCCTTATTTCTCTTTCACCAAAATTCTAACCTAACTGTGACACTCAATATCCACGTGTCCCTTTCTTTCCCAAACCTCACGAAAGAAGCACAGCCTCTCATCGCTGCTACCTCTTGCCTCCTAGCGTTCATCCGGGCCTTCCTCAGGCTGAACCTATCCAGCTGAGCACAGCAGCATCTCCAGCAGCAACTCGAATCAACCACTGCTCGGCTCTGCTCCAGCCTCCAGCCTCCTCCAGGAATTCTCCCGAAGACTGGGATCAGCGTTTACGGAAGTCCACAATGTTCCAAACTCCAGATTACCCTGTCAGCTGGTTCAAACCTCTCTCTCTCTCTCTCTCTTTCTGGGACAATCACTTCATTATGTTTAGAAACCCTCTCTGCATTTAAATCAGGGATAAGCTGAAACAGAAAATGTGTAGTCTGTGGTTATTCTAAGACAAAGGCAGTGACTGTACTCCCTCTTCACTGTCCCTATCAAACACTCCCAATACAGGTACAGCACAGCGTTAGATACAGAGTGAAACTTCCTTGATATTGACCCCATCAAGCACTCCTGAAAAAAGTGACAGCAGGGGTTTAGAAACAGAGTTTTTAAAATGCATTCACTTGTGGGATGTGGGTGTCACTTGCTGGGCCCAGCATTTATTGCCCGTCCCTAGTTGTCCCTTGAGAAGGTGGGGGTGAGCTGCCTTCTTGAACCGCTGCAGTCCATGTGCTGTGGGTTGACCCACAATGCCCTGAAGAAGGGAATTCCAGGATTTTGACCGAGTGCCAGTGAAGGAACGGCAATATATTTCCAAGTCAGGGTGGTGAATAGCTTGAAGGGGAATTTGCAGAGGGTAGTGTTCCCATGTATCTGCTGCCCTTGTCCTTCTGGATGGAAGTGGTTATGGGTTTGGAAGGTGCTGCCTGAGGATCTTTGATGAATTTCTGCAGGGCATCTTGTAGTTGGTACACACTGCTGCTACAACACACACGCTCTATCTAAGTGCATACTGTTCCTGTCCTGGAAGTGTTTGATGGGGGCAGAGTAGAGGGAGTTTTACTTTTTATCTAATCCTGTGCTGTCCCTGTCCTGAGGCTGTTTGACAGGGACAATGTAGAGAAAGCTCTACTCTGAATCTAACCTGGTGCTATCTCTGTCCTGGGAGGGTTTGATGGGGACAGTGTAGAGGGAGCTTTACTCTGTATCTAACCCTGTGCTGACTCTGTGCTGGGAGGGTTTGATGGGGACAGTGTAGAGGGAGCTTTACTCTGTATCTAACCCCATGCTGTCCCCTGTCCTGGGAGTGTTTGATGGGGACAGTGTAGAGGGAGCTTTACTCTGTATCTAACCCCATGCTGTCCCCTGTCCTGGGAGTGTTTGATGGGGACAGTGTAGAGGGAGCTTTACTCTGTATCTAACCCTGTGCTGCCCCTGTCCTGGGAGGGTTTGATTGGGACAGTGTAGAGGGAGCTTTACTTTCACTACAAACACCTTGTGGGGTGGGTGTGGGGTGGGGGAGGGGGGTGGGGGGTGGTTGTTGGTCTTTGTCACCCTCAATCTGATGGGATTGTTATGTGAGCTCCTTCCTTTCAGTGAGCCATCCACAGATGGTTTCTGTATTTCTGGTACCCTGATTCCCCAGTGGGGAAACATTGTAAACAGCTGGGGGTTGCCATGCGATGGAATGTCAGAAAGCAGACCACCCATTGGCAGTGGGAGCATTTGGAAAATGTGAGATTACACACCCCTGCTAAGCAGTGGCTGGTTTCTGCTGGCCAACAGCTGAGTTGATGATGTTGGAGAGAAACACAGAGACAGCAATGGAGGCACTGCTTTCCCATCATTCCTAGCCAGAGTGAAAGGCCTCTATCAATGCAAGTCTAGTCAATGTTTTTCTTGTTACTGACATGCAATATAGACCCAAAGAAATCTGCCCAGTGAGTGAGCGGTGAGGACAGAGACTGAGGCCAATTCTGAGACTCAGTAGGAATGGAGGGTAACAGTTTCTGAGCAGGCAATAACATAGTGGTGTTATCAGGTCATATCCTGGACAAAGCAGAGGGTAGAATTTGAATTCAATAAAAGTCTTGAATCAAAACTCTAATGATGGCCATGAACTGATTGTCAGAAAAACCCATTGACTTCAGGGTCCTAAGAAAGGTCACTTGACCCAAAATGTTACCTCTGATTTCTCTCCGTGGATGTTGCTAGACCTGCTGAGGTTTTCCGGCAATTTCTGGTTTACAGCATCCACAGTTCTTTCGATTTTCATTTGCTGCACGAATGTTCTCACGGGAAAGAAATTGCCATCATCGTGGGCACTTTCCCATGGCCAACCTGCACATCTTTGGACTGTGGGAGAAAACCAATCCAACACAGAGAGAACATGCACACTGTGCGCAGACAGTCACCCGAGGCTGGAATTGAACCCAGGTCCCTAGCACAGGGAGGCAGCAATGCTAACCACTGAGCCCAAATTTGCATTATACTAAAGTAACAGGCCATTCTTCCCATCAGCTCCCTGTTGGCGCCTATCCTGTGCACTAGCTGTGGTTTTACACCATTGAGGATGAAAGTGAGGACTGCAGATGCTGGAGATCAGAGCTGAAAATGTGTTGCTGGAAATTCCTGAAGAAAGGCTCATGCCCGAAACGTCGATTCTCCTGCTCCTTGGATGCTGCCTGACCATCTGCACTTTTCCAGCAACACATATTCAGTTTTACACCATTGGTCCAGGACAGATATATTACAAGTGGATCTAACCATCTTCCACAGAGAGAGTAAGGCTGAGACAGATGATCCAGCAAGAGACCCTTTACTCCACACAATTGTTTTCTGTTTTCTCTTACTTTTTTTTAGATTAGATTAGATTACTTACAGTGTGGAAACAGGCCCTTCGGCCCAACAAGTCCACACCGACCCGCCGAAGCGCAACCAACCCATACCCCTACATTTACCCCCTACCTA
This sequence comes from Hemiscyllium ocellatum, assembly GCF_020745735.1. Classification (NCBI taxonomy): domain Eukaryota; kingdom Metazoa; phylum Chordata; class Chondrichthyes; order Orectolobiformes; family Hemiscylliidae; genus Hemiscyllium; species Hemiscyllium ocellatum. The sequence goes on from NC_083401.1 coordinate 11,533,466, forward strand.
ACACTACGGGCAATTTAGCATGGCCAATTCACCTGACCCGCACATCTTTGGACTGTGGGAGGAAACCGGAGCACCCGGAGGAAACCCACGCAGACACGGGGAGAACGTGCAAACTCCACACAGTCAGTCGCCTGAGTCGGGAATTGAACCCGGGTCTCAGGCACTGTGAGGTAGCAGTGCTAACCACTGTGCCACCGTGCCGCCCATGAGGCATTTTCCCTCCCATATGGCATTTTTCTTCAACTAAAGATGTGGACTTACCCAGAAGAAATAGCGGAGATGGAGAACCTGGGGGGAAAACCGCAGAGCTGAGACAGAGGCAGAGAGTGAGTTCCGGAGCAGGGAGTGAGTCCCAGAGCGGAAACAGGGACAGGGAATGAGTCCCTGAGCAGAGACAGGGACAGGGAGTGAGTCCCTGAGCAGAGAGTGAGTCCCAGAGCTGAGACAGGGGCAGGGAGTGAGTTCCGGAGCAGGGAGTGAGTCCCGGAGCGGAGACAGGGACAGGGAGCGAGTCCCTGAGCAGAGACAGGGACAGGGAGTGAGTCCCTGAGCAGAGACAGGGATAGGGAGTGAGTCCCGGAGCAGAGAGTGAGTCCCAGAGCTGAGACAGGGGCAGGGAGTGAGTTCCGGAGCAGGGAGTGAGTCCCGGAGTGGAGACAGGGACAGGGAGTGAGTCCCTGAGCGGAGACAGGGACAGGAAGTGAGTCCCGGAGCAGAGACAGGGACAGGGAGTGAGTCCCAGAGTGGACGTTGTAGGGCAGGAGTGAGTTCCGGAGCAGGGAGTGAGTCCCAGAGCAGAGAGAGGGACAGGGAGTGTGTCCCGGAGCAGAGACAGGGAGAGGGAGTGAGTCCCTGAGCGGAGACAGGGACAGGAAGTGAGTCCCGGAGCAGAGACAGGGAGAGGGAGTGAGTCCCAGAGTGGACGTTGTAGGGCAGGAGTGAGTTCTGGAGCAGGGAGTGGGTCCCAGAGTGGAGAGAGGGACAGGGAGTGAGTCCCAGAGCAGAGAGAGGGACAGGGAGTGTGTCCCGGAGCAGAGACAGGGACAGGGAGTGAGTCCTGTTGCGGGGAATGATTTCTGGAGTAGAGGCCGGAGTGCGAAGTGAGTCCCGGAGCAGCCGAGAGACTGAAGTCTTGTTGCAGAGTGGGGCCTGCTGTTGGACTGGGGTCTGGTGCGGGTGGTGAGACCATGCCTGAATACCCCTGCACTGCGCTGCGACGCGACAATGTAATACCTCTGTGTAATTTGGATATCTAACTGTAATGTCCATCCTTTTAACTAGGTCCGATAATCACTCCCAAATAATGCAACTGCTTTGATTATTTTATTCCTCTTTTCGTATCTCAGATTTGTACCTCAGTATTTGTCCCTGAGATGGTGCCATACGAGGTATTAGTGTAAAATGTTTCACTGTATTCCTGTATGTCTGTATCTGAGCACACGTGACAATAAAGGACATTCTATCGCCTTTGACCTATTGACAATGATTAATGATGTAGGTGAGATCCTCTGGTGTAATTGAGGGAATGGGACAGTTTGGGGTCTAACAGAAAGGAAACAAGAGTTTACAAATACTTGTACTTCATGATTGACTATTTCAGGAGACTCCAAATCCTCTCACATTAATGAACTATTTTAGAAGTGTTGCAATCAGTCCGTGTGTCGCGAACTCTCAAAAATACCAATGGGAACGTTTCCAGATCATCTGTTTTTGTTCGATGAGGTATACAAGTTGGCAAGGCAGTAAGAGAGCAGTCCTGCTCTGGTTCAAAATAGTCCCATATGATCATTCACATCCAGGCAACAGGACAGACAGTGTGTGCGTTTACTGATTAGATTAGATTACTTACAGTGTGGAAACAGGCCCTTCGGCCCAACAAGTCCACACCGACCCGCCGAAGCGCAACCCACCCATACCCCTACATTTACCCCTTACCTAACACTACGGGCAATTTAGCATGGCCAATTCACCTGACCTGCACATCTTTGGGCTGTGGGAGGAAACCGGAGCACCCGGAGGAAACCTACGCAGACACGGGGAGAATGTGCAAACTCCACACAGTCAGTCACCTGAGTCGGGAATTGAACCCGGGTCTCTGGCGCTGTGAGGCAGCAGTACTGCTTCATCTAAATCTTCCATCGTACAGCCTGTCCCTGGTACTGCTGTGCTGAGGTCTCTGAATCCAAACATGGACTAACCCGGTGCTGAGAGTGCTATACATTGAGCTTAAAGTATGCACCACTAATGAGTTAAAAATCATGTTTAACTTTGTACACCCCAGTCCAACACTGGCATCTCCAAGTCATGACTACCACTAATGGGAAAGGCAATTTAATTGGACCATTCATTTTGTCACTCACGTAGTGCGGCACTTCAACTGAAAATTAATATTACAATCTGTGATGTTCCTCTGGTCCAACAGAAATGATCAGAGCCTAATTTGATTTCTTGTTGTCACAGTGAAAAGCCTTGTGTTGCGTGCTCTACAGGCAGATTGCACTGTCCAAAGTGCATCAGGGTCACAGGACCGAGTGCAACATACAGTGTTACAGCCGCAGAGAAGGTGTAGAAATGGCGTTCAGACTTCCTGATCCTAAACGGGCACTCATTTATCATGCACTGTGGTGGACTTATCTTCCATCTTGGCCAGCTTTAACTAATTATGGCTTTCTTTTCTCCTCATCATTTCCAGGCCATCATAGTTCTGCAGGCTTCATACATACCTCCTCCGGGAGCTGCACCCCTGTTCCCACCGACACCAGCTCAACCTGAGGTGACAACGGCGGAAGTGTTGGGGGACACTGATGAACCCACCGGTAAGATGGGGTGGCAATTGGGAGATGTTCGATTGTGAGCATCGGTGGGTGCAGACTCTTAAGATTTCTGCAAGTCAGTCGGGAATTCTGCACAACAGAGATCTCCAATTTGGTTGAATCACAATCCCCTTGTATGAAAATCTTGCAGCAAGGTGTCTTAAAATTTCATTCATAGAATGTGAACATCACTGGCTGGGCCCAGCATTTATTGCCCGTCCCTAGTTGTCCCTTGAGAAGGTGGGGGTGAGCTGCCTCCTTGAACCGCTGCAGTCCATGTGCTGTGGGTTGACCCACAATGCCCTGAGGGAGGGAATTCCAGGATGCTGACCCAGTGACAGTGAAGGAACGGTGATATATTTCCAAGTCAGGATGGTGAGTGGCTTGGAGGGGAACCTGCAGGGGGTGGTATTCCCATGTATCTGCTGCCCTTGTCCTTCTAGATGGAAGTGGTCGTGGGTTTCGAAGGTGCTGTCTGAGGATCTTTGGTGAATTTCTGCAGGGCATCTTGTAGATGCTGCTACTGAGCATCAGTAGTGGAGGTTGGGGATGTTTGTGGATGTGGTGCTTTGTCTTGGATGCGGGGTTTGGTAACATTTCCCTGGAATGACACCACGTCAAGTGGAAAAAAGGCCTTGATTAATCAAGTTGCATATTATTCAACCAAAACCTGCAACCCCATTCCAAATGATTAAAGATTTATCAGCAATCTAGGCTTGTTAACTACATCGCATCAGTTGTATGATGCTTTGATCTTTTATTATTAATTCTGAGTCTTGTGATCCTGCCCCACTCGCTACCTGTGAAGGTGCAGTGCTCTGAAAGCTAGTGCTTCCAAATAAACCTGTTGGACTATAACGTGGGGTTGGGTGAGTTTTAATTCTGATACATAAACATCCAAACCAGATACAGGAGTAGGCTGTTCAGCCTCTCAAGCCTGGACCCACCCTTCAGTGAATAATTTCACTACTCCACATTCTACTGACCTTTCACCTCATTTCTTATCAAGGATCCGTCCGACTCTGCTTTCAGAAATATTTTTTGAATCTGCTTGTATTGTCTATTTAGGAAGAGAATTCCAAAGGCTCTTTGAAAAATAAGGATCTTCCTATCTTTACTTCAGTTTGGACATGTAGTCAAATACACCGCCCTGTGGGACACAGTGAGATCCTGGAAGATATTACAGACTCAATGAATCAATTCACCTGTTTGTGTTAGTGTTGGCTGAGGGGCTATTGGTCACTGGGCCAGCTAGAAAAGTGACGGTTGTTTATTTATGATTAACATTGCAGCTTTAAACCTTGCTCAAGTTACTACAGAAGACATGGACAGCATATAACATCTAGGTCAAAGTGAGAACTGCAGATACTAGACATCAGAGTCAAAGTTAGAGTGGTGCTGGAAAAGCACAGCAGCTCAGGCAGCACCCGAGGAGCAGGAAAATCTACGTTTCGGGCAAAAGGCCTTCATCAGGAATCCTGATATAAGATTGTTCTATCTTGTATGTTCTATAAGATAAGGAGGGCCGAGGGGAGCATGTTCTGTGCTGTATTGTTCTATCTTGTATGTTCTATAAGATTAGGAGGGCCGAGGGGGCATGTTCTGTGCTGTATTGTTCTCTCTTGCATGTTCTATAAGATTAGGAGGGCCGAGGGGGGCATGTTCTGTGCTGTGTTATTCTATCTTGTATGTTCTATAAGATTAGGAGGGCCGAGGGGGGCATGTTCTGTGCTGTATTGTTCTATCTTGTATGTTGTATAAGATTATGAGGGCCGAGGGGGGCATGTTCTGTGCTGTATTGTTCTATCTTGTATGTTCTATAAGATTATGAGGGCCGAGGGGGGCATGTTCTGTGCTGTATTGTTCTATCTTGTATGTTCAAAAGCAGGAGAAGGCCATTCAGGCACTGAGTCTGCTCGGGAACTGATGGCTGATCTACTAATCCTCAAAACCACTTTCCTGCCTTATTCCTGTAAGGTCCCTTGCTGATTAAACATCTATCTTAGCCTTGAATGTACTTAACGACCCAGTGTCCTCTGTCCTCTGTGGTAAAGAATTCACACAGACTCAGTCCCCTGTCAGAGAAGACTTTCCTCCTCATCTCTGTCTCAAGCGTATGACCCTTTATTCTGAGATTTCTGGTCATACAAGGGTCACGACCTTTGCACACCTACCCTGTCAAGGCTCCTAAAATCGTTTCACTAGGATACCTCTTATTCCTTGACTCTTTCTGTTTAACGTAATTGTGAAAGATATACAAGTGTCATCTCCTTGAAGCTAGCCCACTTTACACCATTATATTAACTCAGTATCTATACTGAGGCACAACAAGGTTAATATGTTACCCAAAAGTTCCTTATTTGTATTCAGTTCCATAAGCCAGGCCGTGATAGGGTTAATCGGGAGTTGTGAGGTATTCTGAGTGTCTTGTTAAATAGATTCCAATTATGGAGGATCCAAAAGCAGGGGTCATAAGCATAGGATAGTCAGGATTAAATTCAATAGGGAAATTAGGAGAACCTCCGTTAACCAGAGAGCGGTTACCGGAAAGGAATCAAAGGAATGAATGGCTGGCGTTGGATGAATAGCCGTGGGAGCAGGACACTTGCGGCATGGTCATGTTGAGTGAATCGTCCCTCTTTTGTGGTCAGTACAATGAAATATGTTCAATGTGTTCGCTAGGATCGCATTGGGAGTCCTTCCAGCACCTCTCGAGGCAACTAGAGGTGGCAATAAGATTAGGAGGGCCGAGGGGGGCATGTTCTGTGCTGCGTTATTCTATCTTGTATGTTCTATAAGATTAGGAGGGCCGAGGGGGGCATGTTCTGTGCTGTATTGTTCTATCTTGTATGTTGTATAAGATTATGAGGGCCGAGGGGGGCATGTTCTGTGCTGTGTTGTTCTATCTTGTATGTTCTATAAGATTAGGAAAGCCGAGGGGGGCATGTTCTGTGCTGTATTGTTCTATCTTGTATGTTCTATAAGATTAGGAGGGCTGAGGGGGGCATGTTCTGTGCTGTATTGTTCTATCTTGTATGTTCTATAAGATTAGGAGGGCCGAGGGGGGCATGTTCTGTGCTGTATTGTTCTATCTTGTATGTTCTATAAGATTAGGAGGGTCGAAGGGCATGTTCTGTGCTGTATTATTCTATCTTGTATGTTCTATAAGATTAGGAGGGCCGAGGAGGGCATGTTCTGTGCTGTATTGTTCTATCTTGTATGTTCTATAAGATTAGGAGGGCCGAGGGGGGCATGTTCTGTGCTGTATTATTCTATCTTGTATGTTCTATAAGATTAGGAGGGCCGAGGGGGGCATGTTCTGTACTGTATTGTTCTATCTTGTATGTTGTATAAGATTAGGAGGGCCGAGGGGGGCATGTTCTGTGCTGTATTGTTCTATCTTGTATGTTCTATAAGATTAGGAGGGCCGAGGGGGACATGTTCTGTGCTGTATTGTTCTCTCTTGTATGTTCTATAAGATTAGGAGGTTCGAAGGGCATGTTCTGTGCTGTATTGTTCTATCTTGTATGTTCTATAAGATTATGAGGGCCGAGGGGTGCATGTTCTGTGCTGTATTCTATCTTGTATGTTGTATAAGATTAGGAGGGCCGAGGGGGGCATGTTCTGTGCTGTATTGTTCTATCTTGTATGTTGTATAAGATTAGGAGGGCCGAGGGGTGCATGTTCTGTGCTGTATTGTTCTATCTTGTATGTTGTATAAGATTAGGAGGGCCGAGGGGTGCATGTTCTCTGCTGTATTCTATCTTGTATGCTCTATAAGATTAGGAGGGCCGAAGGGGGCATGTTCTGTGCTGTATTGTTCTATCTTGTATGTTCTATTAGATTAGGAGGGCTGAGGGGTGCATGTTCTGTGCTGTGTTGTGCTATCTTGGATGTTCTATAAGATTAGGAGGGCCGACGGGGGCATGTTCTGTGCTGTGTTATTCCATCTTGTATGTTCTATAAGATTAGGAGGGCCGAGGGGGGCATGTTCTGTGCTGTGTTATTCTATCTTGTATGTTCTATAAGATTAGGAGGGCCGAGGGGGGCATGTTCTGTGCTGTGTTATTCTATCTTGTATGTTCTATAAGATTAGGAGGGCCGAGTGGGGCATGTTCTGTGCTGTGTTGTTCTATCTTGTATGTTGTATAAAATTAGGAAGGCCGAGCGGGGCATGTTCTGTGCTGTGTTGTTCTATCTTGTATGTTCTATAAGATTAGGAGGGCCGAGGGGCGCATGTTCTGTGCTGTGTTGTTCTATCTTGTATGTTCTATAAGATTAGGAGGGCCGAGGGGGGCATGTTCTGTGCTGTGTTGTTCTATCTTGTATGTTCTATAAGATTAGCAGGGCCGAGGGGGGCATGTTCTGTGCTGTGTTGTTCTATCTTGTATGTTCTATAAGATTAGGAGGGCCGAGGGGGGCATGTTCTGTGCTGTGTTATTCCATCTTGTATGTTCTATTAGATTAGGAGGGCTGAGGGGTGCATGTTCTGTGCTGTGTTGTTCTATCTTGTATGTTCTATAAGATTAGGAGGGCCGAGGGGGCATGTCCTGTGCTGTGTTATTCCATCTTGTATGTTCTATAAGATTAGGAGGGCCGAGGGGGGCATGTTCTGTGCTGTGTTATTCTATCTTGTATGTTCTATAAGATTAGGAGGGCCGAGGGGGGCATGTTCTGTGCTGTGTTATTCCATCTTGTATGTTCTATAAGATTAGGAGGGCCGAGTGGGGCATGTTCTGTGCGGTGTTGTTCTATCTTGTATGTTGTATAAGATTAGGAGGGCCGAGCGGGGCATGTTCTGTGCTGTGTTGTTCTATTTTGTATGTTCTATAAGATTAGGAGGGCCGAGCGGCGCATGTTCTGTGCTGTGTTGTTCTATCTTGTATGTTCTATAAGATTAGGAGGGCCGAGGGGGGCATGTTCTGTGCTGTGTTGTTCTCTCTTGTATGTTCTATAAGATTAGCAGGGCTGAGGGGGGCATGTTCTGTGCTGTGTTGTTCTATCTTGTATGTTCTATAAGATTAGGAGGGCCGAGGGGGGCATGTTCTGTGCTGTGTTGTTCTATCTTGTATGTTCTATAAGATTAGGAGGGCCGAGGGGGGCATGTTCTGTGATGTGTTGTTCTATCTTGTATGTTCTATAAGATTAGGACGGCCGATGGGGGCATGTTCTGTGCTGTGTTGTTCTATCTTGTATGTTGTATAAGATTAGGAGGGCTGAGGGGGGCATGTTCTGTGCTGTGTTGTTCTATCTTGTATGTTCTATAAGATTAGCAGGGCCGAGGGGGGCATGTTCTGTGCTGTATTGTTCTATCTTGTATGTTCTATAAGATTAGCAGGGCTGAGGGGGGCATGTTCTGTGCTGTGTTGTTCTATCTTGTATGTTCTATAAGATTAGGAGGGCCGAGTGGGGCATGTTCTGTACTGTATTGTTCTATCTTGTATGTTGTATAAGATTAGGAGGGCCGAGGGGGGCATGTTCTGTGCTGTATTGTTCTCTCTTGTATGTTCTATAAGATTAGGAGGGTCGAAGGGCATGTTCTGTGCTGTATTGTTCTATCTTGTATGTTCTATAAGATTAGGAGGGCCAAGGAGGGCATGTTCTGTGCTGTATTGTTCTATCTTGTATGTTCTATAAGATTAGAAGGGCCGAGGGGTGCATGTTCTGTGCTGTATTGTTCTGTCTTGTATGTTCAAAAGCAGGAGAAGGCCATTCAGGCACTGAGTCTGCTCGGGAACTGATGGCTGATCTAATAATCCTCAAAACCACTTTCCTGCCTTATTCCTGTAAGGTCCCTTGCTGATTAAACATCTATCTCAGCCTTGAATATACTTAACGACCCAGTGTCCTCTGTCCTCTGTGGTAAAGAATTCACACAGACTCAGTCCCCTGTCAGAGAAGACTTTCCTCCTTATCTCTGTCTCAAGCGTATGACCCTTTATTCTGAGATTTCTGGTCATACAAGGGTCACGACCTTTGCACACCTACCCTGTCAAGGTTCCTAAAATCGTTTCACTAGGATACCTCTTATTCCTTGACTCTTTCTATTTAACGTAATTGTGAAAGATATACAAGTGTCGTCTCCTTGAAGCTAGCCCACTTTACACCATTATATTAACTCAGTATCTATACTGAGGCACAACAAGGTTAATATGTTACCCAAAAGTTCCTTATTTGTATTCAGTTCCATAAGCCAGGCCGTGATAGGGTTAATCGGGAGTTGTGAGGTATTCTGAGTGTCTTGTTAAATAGATTCCAATTATGGAGGATCCAAAAGCAGGGGTCATAAGCATTGGATAGTCAGGATTAAATTCAACAGGGAAATCAGGAGAACCTCCGTTAACCAGAGAGCGGTTACCGGAAAGGAATCAAAGGAATGAATGGCTGGCGTTGGATGAATAGCCGTGGGAGCAGGACACTTGCGGCATGGTCATGTTGAGTGAATCGTCCCTCTTTTGTGGTCAGTACAATGAAATATGTTCAATGTGTTCGCTAGGATCGCATTGGGAGTCCTTCCAGCAGCAGTGGGTGTTCTCTCGAGGCAACTAGAGGTGGCAATAAATGCTGGTCAGTCAGCGACACACACATCCCAAGAGTGAATTTTGAAAAAAAACACAACCTGAATGCAGAGAGTAATTCACAGGTCTCATGGGCTCACTGCTGTGAGCTGGGGAGTCTTTTTCTGCATTTAAAGACAGAGTTTTAACAGCGTGGGTGGTTCAGACCTGCTTTGTGAGGCGGTAGGACGAGCCCCTCACTGGGGTAGGGGTCACATTGTGGGGAAGGCCGTTGCATTAACTGGTGTCACTTGGTTCAAGAGTTAACGTTTCGGGTCCAGTGACCCTTCCTCAGATCAGAACCTCACTGGGACCCGAAACGTTAACTCTTGATTTCTCTGCAGTGATGCTGCCAGACCTGCTGAGCTTTTCCCAGCAGTTTAGGGTTTCGTTTCTGATTTACAGCACCCACACTCCTTTCAGTTGTTATTTGCTTCATGAGATTCCTGGGAGTGGTTTCAATCGGTCAAGGAATCCCTCTCTTAATTCCTCCAACTGCACTCCCTGCTTTTCTGCCGTTTCTCTGTTATTTTTCTCTCCTTTTTCAGGGGGAGGGGACACAGCCAAAGAGCTAAAGGCAGGTTGGACAGCCAGCTAACAGAGGGGTATATTCTGATGGAATATATTCTTACTTTAGTCATGAAATAAAAGCTGTGAAACGTGTTGAAGTTCAGAGGGACTCGGTAGTTCTGGGACACAAACATTCAGACCAGTTAATGCAGAGGGAATGCATTAAAAGTAATTACTGAGGAAACATAACCGCAGAACAATTAGAAACACTCATGGAATTCAGGAAAAGTCAGCAGAGATTAAGAGAATGTTTTTTCTATCTGTTTCGTAGTTTCTTGAAAGGCTGTGGATTTTTTGAGGCAGAGACAGATCTATGCTTGATGAACAAAGAGTGAAAAGTCATTGGGGTGTAGGTGATTGGATTTGATTTATTGTTGTCACGTGTATCTAAGTACGGTAAAAAGTTCTGTTCAAGCACATTGCAGTAAACAAGAACATACAGACCAGAGCAAGGCATGCAAGGTTACAGCTGCACAGGAGGGCACACACAGCAAGACCGACAACAGGAGGGGCACACACAGCAAGATCGATAACAGGAGGGGCACACACAGCAAGACCCACGTTTGATTTGAAATTGGAGAGGTCTGTTCAGCTGTCTGATAACAGCAGGGAACAAGCTGTTCTTGAACCTGTTGGTGCGTGTGTTCAAGCTTCTGTATCTTCTGCCTGATTAGATTAGACTAGATTCCCTACAGTGTGGAAACAGGCCCTTCAGCCCAACTAGTCCACACCCACCCTCCAAAGAGTAACCCACCCAGACCCATTTCCCTCTGACAAATGCCCTAACACTATGGGCAATTTAGCATGACCTATTCACCTGACCTACACATCTTTGGATTGTGGGAGGAAACCGGAGCACCTGGACGAAACCCACGCAGACACGGGGAGAATGTGCAAACTCCACACAGACAGTCGCCCGAGGGTAGAATGGAACCTTGGACCCTGGTGCTGTGAGACAGCAGTGCTAACCACTGAGCCACCATGCCACCCTAGGAGGAAGGCTATGGAATGAGGAAAGCCTGAATCACTTGGGGCTGTTCTCATTGGCGAAAAGAAGGTTTAGGGGAGATTTGATAGAGGTGTACAAGATGATTAGGGGTTTAGATAGGGTTGACAGTGAGAACCTTTTTCCGCGTATGGAGTCAGCTGTTACTAGGGGACACGGCTTTAAATTAAGGGGAGGTTGGTATAGGACAGATGTTAGGGGTAGATTCTTTACTCAGCGGGTTGTGAGTTCATGGAATGCCCTGCCAGTAGCAGTGGTGGACTCTCCCTCTTTATGGTCATTCAAGCGGGCATTGGATAGGCATATGGAGGTTATTGGGCTAGTGTAGGTTAGGTAGGCTTCGGTCGGTGCAACATCGAGGGCCGAAGGGCCTGTACTGCGCTGTATTTTTCTATGTTCTGTGTTCTATGAAGGCAGAAGAGAGCTTTACTGAGGTGGAAGGGGTCTTCAATGAATTTGGCAGCTTTTCCATTGCCACATGAAATGGAGTCAACTTCCGTGATGGTGTGGGCTATGCACACAGTTTTCTTGTAGTTTCTTACGATACTGGGCAGAGCAGTTGCTGCAACAAGCTGTACTGTACTCAGATAGGATGCCTTTTATAAAGGTTGGCGAAGGTCCTCATGGACATGCTGAATTTCCTTAGCCGCCTGAGGAAGAAGTGTTGTTGTTGTGTCGTCATGACTGTGGCATCTGCCTGGGAAGTCCAGAACAGGCTGTTGGTTATTATCACTCCCAGGAACTTAATGCTCTCAATGTAGATGGGGGCCTGTTCTCCTCCTTTCTTCCTGAAGTCGATGATCAGTTGAGGCCAACGTTGAGGGAGAGGTTGTTCTCATTGCACCACCACACCAAGCCCTCTATCTCCTTTCTGTATTCTGACTCATCGTTGTTAGATATCCATCTTACAAACTTGTTGATGGTGCTTTTGTTTGGGTGTGCAGGAACTGCAGTAGGGGACTGAGGATGAATCCCTGGGGGGCTCCAGTGTTGAGTGTTATTGTGGAGGAGGTGCAGTTGTCTATCCTCACTGATTGCGGTCTGCGGGTCAGGAAGCTAAGGATCCAGTTACAGAGGCTGGAGCCGAAACCAAAGTTGAGATTAGTCTGGAGAGGGTAACGGTGTTGAAGGTAGAGCTGTGGTCAATGAGCAGGAGTCTGGCGCCAGTGACCTTGTTGTTCAGCTCTTCCAGGGTTGAGTGTAGTGTTCATGAACTAGTGACCACTGTGGATCTGTTTCATCGGTGGGCAAACTGCAAGGGATGGAGGCAGGCTGGGAGGGTGGAGTTGATGTGGTGGGAATGAAGGGGAATCAGATCAGATTCCCCTGATTGACAGAGGAGGTGGCACAGTGGTGGTAGCACTGGACTGCTGGAGGAGACTGAGGTGAATTATTCTCCCAGCACTTCTGACTGAAGATTGCTGTGAAAGCTTCAGCCTTACCTTTTGTACTGGTGTGCTGGGCTGTTCTAGCATTGAGGATGGGGATGTTTGTGGAGCTTTCTCGTTCAATGAGTTGTTCACTTGTCCACCACCATTCACCACTGGATGGGGCAGAAGTAATGCCCTCTCTTCAATGCCCTCTGAACACAAGGAGCAGGAGTAGGCCATCTAGCCCTGTGAGCCTGTTCCACCATTCAGTAAGATCATGGCTAATCTTTATCATGGACTCAGTTCCACTTACCCACCCACTCACCTTCATCCCCTTACTGTTCAAAAATCTATCTATCTTTATCTTAAAACCATTCAATGAGGCAGCTTCAACCTCTTCACTGGGCAGGGGATCCCACAGATTCCCTTGGGTGAAGAAGTTCCAAATTCTGATCCCCCTTGGTTTGAGGCAATGTCCTGTGGTTCTAGGTTCACCCACCAGTGAAAATAACTTCCCTACTTCTGTCTTGTCACTTCCCGTTATAATTTTATGTTTCTACAAGATCCCCCCTTATTCTTCTAAATTCCAATGAGTATAATCCAGTCTACTCAACCTCTCCTCATAAGCCAACTCCTCAACTCCGGAATCAACCTCGTGAATCTCCTCTGCACCCCCTCCAGTGACAATACATCCTTTCTCAAGTAAGGAGACCAAACCTGTACACAGTACTCCAGGTGTGGCCTCACCAGCAGCACCCTGTACAGCTGCAGTATAACCTCCCTGTTTTTTTAAACTCCATCCCTTTAGCAATGAGGGATAATATTCCATTTACCTTACCTGCTGCATGTGCAAACCAACTTGTTGTGATTCATGCACAAGGGCACCCAGGTCCCTCTGCACAACTGGGCAATAAATGGGTTAGCCGGTGACACCCTCATCCTGAGAATGATTAACAAATAAAAATAAAAATTATTATGGCAAGTTGCTTCATCTGGTCTTGTCAGCAGTGATAAGCTCCCATCCATTAAAGAATAAAAGTCTCGTTGCCTCACCTTTCAACCTTTGAGCACTCACCTTCTTTCTTTGTCCCCCTGCAGATACTGCCGGTGAGGGAGAGGAGGACACCGAAGATCTTTTGGTCACAGGCGATGAAGGGGAGTCCATGCCGGGTGTACCAGGGACAGAGCCTCCAGCGATGCCAAAGAAACCACCAACCACCATGATCCATGGCATCAGGAAAAGAAAGCGCCCAGCCAAGGTTCTGCTACCGAACAAGCCACAGGACTTCCAGGCATGTTCCAGGCATAATTTGGAGACTGGGGCCAAAGACTCTTTCTTAATGGGACAGGGATGGAATTGGTGGTCGGTGATGGTGTAATAGGATGGATAATGAGTCCTATACCCACACTCTCATCCACAACAGTAACGTTTATCCTGTCAGTGTTGGAGGAAGAGACCAAAATGAATGAATGACCACATTTGTGGCACAATGGTTAGCACTGCTGCCTCACAGCGCCAGAGACCTGGGTTCAATTCCCGCCTTCGGCAATTGTCTATGTGAAGATTGCACATTCTCCCCATGTCTGCATAGATGTGCTCTGGTTTCCTCCCAAAGTCCAAAGTTGTGCAGGTTAGGTGAATTGGCCATGCTAAATTGCCCGTAGTGTTAGGTGAAGGGGTAAATGTAGGGGAATGGGTCTGAGTGGTTGCTCTTCAAAGGGTCGGTGTGGACTTGTTGGGCCGAAGGGCCTGTTTCCAAACTGTAAGTAATCTAATTAAGCATCAAATCTCACTAAGTTGATCAATTAAAGACCTTATTTTATATTCTTATGATATTGGGCAGCACAGTGGCTCAGTGGTTAGCACTGCTGCCTCAGAGATTCCAGTGTCAGGTGACTGTGTGAGTTTGCACGTTCTCCCCATGTCTGCATGGGTTTGCTCCGGTTCCCTCCCACAGTCCAAAGATATTCAGGTTAGGTTGGATTGGTCATGGGAATTACTCATAGTATCTAGGGATGTGCAGGCTAGGTGGGTTGGCCATAGTTCTTCGAGGAAGTGACCAAGTTGATAGATGAAGGAAGGGCTGTTGATGTCATATACATGGACTTTAGTAAGGTGTTTGATAAGGTTCCCCATGGTAGACTAATGGAGAAAGTGAAGTCACATGGTGTGCAGGGTGTTCTAGCTAGGTGGATAAAGAACTGGTTGAGCAACAGGAGACAGAGAGTAGTAGTTGAAGGGAGTTTCTCAAAATGGAGAAAGGTGATCAGTGGTGTTCCACAGGGATCAGTGTTGGGACTACTGTTGTTTGTAATATACATAAATGATCTGGAAAAAGGTGCTGTTGGTCTGATCAGCAAGTTTGCATATGACACAAAGATTGGTGGGGTAGCAGAAAGCATAAGTGACTGTCAGAGAATACAGGAGGATATAGATAGACTGGAGAGTTGGGCAGAAAAGTGACAGATGGAGTTCAATCCAGACAAATGTGAGGTGATGCATTTAGACAAGATTAATTTGAGAGCGAATTATACAATGAACGGAAGAGCCTTGGGAAAAGTTGATGAGCAGAGAGATCTGGGAGTGCAGGTCCATTGTACCCTGAAGGTTGCTGTGCAGGTGTTTAGAGTGGTCAAGAAGGTATATAATATGCTTGCCTTCATTGGATGGGGTATTGAGTATAAGAGCTGGCAGGTCATGTTACAAGACATTGGTTCGGCCGCAGTTAGAATACTGTGTACAGTTCTGGTCGCCACATTACCAAAAGGATGTGGACTCTTTGGAGAGGGTGCAGAGAAGGTTTACGAGGATGTTGCCTGGTATGGAAGGTGCTAGCTATGAAGAGAGGTTGAGTAGGTTAGGATTGTTTTCATTTGAAAAAAGGAGATTGAGGGGGGACCTGATTGAGGTTTACAAAATGATGAAGGGTATAGACAGGGTGGATGGAGACAAGCTTTTTCCCAGGGTGAAGGATTCAATAACGAGAGGTCATGTTTTCAAGGTGAGGGGTGGAAAGTTTAAGGAGGATACACATGGCAAGTACTTCACACAGAGGTTGGTGGGCGTCTGGAACGCGTTGCCAGAAGAGGGTTAGAGGTAGGCACAGTAGATTCATTTAAGATGCGTCTGGACAGATGCATGAGTTGGTGGGGAGCAGAGGGATACAGATGCTTAGGAATTGGACGATAGGTTTAGACAGTAGATTTGGATCGGCTCAGGCTTGGAGGGCTGAAGGGCCTGTTCCTGGGCTGTAAATTTTCTTGGTTCTTTGTCTTTGTTCTTTGAAATGCAGGGTTACAGGAGATTGGGGGTTTGGTCAGGGTGGGCTGCAGTTTGGTTTAGACTCGATGGACTGAATGGCCTCTTTCCAGAGTGTAGTAATTTTGTGATTGAGCATTGTTGGAAGGGGGAATCACTTATTATCTGTCCCTAGTTGCCCTTTGGGAAAGTGGGGATGAGGTGTCTCCTTAAACCGCTGCAGTCCACCTACTGTGGGTTGACCTACAATGCCCTCAGGGAGGGATTTTGACCCAGTGACAGTGAAGGAACAGCAATATATTTCCAAGTCAGGATGGTGAGTGGCTTGGAAGGGAACCTACAGGGAACTTGCATTGACCTGGACAGTGTTGAACCTCTTCCTGAGGAGAATTCCTCCTTGCAATTCAAAATACTTTCTTGTTCTCCTCTTCTATCCAGGTCGATGTTGGCATTGGACTCATCTCTCCCCAAGCAGGAGGGCTCTTTAATTTCCCTTTCACTGAAACACACTGTGGCGTTTGAAGAGTGAAGTGGGTGTACTGGATTAGGGGATTTTAGCAGCCAATGGATAAGGAGATAAAGTGGGCAAGTTTCTTGATTACCACAGAGTTGCTCGATCCAGGCCAATCAGTGAATGTCAAATACATGGAGTGACCTTGAGGTTTCGTGTCTGGGGGATGATCATTTACTCATTAGACAACACACCCGATTCTCCTTCCCATAACTATCCATCAGATTTTCACTGGTTGGTTTTAGAGCGGGAGATGAGGGAGATACTACAGAGGAACCTTGATTATCCGAAGGACACAGACAGGGAGTATTTTGTTTGGTTAACTGAACGCTGGATAATTGAATACTGGATAACATAGTTTAGCCAAGCATCAGGATGTTGCGATCTTGCCGGATATTCCGATACTTGGGATAATTGAACGCCGGATAATCAAGGTCCCTCTGTAAATGAGTATTTTGCTTCAGCGTTTACTGTGCAGAAGGATATGGAGGTAGAGAACGTGAGGGAATAAATAGTGACATCTTGAGGAGGAGTCTGGGCGTCTTCTTGCACATAAAGGTGGATAAATCCTGGGACCTGATCAGGTGTACCCTCCAACTCGAGGGGAAATGAGGGAAGTGATTGCTGCTCTAAAACTAACAAGTCAAAATCTGCTGGATAGTTATGGGTAGGAGAATTAAGAATATACTATCTCTGGACTCTCATTATCTCATTTTTGAAGGCTTCCTATTTTCTATCCAGCCCTTTACCTTCAAACATCTGCCCTCAATCGACTTTTGAAAGTTCTTGTCCAATGCCATCAAAACTGGCCTACGTTCAGTTTAGAACTTTAACATTTTGATAAGATCTGGCTGTGATTTCAATTCCATTACCCTGACTCCATTATCTATTGAAAATAAAATCTAATCCTACCTTAAAAACATTCAATGGCCCAGCCCTCAGTGTTATCTGGAGATGAATTTCCACAGATTAACAATGCTATGAGAGAATATGGCTTCTCATTGACATCCATCTTAAATTAGAGACCCCTCATTTTAAACTGGATCCTCCTTTCTCTCCTGTTGTTCAGGTCTCTCCCATCATCATTCATACTCTACGAAACAGACCCTTTGGTCCAACCCGTCCATGCTGACCAGGTTTCCGGAACTGAACTTAATTAGTTCCATTTGCCTGCATTTGGCCTGTATCTCTCGAAACCTTTACTACCGATGTACCTAGTCAAATGTCTTTTAAATGCTGTAATAGCACTGTTGCCTCCCCTACCTGGTCTGGCAGCTCATTCCATATCTGCACCTTCCTTTGTGTGAAAAAGTTGTTCCTCAGGTCCCTTAACAATCTTTCCCCTCTCATCTTAAACCTTTGCCCTCTAGTTTTGGACTCCCTGGGGAAAAGTCCTTGACTATTCACTTTATCTATGCCCCTCATGATTTTGTAAACCTCTATGAGGTCACCCCTCAGCCTCTGATGCTCCAGAGGAAAAAGAACTTCCAGCCTATTCAGCCTCTCCTTATGACTCAAGCCCTTCAGTCTTGGTAACATCCCTGTCAATCTTTTCTGCACCTTTTCCAGTTTGATAACATCCACCCTGTAGCAGGGCAACCAGAATTGTGTGCGGTTTTCCAACAGTGGCCTCATCGACATCCTGTGCAGCCGCAACATGACATCCCAACTCCCCGAGAGTGAACCATGTCAAGTCGCCTCAGGATCTCATAGGTTTCGCTGAGATCACCTTCCAGCCTCAATGCACACAGACTCACCCTGTCCAACCTTTCTTCATGAGGTAATGACCCTTTTGTAACATGCATCCCAGAATGAGTCAAGTGGACCATATCTGAGCTCTTTGCAAAACTTCCTGTCAAGCAAGAATGCCCGAACTGAACGCTGCACTGCAGATGTGGTCTCACCAGAGCCCTGTATAATTGTGCCAAAATCCTCTGTTCCCCTGGCAATACACTGTGTACTTTCCTAATCACTTGCGTACTAGCCTTTCATGGCTTATGCCCCAGGACTCGTGTATCCCTCTGTGCCTTGGGGTTCTGCGATCTCTCCCCCATTTAAATCATTTTATTTGGAAGCCGACCTAAGAGGCACCTTGCAATGTACTTTCCTTTGGCAAATCCAAGTAGCCTTTGAGGGACCAAACTGCCTCATCAATCAGTGCCCAAACGTTTACGCGGTACTCTGCCCCTGAAAGATATGTTGCAGTCCTTCCATGAAGGAGCAGTGGATGGGAAAGGGGAGATGGGGTGTCGTTAATTAAATACAACTAATCCCTTTGTTGTGAATGGGTCTTGAGCCTGTTGGATTTGTACACAAGTTGGAACACACCGCAGGCACAACACCAGAAACTGATTGTAAATATGGAGAAACACGTCAGATCTTTAAAATTAGCGTGAGTTACACCCCTGGTGGGATCATGTTGGTAAGTCAGATGTTTGTAAATCAGTGAGTCCCCGTAGCCCTTTCACAAGAGCGATGGCCTCCTTTGGTGCTGAGTGTCTATGTCTTAGCTGTCTTCCCACAACCAATGTTAAACCTGATGGGAATTTTGTCTGTTCCTGCTCTGCCTTTTCAATTAGAAATTGAGTCGATTATTTATTTTGCCTGTCTTGGTATTTCTGTAGCCATGGATAGTCCAATAATGGACACCAAATGGTGGCTCATGTTTCACTCTGGATTGTACCAAACTGTGGCCATTCAGCCCATCGAGTCTGCTCGGCCATTTGATCATGGCTGCATAGAACAGAATCCCTGCAGTGTGGAAACAGACATTCCAGTCCAACATGTCTGCACCATCTTACCAAAGAGCATCCCAACCAGACTCCCCCTCCATCTTTCCCATGGCTAATCCACTCTAACCTGCACAGCTTTGGAATGAGGGAGGAAATCAGAGCACCCGGAGGAAACCCACGGAGAATGTACAAAATCCACACAGTCAGTCACCCAAGGCTAGAATTGAACCTGGGTCCCTGGTGCTGTGAGGCAGCAGTGCTAACCACTGAGCTACTGTGCTGCCTCCAGGGCTACTCCGTTTCTCAACCTCATTTACCTGCCTTCTCCCTGTAACCCTTGACCCCCTTACTCATCAAGAGTCTATCCATCTTTGTTGTAAATACACTCAATAACTTGTCCTCCCCAGCCCTCTGTGGCAATGAGTTTCACAGATTTCCCACCCTCTGGCTGAAGAAATTCCTCCTCATCTCAGTTCTAAAGGGTCGTTCCTTCACCCTGAGGCTGTGCCCTTGGGTCCTTCTCCCTCCTCCTAGTGGAAACTTCTTCTCCACATCCATTCTATCCAGGCCTCTCAGTATTCTGTAAGTTTCAATCAGTTCCCCCATCATCCTTCTAAACTCCATTGAATGCAGACCCAGAGTCCTCAACCACTCCTCTTATGACAAGTCCTTCATCCCCGGGATCATTCTGTAAACCTCCTCTGGACTCCCTCCAATGGCAGCACATTCTTCCTTAGATATGGGACCCAAAACTGCTCAGAATATTCCAGGTGTGATCCAACCGGAACCTTATACATCCTCAGCTGTACATCTCTGCTGATGTATTCTAACCCTTTGGAAATGAATGCTAACATGATGTTTGCTTTCCTAACTGCCAACTGGACCAGCATGTTAACCTCAAGACAATTCTGTGCTGCGATCCCCAAGTCCCTTTGTGCTTTAGATTTCCGAAGACCTTCCCCATTCAGAAATTAGTGTACACCTCTATTCTTCCTACCAAAGTGCATAACCCCACACCTTTCCCACACTGTATTCCATCTGCCACTTCTTTGACCTCTCTCCCAGCTTTTCTAAGTCCTCCTATAGCCTCTGCAGTTGTGGGACAGCAGAAGGAACCCTTCACTCATGTGAAAGGACAATGTACAGGTGAAAGGAAATGGGCATTTACCAGATTTCTTTCTGTTTGCAGGTCAGAGTGTGTGTGGTTGAAGCACGTCAACTCCCAGGTATCAATATCAGACCGGTTGTTAAAGTTATAGTCGCTGGTCAAACCAAGACAACACGCATTCGCAAAGGCAATAATCCAGTCTTCGATGAGGTAGGGCACAGATCTCACCTTGCGCTTATTCAATGGTGGTATCATTGTAATAATGAGGAACCCCAGGGCCCAGATGGTTGATTTGAGGGTGCGTGGGTTCCTTACTCTCACCCACAACTGCCCTCTGAAATGCTTTGCCCCCAATTTCAGGGCAATTGAGGGCAGACAATAAGCACTGACACCCACATCCTGTGACAAGCAGTCTGGAAGCTGGACAGGAAGAAATTGTTGCTCAATGGAGGATGAATAACTGAAGACATTCAGAGAATAACCACATTTCAAAAGGACTCCATTGTCCGTGGAATACTTTAGATCGTTAAGAGGTTATGGGAAGCAATGTGAAAATGTAATTAATTAATTTATTTACTTTCAGTTGTGATTTATACAAGAGCCTCAGCAGAAAAATAATCCATTCTAACCATCAATCTTTGTAGGAGTTTACCCATGACACAATAACTAACCTTAATTATATTTAAACATCCTTTTCCAATAACCATTCGCTCTTTGTCCTCCAATCTAAGGCTGAATTTTGACAATTACTAACCAGGTGTTGAATTCCACAGCTTCACCGATTCAGTTGAAATGAAAATGTTAATGCACAAATGGGAGAGGCAATGTCCTGCCACAGTACAATTCGATATCACTGGAGAGGGGGAGGTGAGAGCTAGCCACAGAGCAGGCTGCTCAGAGTTCACAGGGAGAAAGTGAGGACTGCAGATGCTGGAGATCAGAGCAGAAAAATGTGTTGCTGGAAAAGCGCAGCAGGTCAGGCAGCATCCAAGGAACAGGAGAATTGACATTTCGGGAATTCCTGAAGAAAGGCTTCATGCCCGAAACGTCAATTCTCCTGCTCCTTGGATGCTGCCTGACCTGCTGTGCTTTTCCAGCAACACATTTTTCTGCTCAGAGTTCACAGCAGGGTTTGCAGATGCCAAACGTGAGGTGATGCGGCATGGACATGTTTGCCTCCCTGGATGGGCCTGGATAATCATGTGACTAAAACATGGCCGTCTTCTCTCTCGTTATACAGACATTTTTCTTCAACTTCTACGAGACACCTGCTGATCTCTTTGATGAGCCGATATTCATCATGGTGAGTGCTAGTGTCATAGCTTGAACTCTATCTACCCATCCAACCTGCCCTGGGAATGTTTGATGGGGACAGTGTAGAGGGAGCTTTACTCTGTATCTCACCCTGTGCTGTCCCTGCCGTGGGAGTGTTTGATGGGGACAGTGTAGATGGAGCTTTACGCTGTATCTAACCTCATGCTGTCCCTGTCCTGGGAGGGTTTGATGGGGACAGTGTAGAGGGAGCTTTACGCTGTATCTAACCTCATGCTGTCCCTACCCTGGGAATGTTTGATGGGGACAGTATAGAGGGATCTTTACTCTATATTCAACCCGTACTGTCTCTATCCTGGGAGTGTTTGATGGGGACAGCGTAGAGGGAGCCTTACTCTGTATCTAATCCCGTGCTGTCCCTGTCCTGGGAGTGTTTGATGGGGACAGTGTAGAGAGAGCTTTACTCTCAATCCAACCCTGCGCTGTCCCTGTCCTGGGAGTGTTTGATGGGGACAATGTATAGAGAGCTTTACCCTGTATGTAACCCTGTGCTGTCGCTGTCCTGGGAGTGTTTGATGGGGACAGTGTAGAGGGAGCTTTCCTCTGTATCTAACCCTGTGCTGTCTCTGTCGGAGTGTTTAATGGGGATAGTGTAGAGGGAGCTTTCCTCTGTATCTCACCCTGTGCTGTCTTTGTCCTGGGAGTGTTTAATGGGGAGCTTAAAGAGAAAAACGAGTCCGTTTATCACCTTGTGTCTTTGTCCACCAGTTTTGGTTCTGTTCTCAAGTACATTTTATCTCCTTTGCCCCGTGTTCTCAATCAGATAAATTTAAACTTTCATCTCATCATTTTCCGTTGTTGTGGGTTGTATTGAATTATTTCTAGGAATCATTAGATACAATATCTTCGAAAACCAATGGCCCTTGGGGAACGTCTCTCCTGCCTATCATTGTTGAAACGATTCTAGCACTGACTGTACCCAAGATCCCATGTCGCAAACTCCGAAAAATGTCCAACCTCTGGACAGCACTTGTCGAGAAATCCCAAGTGTGATGCGAATTACACGTGCAATCAATTCCCTGTTACCAGTGGGGCTTATCTCCTCTTCCTAGAAGCTATATTTATTCATTGGTAGGACCTGTTGTGGGCAGAGACAAGTACATGACCAAGCTGAGGGTCTTGGTCGAATTAATCAAAAATACGAGGGATGTGAGTGGCCTTGTGTTAGCCTGGCTGTGTCTTGACCTGGGGAGGTGTTGATCTAGTGTTATTCTCATTGCAGTGTTCATTAAGACACCCCGGGAATGTTCAGTGACCTGCGTTCGAACCCAGCCACAGCAAGTGGTTGAGTTTGAATTTAATGAGAATCTGGAATTCAGAGTCTAATGATAACCACGAATCCCCCATTGTCAGGAAGAACTCATCTGACTTAGGGAAAGAAATCTGCTGTCCTTTCCTGGTCTGACCTACGTGTGACTCCAGATCCACAGTGATTGGTTGGCTGCCCTCTGGGTCGTTAGGAATGGACAATAAATGCCGCCCTGGAAAGTGATGCCCTCAGCCGAAGTCGGAAGTCACGCAACACCACGCACCATCCGACAGGTGACCTGACGAAGGAGCAGCGCTCGGAAAGCTTGTAATTTCAAATAACTAAACGCTGGTGTTGTGTGACTTCTGGTGTTGAGCATCCCAGTCCAACGCTGGCACCTCATCTTCTGTATGAGCGAAAGAAAATCAGTCTAATGCCAACCTATGCCAATAACTGAAGTAAACTCTGTGTCCCTTTGAGACTTCCTGTTTTAGAACGTAGAACATTACAGCTCAGTACAGTCCCTTTGGCCCTCGATGTTAGACCGACCTGTAGAACCAATCTGACCTACACTATTCCATTTTCATCCATATGTCTATCCAATGACCATTTAAATGCCCTTAAAGTTGGCAAGTCTACTACTGTTGCAGGCAGTGCATTCCATGCCCCTACTACTCCCTGAGTAAAGAAACTACCTCCTATATCTATCACCCCTCAATTTAAAGCTGTGTCCCCTTGTGCTAGCCTCCGTACCAGGCAACATCCGAATAAATCACCCCTGAACCCTTTACAAAGCTTCCACATCCTTCCTATATATCAATACTCCTCGTGTGGCCGCACAGGGTGTGTGGGCTACTGGGTTCACAGTGGCTCAGTGGTTAGCACTGCTGCCTCACAGTGCCAGGGACCCAGGTTCAATTCCAGCCTCTGGCAAATGGGGAGTTTGCATATTCTCCCCAATTCTGCGTGGGTTTCCTCTTGGTGCTCCGGTTTCCTCCCACACTCCAAAGATGTGCAGCTTAGGGTGAATTGGCCATGCTAAATTACCCATAGTGTTAGTGCATTAGTCAGAGGGAAATGGGTCTGGGTAGGTTACTCTTCAGAGGGTTGATATGGACTTGTTGGGCCAAAGGGCCTGTTTCCATTCTGTAAGGAATTAAATCTGAAGACTAGCATTTTGTACAGCTATGGCAGTGGCTCCAAAACTCAATCCCTCTCCCAATAAAAGCTAACATACCATATGTCTTCTCAACAACCCTATCAACCTGGGTGGCAACTTTCAGGGATCTATGTACAAGGACATCAAGATCTCTCTGCTCATCTACACTATCAAGAATCTTACCATTAGTCCAGTAATCTTTATTCCTGTTGCTCCTTCCAAAGTGAATCACCTCACACTTTTCCACATTAAACTCCATTTGCCACCTCTCAGCCCAGCTCTGCAGCTTATCTATATCTCTCTGTAACCTGCAATATCCTTTGGCATTATCCACAACTCCACTGACCTTAGTGTCATCCACAAAATTTACTAACCCATCCTTCTACCCCCCACATCCAGGTTATTTATAAAAATGACAAACAGTAATGGATCCAAAACAGATCCTTGTGGTACACCACTAGTAACTGAACTCCAGGATAAACATTTCCCATCAGCCGTCACCCTCTGTCTTCTTTCAGCTAGCCAATTTCTAATCCAAATTGCTAAATCACCCCCAATCCCATGTCTCTATATTTTGTGTAATAGCCTACTGTGAAGAATCTTATCAAATGCTTTACTGAAATCCATATACACCACATCAACCATTTTACCCTCATCCACCTGTTTGGTCACCTTCTCAAAGAACTCAATTAAGTTTGTGAGGCATGACCTAAACTTCACAAAACCATATTGACTATCCCTAATTATTTTATTCCTTTCTAGATTATTATAAATCCTATCTTTTAAAACCTTTTCCAACACTTTACCCACAACCGAAGTAAGGCTCACAGGTCGATCAGGGTTGTCTCTACTCCCCTTCTTGAACAAGAGGACAACATTTGGTATTCCCCAGTCTTCTGACACTATTCTTGTAGACAGTGACAACATAAAGATCAAAGCCAAAAGGGTCTGCAATCTCCTCCCTGGCTTCCCAGAGAATCCTTGGATAAACCCATCTTGCCCTGGGGACTTATCTATTTTCACACTTTCCAGAATTGCTAACACCTCCTTCTTGGGAACATCAATCCTGTCTAGTACAGTAGCCTGTATCTCAGTATTCTCCTCGATAACATTGTCTTTTTCCAGTGTGAATACCGACAAAAAATATTTATTTAACACCTCTCCTACCTCCTCGGACTCCACGCACAACTTCCCACCTTATCCTTGACTGACCCTAATCTTACTCTCATCATTCTTTTATTCCTGACATACCTATAGAAAGCTTTAGAGTTTTCCTTGATTCCACCTGCCAATGAATTGTGATGTCTCCTCCTGGCTCTTCTTAGGTCTGTCTTTATGACTTTCCTGGCTAACTTGGAACTCTCAAATGCTCTAATTGAGTCTTCATGTCTCATCCTAACATAAGCCTTCTTCTTGCTCTTGACAAGAGATTCAACTTCTTTAGTAAACCACAGCTCCCTCACTTGACCATTTCCTCTCTGCCTGACAGGTATATACTTAACAAGGACTCACAGTAACTCTTCCTTGAATAAGCTCCACATTTCAATTGTGCCCATCCCCTGCAGTTTCTTTCTCCATTTTAATAATCTTAAATCTTGCCCAATTGCAATATAATTGTCTTTCTCCAAGCTATAACTCTTGCCCTGTGGTACAACCTATCTCTTTCCATTGCTAAAGTAAATGTAACCGAATTGTGGTCACTATCACCAAAGTGCTCACCTACCTCCAAACCTAACACCCGGCCAGGTTCATTACCCAGTACCAAATCCAATATGGCCTCATCCCTACATGTAGGTGTTCTCCTTCATTACCTGCTGTATCACTGAATGTCCTCAGTGATCAGGTAGGAGAAAGTGAGGACTGCAGATACTGGAGATTAGAGTCAAGATGTGGTGCTAGAAAAGCACAGCAGGTCAGGCAGCATCCGAGGAGCAGGAGAATCGACGTTTTGGGCAAAATTTTTGATGAAGGGCTTTTGCCTGAAACATTGATTTCCCTCTTCTCAGATGCTCCCTGACCTGCTGTGCTTTTCCAGCACCACACTGTTGGCCATCAGTGATCAGACCGTCTGTACTGGAGTCAAGATGGGTTTGAAATCTGCTTGAGATAGCAGCGTGGAAACAGAGGACTGGTAATTGAGTGACACCCTTGGCAGTCTGCCTGAATATTCATGACAGCATCCACTGTCCAGCCTTCCGGCCTGGTACTGTGAGCTCTCTCCCCGATGGCAGAAAAACATCCATAACTGTTTAGTCACAGTCATAGTCAGAGACAAAGTCCCTTTGGCCCGTCAAGTCTGTGCTGGTCCAAAATAAGCACCTAATTGTTCTAATCTCATTTTTCAGCCCTTGGCCCATGGATGCCAAGTACTCAATATGGTAAGCTTCTTTTTGTGGTAGTTGTTGTTCCTGTGAGACATTGACTTTCTTAATTTTTTTTTTAACAGGCCTACAACTCACATTCACTGCGCATGGACTCTGTAATCGGAGAGTTCAAGGTAAACTAACAGCAGAAATTCCTGTCAGAATTTGGAAACAGCAGTTGCTACACATTAATCTGTGTGTTTTATTCCCTTTGCAGCTGGACATTGGAGCAGTTTATTCAGAACCAAGTAAGTAACCACCTTGATTTCCGTTGAGTTCGATGGGCCTCCTGTGAAGTGGTTGAGTCTTGTTTTCCACATTGACTGACTCTCTCTCTCGAGGCCCCTGGAATGAGCCCCCAGTCAGCTGGAAATTATCCCAGCTTCTCACTGGGAACTAGTTCAGACTGGGGGAGCGCTGCAGGGCACAGATACATCAGTTCTATACAGTCATCAGCACTCTGGGAGTTGGGGGGTGTGCACAGAGAGGGAGAGAGAGAGAGAGAGAGAGAGAGATAAACAGAGAAAGGCAGGCAGAAGAGAGACACAGAAAGATGGAGAGAGAGACAGACAGACAGATAGAGAGGCAGAGAGAAAGAGAGGGAGATAGAGAGAGGTAGAGAGAAATACAGAGACAGAGATACACATACAGAGAAAGACAGGGGGAGAGAGAGTGAGTCAGAAAAATGAGAGAGGGAGAGACAGGTAAAGAGAGAGGGAGAGGGAGGCAGAGAAAGAAAGAGAAAGGCAGTGAGAGAGAGAGAGAGACAGAGAGAGAATAACAGGCAGGAAGAGAGACAGAAGGTGGAGAGAGAGAGAGAGAGAGAGACAGAGAGAAAGAGAGAGATATATAGACAGAGAGAGGTAGAGAGAAAGATAGAGACAGACATACATACAGAGAAAGACGGAGAAAGAGAGACAGAGCGGCAGACAGAGAAAGAAAGAGAAAAGCAGAGAGAGAAGGAGAAACAGAAAAACAGAAAGACAGAGAGAGTGAGAGAGAGAGAGACAGACAGAGATAGAGGAGTAATAAAACATCCAGTGAGGTTTGGATATAAGTTTGGTTGAATGTCAGGAAACAGGAAATTGTGGGGAAAAGCATTTCTTTAAAAATCAGAGCAAGTTTTACAGTGGGGTTTCTGGAGATTGGTACAAAGACCTTTTTGGTGTAGTTTGGTATTGTTGGTTAGCAGACACATGGTGGGCTGAAGGGCCTGTTTCTGTGCTGTATAACTTTTTAATTTTCATCTAGATTAATGGCCTAGACTTAGATGAAGAGGACAGAACTTTCAAAAATCACATTTGATGCAAACCCTGTCAGTGAAGGCTCTGTTTCACCTTCCAAACCCATGACCATTTCCATCAAGAAGGACAAAGGCAGCAGGTACATGGAAACACCACCCCCTGCAAGTTCCCCTTCAAGCCACTCACCATCCTGACTTGGAAATATATCGCCGTTCCTTCACTGTTGTGGGTCACAAGGCCCCTAAGGGCATTGTGGGTCAATCCACAGCACATGGATGACAGAGGTTCAAGATGGCAGCTCACCCCCCAACTTCTTGAGGGGCGACTAGGGACGGGTGATAAATGCTGGGCCCAGCCAGTGACACCCACATCTCATGAGAGAGTGAATAAAAAGCTTTGTGAACTGTGAGGGAGATTGTGACAGAAGACAAGAGTTGGTGGATTGAGCAAAGATATGGCAAATGACTTGACTCCAAACCTGGTTGGGGAGGATTAAAATGAATTAGATTGTCTCCCAGTTTCAACTGAACTTGTTTCATTTTATAGAACATGCCTTTCTCAGGAAGTGGCTCCTCCTCTCTGACCCTGATGACCTGGCTGCGGGGGCCAAAGGTTACCTGAAGGTCAATCTCATCGTGCTGGGACCTGGTGATGAAGCTCCCGTGAGTTCAATCATGTGACCTGTTGACCATTTCCTCACATTTACCCCATCTTGTAAATGACCCTGGTGTGGAAACCAAGGTCTTGGTTAATTCAGATCTTGATGGGTCAAGTTATGGTCTAGATTTTGCAGAAATCCAACACTAGAACGTTGTCCGCGAGAGGTGCTGTGAGCATTGTATTACTGCTTGGGCACAAGGGATATCAGGTACAGGTGAGATGTTGCCAGGGCCTGGAAGAGAGAGATTGCAAGAGATAGGACAGAGTGTGAGGATGCATGGAAGGTATGAGAGAGAGGAAAAGCTGCAAATGGCTTGGGAGAGAGAGGCTGCAGAATAAAGGGAGCAGTGTCCAACCTGTCAATAACAGGAACATTGAATTAGCTGGGAGTCAGGGAATCTTGAAATCATGATGGTAATGAAATGAGCAGATGAACGTGGAATCTCTTACTTAAGGTTACGTATGCTAAGGAACTTTTGAGGAAAAGCTACTGCAATAAACATGGGGAAAACTGTTAAATTTAAATCTGAGATTGGGATTCGAGGTGCAGT
The DNA here is from genome assembly GCF_020745735.1 of Hemiscyllium ocellatum. Classification (NCBI taxonomy): domain Eukaryota; kingdom Metazoa; phylum Chordata; class Chondrichthyes; order Orectolobiformes; family Hemiscylliidae; genus Hemiscyllium; species Hemiscyllium ocellatum. The sequence continues at coordinate 11,561,950 of NC_083401.1, forward strand.
CAAAAAGAGTAGGAGCTGTCTGGTTAAAATAATCCAGCTTTGTGAATATATCATAGGGTAAATAGACAAGGTGTTTTCCCTGGGGAGTGGGAGTCCAGAACTGGAGGGCATTGAGAGGGGAAAGATTTAAAGAGATCTAATGGATAGCTTCTTCACATAGAGGGTGGTGCATGTATGGAATGAGCTGCCAGAGGAAGTGGTGGAGGCTGGTATAATATAACATTTAAAAGGCATCTGGATGGGTATATGAATAGGAAGAGTTTAGAGGGATATGGGCCATGTGTTGGGAAATGGGACTAGATTGGTTTAGGAAATCTGCACGAGTTGGACCGAAGAGTCTGTTTCAGTGCTGTACATCTCCATCTCTGTGTGGAAGGTGTATTTAGAGTGAAGGCTTTCTCGGTGCAGATGTGTGTATATCAGTTACTTTGGAAAAGAAAGGTTTTGGTGCTAACTTATGGCAGTGGTTGTGTGTGAACGTAAATACTTTGATGTCTAAGAAAATATTATTTTCCTTCATTGTGGACTGGCGTGCCTGCTCACTGTAGGGATTCTAAGAAGCATTTTTTTACGTGCTGTGACTTTAAATTTAACAGTTATTTAAACTATTATTGAACTCTTCTAATTCTGTTTCCCTGCGAGTCCATCATTTGTCATCACAAATACAGACAGCATCGCTGCTGTATAATTACATCAGTGAATAACTGAATTAGTAAGTGGAGCCCCTAAAAATCAGAATATAGCCCCCACAAATAAAAGTGCTCTTATTTCCAACATCTGCAGTATTTTGCTTCTTGTGGGGATTTGTAAGTGTGGTTAATTTGAATGTAAAACGAGAATAGAAGTTTCACACAGTGGCCGGGTATTTGTTTTCCCAACACAGACTGAGTGTGGCATCAAGGGGTCCCAGTAAAACCCAGTGTCAGTGGGAAACAGGGGGGAAACTCTTTGCTGGTTGGAGTCATACCTGGCACACAGGGCATTGATGAAGGGTCACTGGACCCAAAACATTATCCCTGTTTTCTTTCCACAGATGCTGCTAGACTTGCTGAGTTTCTCCAGCACCTTGTGGTTTTGTTTCAGATTTCCAGCATCCACAGTTCTTGGTTTTATTAACGTCGGAAGGAAGTTGTTATTATTGGGTGTTAATCCAGGACATCTCTGCAAGAGCGCTTCAGGCCAGTTGCCTGCGCCGTTATATTTTAGAGGTTCACAATGTAGGCAGCTACCTTCCCCCCACCCCCACCCACCCCCACTCCACCACCCGCCCCCCCCCCCCTCCCATTTATCTCTCCACCCCTGAAGCTCCCAGCCTCATTCCTGATGAAGGGCGTTTGCCCAAAATGTCGACTCTCCTGCTCCTCGGATGCTGCCTGCCCTGCTGTGTTTTTCCCGCACCACACTAATCTCCAGCATCTGCAGTCCTCACTTTCTCCTACTTGACCAGTTATAAAGAGTTTGCAAACATCTTCTTAGATTTGATAAGAAACAGCAATTTGGATATGATCCATGGGTTAGTAGGATCATGAGGGGGCGGCATGGTGGCTTAGTGGTTATCACTGCTGTTTCATAGTGCCGGGAACCGGGTTCAATTCCAGCCTCAGGTGACTGTGTAGAGTTTGCACATTCTCCCCGTGTCTGCGTGGGTTTCCTCCCACAATCCAACGACATGCAGGTCAGGTGAATTGGCCAGGCTAAAATTGCCTGTAGTGTTCAGGGATGATTAGGTTACGTGCATTAGTAATGGGTCTGGGTTGGTTACTCTTCAGAGGATTGGTGTGGACTGATTGGGTGGAATGGCCTGTTTCCACACTGTAGGGATTCTATGAATATCAAAAGGTGTGTACGACCCTGTCCGCTGATACCAGAACAGGCTGTGACACAGAGTGCGTCAGCATCCATAACATTGTGAAGGCAGCATCCTGGTCTCATGTCAACGAGTTAGGGAATTCATTCTTGGATCTTCCTCCTCGTTTTGTCCATCTTCCTCTTCATTTTGTTCATCTTCCTCCTCGTTTTGTCCATCTTTCTCCTCGTTTTGTCCAGCTTCCTCCTCGTTTTGTCCAACTTCCTCCTCGTTTTGTCAATCTTCCTCTTCATTTTGTCTAGCTTCCTCCTCGTTTTGTCCAGCTTCCTCCTCCTTTTGTCCATCTTCCATCTGAAGAAGACAATTGCTTGCCCAGCACAGTGAATTTCACTCTGAGCACTAATTAATGAGCCTAGTCAGGAGAGGCTGGTCAATCAACCACTGACCAATGGTTAGTCAGCCCAATGAACATAGGGCATTGATTCACTGAGGCCTGCGAGGCTACAGTGACACTGTGATAACACCCCCTAGCTCTGGGCCAGGCAACCCAGGTTCAAGCTCCCGATGACAAATCACAAATTGTGCTCTTCCCCAGTATAGGGTTGTCTTCTGAACAGGAAAAGGACCCTCCGGGGAAACTGGTGTCCTTGTTAAATTGCAGATTTACAATGAAACCTTTGTCAATCTCTGAAAGGGTTTAGCTGCATAGGTCAACGTATAGAATAAACTCAGAGGGTGCAGGACAAACTCAGCAAGTCTGGCAGGATCCATGGTGGCAGAGTTTAGATTTCGACTCTTCTTCAATACTCTTCTGAAGAGGTGTAACCAGACTCAAAATATTGACTCTGTTTCTCTCTCTGCAGACACTGCCAGACCTGCTGCGTTTCTCCAGCACTCTGTGTTTTGTTTCAACATTGGTCTGTTAAACAGTATAAATAGGTATAGGTGAGCTGATACATATTTTACAGGCACACTGTTATAGACATGATACAGGCTCAATTGCATTGAAGGATACAGGTAAAGTGTTAAAGATAGATAAAGGTGATGCTTTATGGATGATTAAATATGATGTGTCACAGACAAGGTAAAGGTAAGAGACAATATAGAGGGATACAGAGACAGTGGTATAGACAGGTGAAGGTGAGAGATGATATAGAGGGACACAGAGACAGTGATATAGACAGGCGAAGGTGAGAGATGATATAGAGGGATACAGAGACAGTGGTATAGACAGGCGAAGGTGAGAGATGATATAGAGGGATACAGAGACAGTGGTATAGACAGGTGAAGGTGAGAGATGATATAGAGGGATACAGAGACAATGGTATCGACAGGTGAAGGTGAGAGATGATATAGAGGGATACAGAGACAGTGGTATAGACAGGCGAAGGTGAGAGATGATATAGAGGGATACAGAGACAGTGGTATAGACAGGTGAAGGTGAGAGATGATATAGAGGGATACAGAGACAATGGTATAGACAGGCGAAGGTGAGAGACGATATAGAGGGATACAGAGACAATGGTATCGACAGGTGAAGGTGAGAGATGATATAGAGGGATACAGAGACAGTGGTATAGACAGGTGAAGGTGAGAGATGATATAGAGGGATACAGAGACAGTGGTATAGACAGGTGAAGGTGAGAGATGATATAGAGGGATACAGAGACAGTGGTATAGACAGGTGAAGGTGAGAGATGATATAGAGGGATATAGAGACAGTGGTATAGACAGGTGAAGGTGAGAGATGATTCCAGACTTTGTGTTGCAGCTGCAGGTAGCATTTTACAGTGACGCCCACTTTATGAAAGTTGCGATATTCTTTCTCTTGCAGATGGAGAAGAAAGATAGTGCTGAAGACAAAGAAGACATTGAGGGGAACTTGCTGCGACCCAGTGGAGTGTCTCTGAGAGGAGCCTATTTCATGTTGAAGATTTACCGGGCAGAGGATCTACCCCAGAGTATGTGTTCACTGAGGCATCGGGTCCATACGCCAGGAATTTGAAAATACATTTAGCAAAAGATAACTCATATTTACCCCGTACGGCCCCTGTACTGGGATGTTGTAGAGGGAGCTTTACTCTGTATCTAACCTGGTACTGTTCCTGTTCTGGGAGTGTTTGATGGGGACAGTGTAGAGGGAGTTTTACTCTGTATCTAACCCCGTGCTGTCCCTGTCCTGGGAGTGTTTGATGGGGACTGTGTAGAGGGAGCTTTACTCTGTATCTAACCCCGTGCGGTCCCTGTCCTGGGAGTGTTTGATGGGGACAGTGTAGAGGGAGCTTTACTCTCTATCTAACCATGTGCTGTCCCTGTTCTGGGAGTGTTTGATGGGGACTGTGTAGAGGGAGCTTTACTCTGTATCTAACTCTGTGCTGTCCCTGTCCTGGGAGTGTTTGTTGTGGACAGTGCAGGGGGAACTTTAGCCCTTATCTAAACTGTGCTCTGACTGGATCGTGGCATTGTGGATTGTTTATGTTTACAGCAATTGATGAATGGAAAAGGTTGTTATAAGATTGTCGAGTGACTGGTTTTCTCTCTCTGGATAGTGGACGATGCTGTCCTCGATAGCGTGAAGCAGTTCTTTGGGTTCGACAGCAGCAAGAAAAATCTCGTTGATCCTTTTGTGGAAGTGAACTTCGCCGGGAAGATGGTGAGATGATGTGGGCCTGGTCTCTTGGGGCATTGGGACGGTCACCTACTTGGTGTGGTCTTCACATGGTGGTCCCCAACCTCAACAGGGCTGAACACCGAGCCCTGCTGATGAACCGTTTCACTCGGCACTCATCAGGACAGAATGCAAGAAAGCCAATTTTCAAATGGTCACAACAGTTAATACAATAGGAGAAAAGGTTACTGATTGGTTCGAAGTCAACCCTAATTGGCCAAAAGATTTACCATGGGGAAAGAAACCCAAACTACAAACTGTAATCATTTTTGTTTGCAGTAAGTAGGTTACAATGGACTGAAATGTTTATGTTGTTAATGTAGCTCATAGCACACTCAAGACTGTTCTGTAAGTGCTGCCCAATCAATATCCTTTCCTTTGGTCATTTTCATTCTTGTGCCTGTCCTGATAATGCTACAGTTGAAAGTCAATGGATGCTTCAAGCTCTCTGATGGTCAGTTCTAACTCAATGACATTAGAATAAGATCATCATCAGAGGTGGTCACCTCTCTTCTCTAATGGCTCCGTCTCCTGGCAGCTGATTTGCTCAAAATTAAAACTTGTGGTACTGAAGGTAAAGCATCAACATGATTAGGAGATTATGTCATGAAAGAAAGAGAGTAGGCACCATCAATAAATCCTGTGTTGTTTCTTAATGATTTGGATGAAATTTTTGGTGGTCTGATCAGCAAGTTTGCAGATAACCCAAAAGAAAACTGGTGAAGTTGTAAATAGGGAGTAAGGTTATCAAAGGATGTAAATCTTTGGAAAGTTGGGCAGAGAAATGGCAGATGGGGTTTAATCCAGACACTAGTGGATAAAGTGGTAAAGAAGGCAATGCAGTATGGTTACCTTCAATAGTCGGGGCATTAAGTATAAACATACTTCAGGCATATCTTCAAACCAGCTTTGAAGATTTCAAACAGCCTCATTGACTCATGGGAGACTTTGGCTGTGACCGTCCAAAATGGGCAAGGATCCTTAAGGAATCTATTGTGTGAGATTATCAGGAATATACAGGGGAGTCAATGGCCTAGAGATATTATGGCCAGATTGTTAATACAGAGACCCAGCTAACATTCTGGGACCTGGGTTTGAATCTTGCTATTTGAATTTGAATTCACTAGATATCTAATGATGACCAGGAATCCACTGTGGATTGTTGGAAATCTCATTCAGTCCTTCCGGGAAGGAAACTGCCATCCTTACCTGGTCTGCACGACACGTGACTCCAGACCCACAGAAATGTGGTTAACTCTTAATTGCCCTCTGAGCAATTAGGGATGGGCAATTAAACATTGAAACCCCTATCCCATGAATGGATGGGGAAAAAACAGTGAGATGAACCTCCAACCTTCAATCCTTGCATGTGTGAAAACTCAGAGTTATAGATGTTTACAGCATGGAAACAGGCCCTTCGGCCCAACTTGTTCATGCCTCCCAGTTTTCACAATTAGCTTGTGGACTAAATGCTGGAGTCATCCACTATCTCAGAACCTGTTAGACCTTGGAAGCAAATCATTGTCTAATCCTGACGGACTGTCTAGGAAGAGGGTAGAATAGATCCTAGAATTACAAAGAACGGTTGTGGTGGGTTAAAATGTGGTAGTCAGATTTCATACGTGTGTGTGTGTACCCTAACAGAAGGATTGATGCTATATCATGTAAACTGCAGACAGTGGAGGCCTATTGAAATTAAAGGGTTCCCGTCTTCATATGACTAACTATCATGGTCGGATACAAAAATGGCGACTGGAACGTGTCATAGAGAGCTAGAATGTAAAGGGGACAAAGTTCTGCTAAAGCTATATAAATCGCAGAATGAATCACATATGAACCGAAGTTAAAACCAGTAAAACATCTGAATGTCACATACTGGTTGTCATTCATTTTGTAACCTGATGAAGGGCTTATGCCCAAAACATCTGATGCTGCCTGATCTGCTGTGCTTTTCCAGCACCACACTCTTGACTCTAATCTCCAGCATCTGGAGTACTCACTGTCTCCTTCTCCAAACTGAAGGCATGTAGGAAGACCAGTACATTCAGACAGTCCTGGACATCAAAATGTCGATTGACCTTAGAAGATTCTTCAGAAGGGATCCAGGGTTAAAGTATTATTGGAAGTTGCATTATGTCGGTATGCACTAGAATAGCAATGGATAAGACAAGAGGAGTTACTAACTGCAGTATGCCTAGCCTCTGACCTCTGACCTCCTCTTGGTGCCATTGTATTTAAGTGGCAACTGCAAAGAACAAAGAACGATACACCACAGGAACAGGCCCTTCGGCTCTCCTGCACTGACACCTTTTGCCCTCCCACATTAAAACTATCTTCCCTTACAGGATCCGTGTCCCCCTATTCCCTTCCTGTTCATGTGGTGGTCCAGGTGTTTCCTGAATACTGCTTCCACCCCCTCCTCTGGCAGTGTGTCCCAGACACTCACCACCCTTTGTGTGAAAAACTTACCTCGCATATCTCTTTTAAACATTCCCCCCTCGCATCTGGAACCTGTGTCCCCTAGTAACTGACCCCTCCACCCTGGGAAAAAGTCTCATCCTTTCCACTCTATCCCTGCCATTTTCAATCTTATAAACTTCTATCAGGCCATCCCTCAACCTCCTACGTTCCACTGAATACAAATCCAGTTTATCCAACCTTTCTTCATAGCTAAAAGCCCCCATGCCAGGCAACATCCTGGTAAACCTTTTCTGTACCCTCTCCAAAACATCCACATCCTTCAGTGTGGTAACCAGAACTGTACAGAATATTCCATGTGTGGCCTAACTAAAGTTCTATCAAGCTGCAGCATAAGCTGTCTATCCTTATACTCAATGGCCCTTCCAATGAAGGCAAGTGTGCCATAAGCCTTTTTAACTCCCTTATCTACCCACGCTGCCACCTTCAATGATCTGTGGGCCTGCACACCCAGATCCCTCTCTATATCAATTCTGCAACTATATAATTTCCTCCTGTGCTTGACCTTCCAAAATACATCCCCTTGCATTTGTCTGGATTAAACTCCATCTGCCATTTTTCTGCCCATGCCTACAACTGATCTCTATCCTGCTGCATCCTTTGACAATCTTCTTCAGTATCCACAGCTCCACCAATCTTTGTATCGTTCACCAACTTACGAAGTAGACCAGCGGCATGCTCTTCCAAATCATTTCTGTACATTATGAACAGCAGAGCACCCAGCACTGATCCCCGGGGAACATCACTAATCACAGCTCTCCATTTCAAAGAGCATCTTTCCATCGCTACCTTCTGTCCCTATGCCTAAGGCAGTTCTGTATCCATCTTGCCAGCTCTCCCTGATACCATGTGACTTCACCTTTTGTACCAGTCTGCCATGAGGGACGTTGTCAAGGGATTTACTTATGTCCATGTGGACAATAACGAACCGTTTTTCCCTCATCAACATCTTTGTCACCTCCTCAAAAAACTCAATCAAGTAAGTGAGGCACGACCTCCCCCGTATAAAACCATATTGTCTATTACAAATCAGTCCATTCTAAATGCATATAGACCTTCTCCCTGGGAACCACTTCCAAGCATTTCCCTACCACTGATGTGAGACTCCCAGGCCTATAATTTCCAGAATTATCTTTGCCACCCTTCTTAAACAGTGGGACAACATTAACTATTCTCCCTTCCTTTGGGATCTCACTGTGGTCAAACAGGACACAAAGATGTCTTTCAATGCTCCAGTGAATTGTCCTTTTGTTACCCTCAATATTCTGGGATAGATCCCATCAGGACCTGGGGACTTATCTACCTTCATATATTTTTAAGATGCACAACACCTCTTTCTTTTTAATAGCAACTTGCTTTAGAAACTCGTTTCCTTGAGATCATACACCACCAATTCCTTCTCTTTGCTGTATGTGGTTTATTTGTATAAAGCTTTGGGATTTTCCTTAATCCTGTTTGCTAACATCTTGTCATGACCCCTTTTAGCCCTTCTCATTCCTTGTCTAAGTCCTTTCCAACCTGCCCTATGTACTTCAGTCCAGAACAGGTTCTGGTCAATGGTAACACTCCCTGCCTAAGGAAGTTGATAATGAGACACTCACGCTGTTGAATGTCAAGAGCTAATGACTGGGATTCTCTCTTGATTGTGATGGTGATAGCCTGGCATTTGTGTGGTGCAAATCTCATTTGCCACTTGCCAGCACAAGCCTGGATATTGTCCAGATCTTGTTGCATTTGGACACAGACTGCTTCAGTACCTGAGGTGTCACGAATGGTGCTGAACACTGTGCAATCATCGGCCAACATCCCCATGTCTGACCTTATGATGGGGGAAAGGTCATTGATGAAGCAACTGAAGATGGTTGGGCCTAGGACACTCCCCTGTGGACATTTCAGGGTTTTTGTGTTGCAATAGTAATGTCCCTGCTTCCGAGCCAGGAAGCTGGTGTTCAAGTTCCACCTTAGGGAGCATTGAAGGGGTAATTGGGGAAAGGGGAAGTGTAAGGGGTAATTGGGTGAGGGAACAGAAAAGGGAGTAATTGTGGAAGGAGATGGTGAATAGGATATTCGGGGGAGGGGATCAGTGAAAGGGCAGTTGTGAAGGGGTGTTGCATCGGGTAATCCTGGGAGGGGCAGTTAATAGGATCATTCTGGGAGGGGTAGTGACTGGGGTCATTGTGCAAAGGGCAGTGAATGGGGTAATTCTGTGAGAGGCAGTGAAAGGGATAATTCTGGGAGGACAGTGAATGGGGTAATTGGGGAGGGGCAGTGAGTGGGGTATTCCTGAGAGAGGCAATGATTGGGGTAATTGGGGAGGGACAGCGAAAGGGATAATTCTGGGAGGAGCAGTGAGTGGGGTAAATGGGGAGGGGCAGTGGGTGGGGTATTTCTGAGAGAGGCAGTGATTGGGGTAATTGGGGAGGGACAGTGAAAGGGATAATTCTGGGAGGAGCAGTGAGTGGGGTAATTCTGGGAGGGGCATTGAATGAGTAATTCTGGGTGGAACAGTGGAGTAATTCTGGGAGGGACAGTGAATGGGGCAATTACAGGAGGAGCAGTGAGTGGGGTAATTCCGGGGGGGGCACTGAATGGGTAATTCTGGGTGGAACAGTGAGTGGGGTAATTCTGGGAGGGGCAGTGAAAGGGGTAATAATAGGAGGAGCAGTGAATGGACTGTCTGATCTCGAAGAGAGAGGACTGAGATGTGACCTAACAGAGAGCTTTGGGATAATGAGAAAAAAAATGAACAGGGTCGAGCAGAGACAGAACTATATCAGAACATTTGTAAATGATTTGGGATAAACAGCTTTACTCAAAGAATAAAATATTGCGTCTTTGTATCTTTCAGGTTTGCAGTAAGATCATTGAGAAAAATGCCAATCCACAGTGGAATCAGAGCCTTGTATTACCGATCAGGGTACGGAAACGATCTGCCCCCAACCATGGGGACTCTCTCTCTGTTCAAGATTGTTGGTGCTTCAGCTCAGATGCTATGTGGCAATTCTCAAGCTCTGTATCGGATTTGAGTCCTGTGTGTTTAACTCTGCGCTGATCGCTGGAGCAGTTCACAAAGCTAGACTGTCCGCTTGGTGTTTCATGGGCAGGGCTGACCTGGCCTGAATGGGATAGACAGTACACACACAACCATTCCTCCATCTCTGCTACTGCCTAGTGCTTCCAAGTCTGATTCCACTCTCTGTACCATTTCCTGCCATCACCCATCTCTATATCCTCGTCCAGGGATTCTGGGAAGGCCAATAAACACTGGCATTAACAATCAGCTCACATCCAATAGGTCATCATCTTGTTAAAAATCATGTGATAAAAGCCTCTTTTTTCAGCCAGTTTGTTCCACTATATCCCAGTGTGTCTCAGTGTATCCCTCTGTATTCCATTATTTCTCTGTGTCCCTCTGTATCCCACTGTGTCCCAGTGTGTCCCTCTGTATCCCACTGTGTACCTCCATATCCCATTGTTTCCCAGTGTGTCCCTCTATATCCTATTGTGTCCCTCTGCATCCTATTGTTTCCCATTGCGTCCCTCCATATCCCATTGTTTCCCAGTGTGTCACTTCTTGTTCCATTGCTTCCCAATGTGTCCCTCTGTATCCTATTGTTTCCCAGTGTGTCCCTCCATATCCCATTGTTTCCCAGTGTGTCCCTCTGTATCCCAATATTTCCCAGTGTGTCCCACTATATCCTATTGTTTCCCAGTGTGTCCAGCTGTATCCCATTGTGTCCCTCTGTATCGCATTGTTTCCCAGTGTGTCACCCTGTATTCCATTGTTTCCCAGTGTGTCCCTCTGTACCCTGTTGTTTCCCACTGTGTCCCTCTGCATCCCATTGTCAGAGAGTCATAGAGCTCTACCGCACAAAAACAGACCATTCAGTCCAATTGACTAGATATCTAAACCTAATCTAGTCCCATTTGCCAACACTTGGCCCATATCCTTCTAATCTTTCCTATTCATATACTCATCGAGATGTCTTTTAAATGTTGTAATTGTACCAGCCTCCACCACATCCTCTGGCAGCTCATTCCATACACATACCACCCTGTGCATGAGAAGGTTGCCCCTTAGGTCTCTGTTATATCTTTCCCCTCTCACCTTAAACCTATGTTCTCTAGTTCTGGATTCCCCCACCCCAGGGAAAATACTTTATCTATTCATCCGATCCATGCCCATCATTATTTTATGAACCTCTACAACGTCACCTCTTACCCTCCGATGCTCCAGGGACAATAGCCCCAGCCGATTCAATCTCTCTCAATTGCTCAAATCCTCCAACCCTGGCAATATCCTTGTCAATATTTTCTCAACCGTTTCAAGTTTCACAACAACCTTCCTACAGGATGGAAACCAGAATTGCACGCAATATTCCAACAGTGGCCTAACCAATGTCCTGTACAGCTGTAACATGACCTCCCAACTTCTATAATCAATGCTCTGACCAATAAAGGAAAGTATACCAAATGCCTTCTTCACTAGCCTATCTACCTCCAACTCCATTTTCAAGGAACTATGAACCTGCACTCCAAGGTCTCTTCGTTCAGTAACATTCCCCAGGACCTTACCATTAAGTGTATAAGGCCTTCTCTGATTTGCTTTTCCAAAATGCAGCTCCTCACATTTCTGTGAATTAAACTCCATCTGCCACTCCTCAGCCCATTGGCCCATCTGATCAAGATCCTGTTGTCATCTGAGGTAACCTTCTTTGCTGACCACTACTAACTCCACTTTTGGTGTCATCTGCAAACTTACTAACTATACCTCCAATGTTCACATCCAAATCCGTTATATAAATGATGAAAAGTAGTGGACCCAGCACCGATCCTTGTTGTATTCCAGTGGTCACAGGCCTCCAGTCTGAAAAACAGCCCTCTATCACCACTCTCTGTCTTTTGCTTCGAGCCAGTTCTGTATCCAAATGGCTAGTTCTCCCTGAATTCAATGAGATTTGACTTGACTATATTGCATAACATCACAGTGTGTCCCTCGATATCCCACTGCGTGATCCCCCTCTATATTGCATAATGTTGCAGTATATCTCTTTATATCCGACTGTCTGATCTCCCCCTATATTGCATAATGTTGCAGTATATCACTCTATATCCCTTTGTCTGATCTCCCTCTACATTGCATAATGTTGCAGTATATCCCTCGATATTCTACTGTGTGATCTCCCTCTATATTGCATAACATCGCAGTGTGTCCCTATATATCCCACTGTGTGATCTCCCTCTATATTGCATAATGTTGCAGTGTATCCCTATATATCCCATTGTGTGATCTCCCTCTATATTGCATAATGTTGCAGTGTGTCCCTTTATATCTGATAAAATCCCAGTATGTCCCCTCTATATCCCACATGTCTCAGTACTTTTCCTCTGTAGAACATTGTTTTCCCAGTGTGTCCCCTGTATATTCTATTGCTTCCTGGAGACTGTCTCCCCTTGATATTCTATTTGTCCTGCAGTACTCTCTGTGATGTGTCGTTCTCCAAGCAGATAATGAAGGGGTAATGTTTTCTCTTTCCAGTTTCCATCCATGTGTGAGAAGATGAGAATCCGGCTCATTGACTGGTGAGTCTCTTCTCATCTCTACTGTTCTGCATCTGTTGATGGGTACTGTTCACAGGAAAGAAGAAGCTGACCTTAGTGGGGGTTGGGTACTAGAAATCTGGCAGGAGATTCAATGCAGCGGTAAGAGTCTTTGTCGTTTTTATAAATGACTTGGATGAGGACGTTGAGGAGTGGGTTAGTAAGTTTGCAGATGACACAAAGTTTGGAGGTGTTGTTGATAGTATAGAGGGCTACTGCAGGCTGCAGCGCGACATAGACAGATGCAGAGCTGGGCTGAGAAATGGCAGATGGAGTTGAACCTGGATAAATGTGAAGTAATGCATTTTGGAAGGTCGAACTCGAATGCTGAATATAGGATTAAAGACAGGATCCTTGGCAGTGTGGAGGAACAGAGGGATCTGGGTGTGCAAGTACATAGATCCCTCAAAGTTGCCACCCAAGTGGATAGGGTTGTTAAGAAAGCATATGGTGTTTTGGCTTTCATTAACAGGGGATCAAGTTTAAGAGCTGCGAGGTTTTGCTGCAGCTCTACAAGTCCCTGGTGAGACCACACTTGGAATATTGTGTCCAGTTCTGGTCACCCTACTATAGAAAATATACAGAGGCTTTGGAGAGGGTGCAAAGAAGGTTTACCAGGATGCTGCCTGGACTGGAGGGCTTGCCTTATGAAGAAAGGTTGAATAAGCTCAGATGTTTCTCTGGAGAGAAGGAGAAAGAGAAGAGACCTGATCGAGATGAAGGAAATAATAAGAGGAATAGATAGAGTCAATAGCCAGAGACTTTTCCCCAGGGCAAGATTGACTGTTGCAAGAAGTCATAGTTTGAAGATATTAGGAGGAAGGTATAAAGGAGATGTCAGAGGTAGGTTCTTTACGCAGAGAGTTGTGAATGCATGGAATGTGTTGCCAGCTGTGATGGTGGAAGTGAAGTCATTGGGGACATTTAAGTGACTGCTGGACATGCACATGGATAGCAGTGAGTTGAGGGGTGAGTAGGTTAAGTTACTATAGTTTACATTAGGATTAAATCTCGGCCCAACATCGTGGGCCAAAGGGCCTGTTCTGTGCTGTACTTTTCTATGTTCTATATGTTCTATGATATTGTAGAATCATAAGATTATTTAATAGGTGCAGGCTAAGAAGCTATTCGGCCCATCAATGCTGCCAGCTCTCTCGTCCCCGTGCCCTGCCATTTCCCCATTACTCTGCAAGTTGCTTTTTCTTCAGGTGTTTCTTGAATTCCTTTTTTGAATGCCTCAGTTGAATCTGCCTCCACCACACTCTCATGCAGTTTAGTCCCCTTGCTGTGGGATAAAAGCTTTCTAAATGGCTTCATTTTGTCAATCATTTTTACTCTCTGCTCTCTGGCTCCTAGTTCCTCAACCAATGGCAACAATATCTCACGATCTAAACTCCCAAGTAGATGCATGGTCTAGCAGGCACAACAACTTCCTAGAGTGGCTCAGGAAATTCAGCACGTCCATAAGGACCCTCACCAACTTCTACAGATACACCACTGAGACCATACTGTCCGGGTGTATATCGGCCTGGTACGGTAACTGCTCTGTCCAGGACCGTAGGAAACTACAGAAGGTGGTGTGCACAGCCCAGACCATCACGGAAGCCAACCTTCCATCCATGGGCTCCATTTACACGGCTCGCTGCCGCGGAAACGCTGCCAGCATCATCAAAGACCCCTCCCACCCGGTAATGATCTCCTACAACCTCTTCCATCAGGCAGGAGGTACAGAAACCTGAACATACCCTCCAGCAGGTTCAGGACCAGCTTCTTCCCAGCTGTTCTCAGACTGCTGAATGGACCTCTCAAACTCCAAATAATGTTGGTGTGCTGTGTGCATCTCCTGTACAGCCATAACCTGGTATGTCCCGCTCTGTCTAAGTGCCATATGATCAGAATGTCCTTGTGAGAAGATTTGTACCTCGGCTGTTCGTTGTTGTGGTTCCGTTCGCTGAGCTGGGAGTTTTTGTTGCAAACGTTTCGTCCCCTTTCTAGGTGACATCTTCAGTGCTTGGGAGCCTCCTGTGAAGCGCTTCTGTGCTGATTCCTCCGGCATTTATAGTGGTTTGAATCTGCCGCTACCGGTTGTCAGTTGCTGTCTGCTGCAGTGGCCGGTATATAGGGTCTAGGTATATATATAGACCCGATATACCGGCCACTGCACTACAGCGGACAGCTACTGACAGCCGGAAGCGTCAGATTCAAACCAGTATAAATGCCGGAGGAATCAGCACAGAAGCGCTTCACAGGAGGCTCCCAAGCACTGAAGATGTCACCTAGAAAGGGGACAAAACGTTTGCAACAAAAACTCCCAGCTCGGCGAACAGAACCACAACAATGTTGTTGTTTACTATTATCTGTCTGCACTGCGTGTAAAACACAACTCTTTACTGTACTTAGGTGCATGTGGCAACAATAAATCTAATCAATTCCATCAACTCTTTCCTGAACCCTCACGGTTTTGAACACCTCAGTCAAGTCTCCTCTCACCCTTCTCTTCACTGAGGATAAATAAACCAGCTCCTTCAATATCTCATTGGACTGATTTTCCTCATTCCTCAAACCAATCTTGTACATTTTCTTTGCACTCTTTCTAAAGCCTTCACATCTGCCTGAAGGGTCCTCTCCAGAATGGGTCACATTGTCCTAAAAGGCCAAAACAGTGATAGAAAACCTCATCATGACACCTCTGTACTCTGTGCCTGGATTTGTAAAGGTCAGAGTCACATGTGCTTTTCAATCACCATCTCAACCTGTCCTGCCATCTATAACAATTTCACAGCATGATAATGTAGGAGGGTGTAGAGTGTGGGATGGAGGGGTGGTGGACACAGCTGTGGGAGGGGGATTAAATGGGTGTAGAGTGTGTGATGGGGAGGGGAATATGGACATGAGGCTGTGGGAGGGGGATTAAATGGGTGTAGAGTGTGTGATGGGGGGAGTGTGGACACGGGGGGCTGTGGGAGGGGGATTAAATGGGTGTAGAGTGTGTGATGGGGGGAGTGTGGACACGGGGCTGTGGGAGGGGGATTAAATGGGTGTAGAGTGTGTGATGGGGAGGAGTGTGGACACGGGGAGGGGCTGTGGGAGGGGGTTTAAATGGGTGTAGAGTGTGTGATGGGGGGGAGTGTGGACACGGGGCTGTGGGAGGGGGATTAAATGGGTGTAGAGTGTGTGATGGGGGGAGTGTGGACACGGGGGGCTGTGGGAGGGGGATTAAATGGGTGTAGAGTGTGTGATGGGGGAGTGTGGTCATGGGGGGGCTGTGGGAGGGGGATTAAATGGGTGTAGAGTGTGTGATGGGGGAGTGTGGACACGGGGGGCTGTGGGAGGGGGATTAAATGGGTGTAGAGTGTGTGATGGGGGGGAGTGTGGACACAGGGTTGTGGGAGGGGGATTAAATGGGTGTAGAGTGTGTGATGGGGGGAGTGTGGTCACGGGGTTGTGGGAGGGGGATTAAATGGGTGTAGAGTGTGTGATGGGGGGGAGTATGGACACGGGGGGCTGTGGGAGGGGGATTAAATGGGTGTAGAGTGTGTGATGGGGGGGAGTGTGGACATGGGGGGGCTGTGGGAGGGGGATTAAATGGGTGTAGAGTGTGTGATGGACGGAGTGTGGTCACGGGGGGGGCTGTGGGAGGGTATTAATACATTGTGTATAATTCTTTTTCATGTGTTTTACTTGTTCAGGGATCGCTTAACCCACAATGATGTGATTGGCACAACTTACTTATGTATGTCGAAAATCTCTGCCCCAGGAGGAGAGATTGAAGGTAAGTGAGGTTCATACGTAGTAATAGGTTTGAATTTAATAGTTATATTTATTCTGGGTTGAAGTTCCTGAATGTTTGTGGCAGTTTAGAAGTTCTAGTTAAGTATTATGTGTGAAGTTCACCTTCAGTGATGGTGATGGTCATGACCATGGCAGGTGGAGATCTGAAATAGTTGTCTGAATCTCAGTGATGGTAATCACAGGTTAACACAAAGGAATAGTTAGCTTATTGTTTCCTCATAATGAATGTCGACTAAAGTTGAATATTGATTATGAAGGTTTGTAACAATTAGAGCAGGTTAAAGTTCAGTGATGGTTACAGTGAGTTACATTTTAGTACTGGTGATAGTTATCAAAGGTTGGTTAGACTGATTAAACTGTTCCAAAGTGCATGAAGTATCTCATCAGAGACTATTGCCCCATGCATCTCTTGTTACGTCTCTCCATGTTGTACGGTCCAGCAACTCTTTTGGAGGAACCAGTGGACACACGCTCAGTTGGAGCCATGTTTAAACAAACTCTGACCAGTCAGCTGACCCATTGCCAATGCTACACGATGGACAGATAACAATAGTGGACAGGTAGCTCACTGGGCCTGTGCTAGCTGTTTCAAACACCTATCCTAATTATTCCTCAGTCCTGCTCATTTCCCAGAGTTATGTAAATGCCTTCCCCTCAAGGCTGTATCTGATTCAGCTGTGGTCTTTTTAAGGCATCCCCTTTGAAATGAGAACCACTTCACAGAGAGGCAACATGTTGTGACACAGTGGTTAGCACTGCTGCCTCACAGCGCCAGAGACCTGGGTTCAATCCCTGCCTCAGGCAACTGTCTGTGTGGAGTTTGCACATTCTCCCCGTGTCTGTGTGGGTTTCCTCCGGGTGCTCTGGTTTCCTCCCACAGTCCAATGATGTGCAGGTCAGATGAATTGCCCGTAGTGTTAGGTGAAGGGGTAAATGTAGGGGAATGGGTCTGGGTGGGTTGTGCTTCGGCGGGTCGGTGTGGACTTGTTAGGCTGAAGGGCCTGTTTCCACACTGTAAGTAATCTAATCCAATGACTGCAGCAAGCGAAAATATGGGAAATGCTTACAAATACATTTCTCCAAACATCTTCCAATTCCCCTTTCAAAAGTTACTGATCAATTTAGTCTACGTCCTTTCACATAGTGCATTCCAAATGGCAACTTTCCCCCCCACCCCCTACCCAGGACAGCAACTTCCCCCCTTCAGAAACCCCCTCTGTACAACTCCCCCGAAACAAAAAACACACCCTGCACGATGACTCAACTCTCTACAACTCACTCACTCTAACAGGTCTGCAATAGCTCACTCTCTACAACTTTCTACAACAACTCACTCTCCTTTATCACTCTGATCATTTTGAGTAACTCTAATATGCTTTGATTCATCTTCTTTGCTGTGAAGAGCAGGTTATACGCTGATAACCATGGCTGCTTCTCTTGTGGTTCAGGATAGGGGTGAGAGCATTGCCTTCCCCTCAAGGCTGTATCTGATTCAGCTGTGGTCTTTTTAATGCATCCCCTTTGAAATGAAAACCACTTCACAAAAAGGCAACATGATGTGGCACAGTGGTTAGCACTGCTGCCTCACAGCACCAGAGACCTGGGTTCAATCCCCGCCTCAGGCAACTCTCACAGGGATCTGGAAAAAGGTTCCTCTCCTGCAATCCATTCAATTTGATAATAATACTCACTGATCAGCTAACATGCTTATATGGGGGACTAATGAAAAGGATTAGACTGAACATGAGTTTATATTTGATCTTTCAGGATGTGATGTTCACACTGGCTGGCATACTGTTGCCAGACTGTTTGTACGTGGCAGGATCTCACTAGTCAGGTCCTTCATGTCCCATTTTTTGGTCTGTAAGCGAGATGCTGTCACATTTTCTTTTGTAACATTGCTGCTGATTCTTTGCTATGTCACAGATTCCATTTTTTCTGACCTATAGGTTTTGTTCTTGGTTTCCTATTGTCAACCCACTATCCACATGGGGAGTGCTGTACAGTCAGGGGTCCCACCTTCCCCTGCCTTCCCGCGTGTATTGTATCTCTGAGGTGATCAGTGGAGCTATACTTGGTGCCATGGGCAGCAATGGCCCCTGTAATAAGACGAGAAAAGACAACATATTTGGCCATTCTCCCATGGCTGTGTGTGGGAGCTGTTGGTTGCTGTGTTTGCTACATCACAACAGTTACGGCACTTGGTTTGTTGGTTATAAAGTGCTTTTTGGTGAGAGATAGAACATAGAACATAGAAGGATACAGCGCAGTACAGGCCCTTCGGCCCTCGATGTTGCGCCGACCGAATCCTACCTAACCTATACTAGCCCAATAACTTCCAAATGCCTATCCAATGCCCGCTTAAATGACCATAAAGAAGGAGAGTTCACCACTGATACGGGCAGGGCATTCCATGAACTCACAACCCGCTGTGTGAAGAATCTACCCCTAACATCTGTCCTATACCTACCACCCCTTAATTTAAAGCTATGTCCCCTAGTAACACCTGACTCCATTAGCGGTAAAAGGTTCTTAGTATCTACCCTATCTAAACCCCTAATCATCTTATACACTTCTATCAGATCTCCCCTAAACCTTCTCTTCTCCAATGAGAACAGCCCCAAGTGCCTCAGCCTTTCCTCATAAGATTTTCCTACCATTCCAGGCAACATCCTGGTAAACCTCCTCTGCACTCGTTCTAAAGCTTCCACATCCTTCCTATAGTATGGCGACCAAAACTGCACACAATACTCCAGATGAGGCCTCACCAGAGTCTTATACAACTGCAACATGACCTCAGGACTCCGGAACTCAATTCCTCTGCCAATAAAGCCCAGTACACCATATGCCTTCCTCACAGCACTATTTACCTGGGTGGCAACTTTCAGAGATCTGTGTACATGGACACCAAGATCCCTCTGCTCATCCACACTACCAAGTAGCCTACCATTAGCCCAGTAATCCATCATCTTGTTATTCCTACCAAAGTGAACGACTTCGCACTTAGCTACATTGAATTCCATTTGCCACATTTCCGCCCAGCTCTGCAACTTATCTATATCCCGCTGTAACCTACCACTTCCTTCCTCACTATCCACAACTCCACCGACTTTTGTGTCATCCGCAAACTTGCTTACCCAGCTTTCAAGTCCTTCCTCTAGATCATTTATAAAGATAACAAAAAGCAATGGTCCCAAAACAGATCCTTGTGGTACACCGCTAGTAACTGCGCTCCAAGATGAACATAATCCATCAACTACTACCCTCTGTCTCCTTCCAGCCAGCCAATTCCTAATCCAAACCTCTAATGTATCCTCAATGCCATACCTCCGTAGTTTTAGCATTAGCCTACCATGGGGAACCTTATCGAACGCCTTACTAAAATCCATATACACAACATCTACTGCTTTACCCTCATCCACTTCCTTAGTCACCTTCTCAAAGAACTCAATAAGGTTTGTGAGGCACGACCTGCCCTTCACAAAACCATGCTGGCTATCCCTGATCACGTTATTCCTACCCAGATGTTCATAAATCTTATCCCTTACCATTCTCTCTAAGACTTTGCCCACCACTGAAGTCAGACTCACTGGCCTATAGTTACTAGGGCTATCCCTACTCCCTTTCTTGAACAATGGGACCACATTCGCTATCCTCCAGTCCTCTGGTACTATTCCCGTTGACAATGACGACATAAAAATCCAGGCCAATGGCTCTGCTATCTCCTCCCTAGCTTCCCATAGGATCCTGGGGTAAATGCCATCAGGCCCAGGAGACTTATCTATATTCATCCTTTCCAATATTCTCAAAACCTCTTCCCTGCATATTTCCAGGGCATCCATTCTAATTATTTGTGATTCCATATTCACATCAGCAACAGTGTCCTGTTCCTAAGTGAATACTGATGAAAAGTACTGATTTAATGTCTCTCCAATCTCCTCCGCCTCCACACACAACTTCCCACTACTATCCTTGACTGGACCGATACCTACCCTAGTCATCCTTTTATTCTTGACATACCTATAGAAAGCCTTTGGGTTTTCCCTAATCCTACCAGCTAAAGACTTTTCATGTCCCCTTCTCGCTTCTCTTAGCTCCCTCTTTAGCTCCTTCCTGGCTACCTTATAACTCTCAATCGCCCCTACTGAACCTTCACGCCTCATCTTTACATATGCCGCCTTCTTCCCTTTCACAAGGGACTCCAATTCCTTACTAAACCACGGCTGCCTCACAAGGCCCTTTACACCATGCCTGACTGGTACATACCTATCGAGGACACGCAGTAGCTGCTCCTTGAACACTCCCCACATCTCATTAGTGTTCTTCTCTTGAAGCCTGTTTTTCCAATCCACACATCCTAAGTCATGCCTCACTGCATCATAATTTCCCTGCCCCCAGCTATAACTCTTGCCCTGCGGCGCACGATTATCCCTCTCCATCACTAAAGTAAAAGTCACCGAGTTGTGGTCACTGTCCCCGAAGTGCTCACCTACCTCCAAGTCTAACACCTGGCCTGGTTCATTACCTAGAACCAAATCCAATATAGCCTCCCCTCTTGTTGGCCTGTCGACATATTGTGTCAGGAAACCCTCCTGCACACATTGTACAAACACCGACCCATCTAATGAACTCGAGCTATAGCTCTCCCAGTCAATATCTGGGAAGTTAAAGTCCCCCATAACAACCACCCTGCTACCTTCACTCTTTTCCTGAATCATCCTCGCAATATTATCCTCTACTTCTCTAGGACTATTAGGAGGCCTGTAGAAAACACCTAACAGGGTGACCTCACCTTTCCTATTTCTAACCTCAGCCCAAACTACCTCAGATGGCAAGTCCTCTTCCATCGTCCATTCCACTGCTGTGATACTATCTTTGACAAGTAATGCCACGCCTCCCCCTTTTTTACCCCCATGTCTGATCCTACTAAAACATTTGAACCCTGGAACGTGCAACAGCCATTCTTGTCCCTGTTCTACCCACGTCTCTGTAATGGCCACAACATCGAAGTCCCAGGTACCAACCCACGCTGCAAGTTCACCTACCTTATTCCTTATACTTCTGGCATTGAAGTATACACACTTCAATCCACCCTTCTGGTTACAGGCACCCTCCTTAGAGACCTACAGATGTTGCATACATGCAACTTAATTTGTTTTGTGGGCGGTATGGTGACTCAGTGGTTAGCCCTGCTGCCTCACACTGCCACACAGCGCCAGGGACACGGGTTAGATTCCAACTTCAGGTGACTGACTGTGTGGAGTTTGCACATTCTCCCCGTGTCTGTGTGGGTTTCCTCCGGGTGCTCCAGTTTCCTCCCGCAATCCAAAAGCTGTGCAGGTCAGTTGAATAGGCCATGCTAAATTGCCCATGGTGTTAGGTGCATTAGTCAGGGATAAATGTCTGTGTGGGTTACTCTTCGGAGGGTCAGTGTGGACTTGTTGGGCCAAAGGGCCTGTTTCCATACTGTAGTGAATCTAATCTAAAACTCTTCCCCCTCATTTAACAGTTCTTTTCAGCTCCCTCTTCTGCAAAATATGTTTTCTTGTTTATTGTAGAATGTTCTCTTCTGTTCTGACTGACAGACTAAACACCCAGTGCTGGAGCAGCATTATACAATTGTTATACATAAGAACAAGGAGCAGGAATAGGCCGTCTGGCCCCTCAAGCCTGCTTCACCATTCAATAAGATCATGCCTGATCTTCTCATGACTCAGCTCCACTTCCCCGCCCTCTCACCACAACCTTTAATTCCTTTACTGTTCAAAAATCTATTGAACTTTACCTTCAAAACATTCAACAAGGTAGCCCCAAGAGGTTCCTCCTCAGCTCCATCCTAACCCTGCTACCCCTTATTTTGAGGCGATATCCCTAGTTCTAGTTTCTAGTGGAAACGACCTCCCTTCATAATTTTATCAGGTTAGGGTTACGTTTCTATAAGACTCCCCCCATATTCTTCTAAATTCCAATGAGTATAATCCCAGTCTACTCAATCTCTCTTCATAAGCCAACCCTCTCCACTCCAGAATCAACCTCGTGAACCTCCTCTGCATCTGCTGTGGTGCCAGTACATCCTTTCTCAAGTAAGGAGACCAAAACTGTACACAGTACTCCAGGTGTGGCCTCACCAGCAGCACACTATACAGCTGCGGGATAACCTCGCTGTTTGTAAAGTCCAGCCCTTTAGCAGTGAAGGACAAAATTCCCTTCGCCTTCCTAATTACCTGTTGTACCTGCAGACCAACTTGTTGTGATTCATGCACAAGGCCACCCAGGTCCCTCTGCACAGCAGCGTACTGCAACTTTTCACCATTTCAATAATAGACCCTTTTGCTGTTATTCCAACTGAAATGGATGACCTCACATTTACCAACATTGTACTCCATCTGCCAGACTCACTGAACAGCCAGTATCCTTCTGCAGACTTTCAGTGTCCTCCGCTATGGTGTATAAGGAGGCCATTCAGCCCATCCTGTCTACCCCAGCTCTCTGAACATTTTAACTTAGTCTCTATTCCCCCTATCCCTGCTCATTGTCTCTATTTAAATAATCCACCAATGTGGTCTTGAATGTCTTCGTTAAACCTGCCTCCACCACATAGCTTGGCAATGCGTTCCAGACACTGTCAAGTCACTGCAGAAAAACTTTCTCTCACCTCACATTTACTTCTATAGTGAATGAGTTTAAAACTCAACCCTCTGTCTCCTGATGTGTTTACAAGTGGGAACAGTTTCTACCCATTGACACAGTCCAGACCCTGCGACAACATCTATCAGATCTCTTAGCCAAGGGAAACAGTTCCAGCTTCTCCAACCTAACCTCACAATGGAGCTTTCTCATCCTTGGAACCAATCTAATCAACCTCTTCTGCATGCTCTCCAATGCATTCACATCTTTCCTGTATGGTGGCACCCTGAACTGTATAGAAGAGCTGGACAAAAGAGCTGGACTCCAGAGGGGAGGAGAGAGTGACATACGTTGACATTAAAGGCTGCATTTGCCCACGTGTGGTATCAAGGAGCCCTGGCAAAACTAGAATCAATGAGCATCAGGAGGTAAACCCTTCCCTGTTTGAAGTCACACCTGACACATAGGGAGATGGTCATGGTTGTTGGAGGTCAGTCATCTCAGCTCCAGGACATCTCTGCAGCAGTTCCTCAGGGTAGTGTCCTCGACCCAACCATCTCCAACTGCTTCATCAATGAACTTCCCTCCACCATAAGGTCAGAAGTAGAGATGTTTGCACATGATCGCATAATGTTCAGCACCATTCACAACTCCTCAGATACTGAAGCAGTCCATGCTCGCATTCAACAAGATCTGGACAACAGGAGAAAGTCAGGATGCCGAAGATCAGAGTCAAGAGCGTGGTGCTGGAAAAGCACATCAGGTCAGGCAGCATCCGAGAGGCAGGAGAATTCAAGTTTCAGGCAAAGCCCTTTGTCAGGAAGCATCAGGTTCCTGAATATGAACTTTTGCCCAGAACATTGATTCTCCTGCTCCTTGGATACTGCCTGACCTGCTGTGCTTTTCCAGCACCACACTCTAAGATCTGGACAAGTGGAAAGTAACATTCACGCCACGCAAATGCCAGGCAATGACCATCACCAATGACAGACAATCTAACTGCTCTTCCCTGACGTCCAATGGTATTTTCATCATTGAGTCACCCATTGGGAGTTATCATTAACCAGAAACTAACTGGACTCACCATTAAACACAATGGCTACAAGAGCAGGCCAGACACGAGGAATACTATGGTGGATAACTCCCGTCCTGACCCCCCGCAGCCTGTCCACCACCTACAAGGCACAAATCAGGAGTGTGATGGAATACTCCCCACTTACCTGGACAGGTGTAGCCCCAACAACACTCAAGAAACTTGACACCATCCAGGACAAAGCAGCCCACTCGATTGGCACCACATCCACAAGCTTCCACTCCCTCCACCACCGATGCTCAGTCACAGCAGTGTGTACTATCTCCAAGATGCGCAGCAGAAATTCACTAACGATCCTCAGGCAGCATCTTCCAAACCCACGACCACTTTCATCTCGAAGGACAAAGGCAGCAGCTACATGGGAACACCAGCCCCCGGTGGTTCCCCTCCAAGCCACTCACCATCCTGCCTTGGACATATAGCGCCGTTCCTTCACTGTCGCTGGGTCACAATCCTGGAATTCCCTCCCTCAGGGCATTGTGGGTCTATCTACAGAACATGGACTGCAGTAGTTCAAGAACCTTCTAAAGGGGCAAATCGGGATGGGTAATAAATGATGGGTCCAGCCAATGACATCCACATCCCACAAAATGAAAATTTAAAAAAACACAACGATACTCCAGCTGTTGTCAAGTCACTGCTGTATGCAAGTTTACCACATCTTCATAGTTTCATAGTAATAGAAGCAGGAGTAGGCCATTTGGCCCATCGAGCCTGGTCCACCATTCATTAAGATCATGGCTGATCAATCCATCATCTCAGTTCCTCCAACCTGCATCATCCCCATAAACCTTAATTCCTCTACCGTGCAAAAACCCATCCAACTGTGTCTTGAATATATTTAATGAAGCTGCCTCTCCTGCTTCCTGGGGCAGAGAATTCCATAGATTCCCTACTCTCTGGGAAAAGCAGTTCCTCCTCATCTCTGTCCTAAGTCTACTCCCTATAATCTTGAGGCCATGTCTCCTAGTCCTAGTCTCACCCACCAGCGGAAACAACTTGCCTGCCTTTATCTTATCTATCCCGTCCATAATTTTATATGTTTCTGTAAGATCCCCACTCATTCTTCTAAATTCTAGCGAGTACAGTCCCAGGCAGCTCAACCTCTCCTCACAGGGTAACCCCCTCATCTCCAGAATCAACCTGGTGAACCTCCTCTGCACCACCTCCAAAGCCAGTATGTCCTTCCTCAAGTAAGGAGACCAGAACAGTGCACAACACTCCAGGTGTGGCCTCACCAACACCTTGTACAATTGCAGCAGAACCTCCCAGCTCTTAAATTCAATCCCTCAAGCAATGAAAACCAATATTCCGTTTGCCTTCCTGATTACCTGTTGTACCTGCAAATCAACTTTTAGCGATTCATGTATGAGCACTCCTAAGTCCCTCTGCTAAACAGCATGCTGCAAAATTTCACCATTTCAGTAATACTCTGACCGACCAGTGTAACTTCCAAAGTGGATCACCTCACACTTACCAACATTGTCCTCCAGTTGTCAGACCCTTGCCCACTCACTGAACCTGGGAGAAATTCCTGATGAAGAGCTTCTGCTCTAACCATTGATTCTTCTGCCCCCTGGATGCTGCCTGACTGGCTGTGCTTTATCAGCACCGCACTTTGTGACTCTCACTTACTTAACCTATCTAAATCTCTCTGCAGACCCTTCACATCCTCTGCACAGTTTGCCTTTTCACTCAATGTAGAGTCATCAGCAAAATGTTGATACATTATACTCACTCTTACACTCTTCCAAATCATTTGTATTTGTCACGAACAGTTGTGGGCCCAACACCGACCCCTGCAGCACCCTGCTCACTACTGATCTCCAACCAGAGAAACACCCATTTATTCCAACTCTCTGCTTTCTATTGGTTAGGCAGTCCTCTATCCATGCCAGTACATTCCCTGCAACCCCATGCATTCATATTTTATGGATGAGCCTTTTATGCGGCACATTATTGAATGCCTTCTGGAAATCCACCATCCACCTATTCCCCTCCACCCACAGTACTTGTTACATCTTCAAAGAGTTCCATTAGGTTTGTCAAACACGACCTCCCCTTCCTGAATCTAATCCTGAATCTTCATTGATCTTGTACTCTCCGCCCCTTTCTACGACACCTAAAATAATGCATATTTTATTACCAGCTCAGTATACCTTTCCTACCACCTTCAATTGATACCCGATCTTTCTGCTCCTGCAGATCCTTCAGAATAGTCAGCCGACATGTCGAATATTGTGTACAGTCCTGGTCTCCACATGACTAGAAAGATGTGGAGGCTTTTGAGAGGGTACAGAAAGGCATCTCTGGTTTGGAGGGTATTTGCTGTGAGGAAGGATTAGACAAACTTGGTTTGTCTTCACTTGAATGTAGGAGGCTGAGGGGGTGACATGATTGAGGTTTACAAAATAATGAGAGACTTGGATGGAATGGATAGTCAGTGCCTTTTTCCCCATGGTAGAAATGTCATTATGAAGGCGATTTAGGTTTAAGGTAAAAGGGGGAGAATTTGAAGGAGATGTGAGAGAGGGTAGTGAGTGCCTGGAATGCACTGCCAGAGGTGGAGGCAGATGAGTTGTCGGAAGACTGGAGGTTGGCTAACGTGCTGCCAATATTAAAGGAGGGTGGTAAAGGCAAGCCAGGGAACTATAGACCAGTGAGCCTGACGTCAGTGTTAGGCAAGTTATTGGAGGGAATCCTGAGAGACAGGATGTACATGTATTTGGAAAGGCAAGGACTGATTTGGGATAGTCATCATGGCTTTGTGCATGGGAAATCATGTCTCACAAACTTGATTGAGTTTTTTTTAGATTAGATTACTTACAGTGTGGAAACAGGCCCTTCGGCACAACAAGTCCACACCGACCCGCCGAAGCGCAACCCACCCATACCCCTACATTTACCCCTTACCTAACACTACGGGCAATTTAGCATGGCCAATTCACCTGACCTGCACATCTTTGGACTGTGGGAGGAAACCGGAGCACCTGGAGGAAACCCACGCAGACTCGGGGAGAATGTGCAAACTCCACACAGTCAGTCACCTAAGGCGGGAATTGAACCCGG
Source organism: Hemiscyllium ocellatum (assembly GCF_020745735.1). Classification (NCBI taxonomy): domain Eukaryota; kingdom Metazoa; phylum Chordata; class Chondrichthyes; order Orectolobiformes; family Hemiscylliidae; genus Hemiscyllium; species Hemiscyllium ocellatum. Next base: position 11,589,085 of record NC_083401.1, read on the forward strand.
GTCTCTGGTGCTGTGAGGCAGCAGTGCTAACCACTGTGCCACCGTGCCACCACCGCTTCTTCTTTTTTGAAGAAGTAACAAAGAGGATGGACGAGGACAGAGCGGTAGATGTGATCTAAATAGACTTCAGTAAGGCGTTCGACAAGGTTCCCCATGGGAGACTGATTAGCAAGGTTCACCTCCTCCAAGACACCACCCACGCCCTCCACCTCCTCCAAGACTTCCGTTTCCCCGGCCCCCAACGCCTCATCTTCACCATGGATATCCAATCCCTCTATACCTCCATCCGCCATGACCAGGGCCTCCAAGCCCTCCGTTTTTTCCTCTCCAGACGTCCCCAACAGTACCCTTCCACCGACACTCTCATTCGTTTGGCCGAACTGGTCCTCACCCTTAACAATTTCTCCTTCGAATCCTCCCACTTCCTCCAGACCAAAGGGGTAGCCATGGGCACACGTATGGGTCCCAGCTATGCCTGTCTCTTTGTTGGCTACGTAGAACAGTTGATCTTCCGTAATTACACCGGCACCACTCCCCACCTCTTCCTCCGCTACATTGATGACTGCATTGGCACGACCTTGTGCTCCTGCGAGGAGGTTGAGCAATTCATCAACTTTACCAACACATTCCACCCTGACCTTAAATTTACCTGGACCACCTCTGACACCTCCCTCCCCTTCCTGGACCTCTCCATCTCCATTAATGACGACCGACTTGACACTGACATTTTTTACAAACGCACTGACTCCCACAGCTACCTGGATTACACCTCTTCCCACCCTACCTCTTGCAAAAATGCCATCCCGTATTCCCAATTCCTCTGCCTCCGCCGTATCTGCTCCCAGGAGGACCAGTTCCCCCACAGAACTCACCAGATGGCCTCCTTCTTTAGAGACCGCAATTTCCCTTCCCACGTGGTTAAAGATGCCCTCCAATGCATCTCGTCCACAACCCGCACCTCTGCCCTCAGACACCACCCCTCCAACCGTAACAAGGACAGAACGCCCCTGGTGCTCACCTTCCACCCTACCAACCTTCGCATAAACCACATCATCCGCCGACATTTCCGTCACCTCCAAAAAGATCCTACAACCAGGGATCTATTTCCCTCCCCACCCCTTTCTGCCTTCCGCAAAGACTGTTCCCTCCGTGACTACCTGGTCAGGTCCAAGCCCCTCTACAACCCACCCTCCCATCCTGGCACCTTCCCCTGCCACCGCAGGAACTGTAAAACCTGTGCCCATACCTCCTCCCTCACCTCTATCCAAGGCCCTAAAGGAGCCTTCCACATCCATCAACGTTTTACCTGCACATCCACTAATATCATTCATTGTATCCGTTGCTCCCAATGCGGTCTCCTCTACATTGGGGAGACTGGACGCCTCCTAGCAGAGCGCTTTAGGGAGCATCTCCGGGACACCTGCACCAATCAACCACACCGCCCCGTGGCCCAACATTTCAACTCCCCGTCTGCTGAGGATATGGAGGTCCTGGGCCTCCTTCACCGCCGCTCCCTCACCACCAGACGCCTGGAGGAAGAACACCTCATCTTCTGCCTCGGAACACTTCAACCCCAGGGCATCAATGTGGACTTCAACAGTTTCCTCATTTCCCCTTCCCCCACCTCATCCTAGTTTCAAACTTCCAGCTCAGCACTCTCCCCATGACTTGTCCAGACTTTTTTTTGATTAGATTAGATTACTTACAGTGTGGAAACAGGCCCTTCGGCCCAACAAGTCCACACCGACCCGCCGAAGCGCAACCCACCCATACCCCTACATATACCCCTTACCTAACACTACAGGCAATTTAGCATGGCCAATTCACCTGGCCCGCACATCTTTGGACTGTGGGAGGAAACCGGAGCACCCGGAGGAAACCCACGCAGACACGGGGAGAACGTGCAAACTCCACACAGTCAGTCGCCTGAGGTGGGAATTGAACCTAGGTCCCTGGTGCTGTGAGGCAGCAGTGCTAACCACTGTGCCACCGTGCCGCCGCTCCCTCACTTGTCCGACCTGCCCAGCTCCTTTTCCACCTATCCACTCCACCCTCTCCTCCCTGACCTATCACCTTCATCTCCTCCCCCACTCACCTATTGTACTCTGTGCTACTCTTTCTCCACCCCACCCTCCTCTAGTTTATCTCTCCACGCTTCAGGCTCTCTGCCTTTATTCCTGATGAAGGGCTTTTGCCCGAAACGTTGATTTTGCTGCTCCTCGAATGCTGCCTGAACTGCTGTGCTCTTCCAGCACCACTGATCCAGAATCTGGTTTCCAGCATCTGCAGTCATTGTTTTTACCTTAGATCTCATGGAATACAGGGAGAACTAGCCATTTGGTTACAGAACTGGCTCAGAGGTAGAAGACAGAGGGTGGTGGTGGAGGGTTATTTTTCAGACTGGAGGCCTGTGACCAGTGGAGTGCCACAAGGATCGGTGCTGGGCCCTCTACTTTTTGTCATTTACATAAATGATTTGGATGCGAGCATAAGAGGTACAGTTAGTAAGTTTGCAGATGACACCAAAATTGGAGGTGAAGTGGACAGCAAAGAGGGTTACCTCAGATTAGAATGGGAAGTTAATCAGATGGGCCAATGGGCTGAGAAGTGGCAGATCGAGTTTAATTTAGATAAATGTGAGGTGCTGCTTTTTGGAAAGGCAAATCAGGTCAGGACTTATACACTTAATGGTAATGTCCTAGGGAGTGTTGCTGAACAAAGAGACCTTGGAGTACAGGTTCATTGCTCCTTGAAAGTGGAGTCTCAGATAGATAGGATAGTGAAGAAGGAGTTTGGTATGCTTTCCTTTATTGGTCAGAGTATTGAGTACAGGGGTTGGGAGGTCATGTTGCGGCTGTACAGGACATTGGTTAGGCCACTGTTGGAATATTGCATGCAATTCTGGTCTCCTTCCTATCGGAAGGATGTTGTGAAACTTGCAAGGGTTCAGAAAAGATTTACAAGGATGTTGCCAGGGTTGGAGGATTTGAGCGATAGGGAGAGTTTGAATAGGCTGGGGTTATTTTCCCTGGAGCATCGGAGGCTGAGGGGTGAACTTATAGAGGTTTATAAAATCATGAGGGGCATGGATGGGATAAATAGACAAAGTCTTTTCCCTGGGGTGGGAGAGTCGAGAACTAGAGGGCATAGGTTTAGGGTGAGAGGGGAAAGATATAAAAGAGACCGAAGGGACAATATTTTTATGCAGAGGGTGGTACATGTATGGCATGAGCTGCCAGAGGAAGTGGTGGTGGCTGGTACAATTGCAACATTTAAAAGGCATCTTGATGGATATATGAATAGGAAGGGTTTGGAGGAATGTGTGCTGGTTGCTGGCAGGTGGGGCTGGATATGGATTGGGATATCTGGTTGGCATGGATGAGTTGGATTGAAGGATCTGTTTCCATGCTGTACATCTCTATGCCTCCATGACTCTATACTAAATCCCATTTCCTAACAGTCACACAATGACAGGGGAGTTTGCTCTCTATGAGGGATCAATATTTATCACATAAACCCATTTCTAATCAGTTTGCAACAATCATCATGAGAGAGAGAGGGATTGAGAAACAGCAGTGTCCAGATATCTCACCAAGAGTGAGAGGGGACTGAGAGAGTGCCCAGTCAGTGTCCAGATATCTTGCTGAGAGAGAGTGGGGATCTCAGAGAGACCGGTCAGTGTACAGCTAGCTCTCCAAAAGAGAGAGAGTGGGGATCTAAATGACACCGGTCAGTTTACAGATTTCTCCCTGAGAGGAACAGACTGAGAGACTTACAGTAAATTTAAAATTAACACTTGATCTGGTATCAATTGCCAGTTGTAGACCAGAATTCCAAGCTTTGACCAATTTTAGTGTGGAGAGGATTATTTTGTTAGTTTCATTCTGGAAATGTCTGGTTTTAGAGTTTTCCTTAATCTCAGATTCCCAACCAGTATATCTCTAGTCCACAAGGTCTGGGTTCAAATCTCACTTGCCCCTGACATGTCTTATACTACCTAAAATAAATCGAGATTTCCAACTACTCAAAACTCTCTGATTCCCCTTTTACTGAATTGAGTTCCCCTAATGTCTTGGAGAATTATGAACCCAGTTCTTAAACCTCTGAATTCCAGAAAACACAACTCTAGCTAATGTCATCTCTCCACTCAATTTAACCCAGATATCTTGGTTAAATCTACACTGCACTCTTTCCAAAGTTGTTTATTCTTCCTCTCTCAGTTCTGTCTCTCTCTCTCTCTCTATCTATCTATCTCTCTCATCTCCCTTTCTCTCTCTCTCCCTTTCTCTCTCTCTCTCCCCTGTCTCTATGCTCTCTCTCTCTCTCTCCCCTGTTTCTGTGCTCTCTCTCTCTATCTCTCCCCTGTCTCTGTTCTCTCTCTCTCCCCGTCTCTGTTCTCCCTCTCTCTTTATCTCTCCCCTGTCTCTGTGCTCTCTCTCTCTCTCCTCTCTCTGTTCTCTCTCTCACACTCTCTCTCCTAGTCTCTCTTTCTCTCTCTCTCTTATCCTCTGTAGTGTGTTGCCTAACCTTAGACAGGCTAATGTCTCTTTCTTTTCCATATCTTTGTGCTTCAGATATTTGCTCAATGGAGTCTGAACCCATCGGCGGCTGTAGGTTTAATTGAAT